>NW_017731474.1:1411137-1414724 GCF_001890085.2 Hipposideros armiger
CCTTCCCCCAATTCCCCAGCACTATTCCCATCCCCCAATAAGAAAATCTTAAAAAAAAAAGAAAAGCTGATAAGTTTTGTTTGTTGACTTTGTATCTGTGTATCTTGTAGAACAAATATTAATTTTTTGTTTTATTGATTTTCTTACATTTTCTCTATATGCAATCAGTGCCTGCAGATAATCGTATTGTCTCTTGTACATCCTACTTATATGTACAGCTGCTATCAGTTTTTTTCCTGTTTTATTGCATTATCTATATTTGCTATGATGAATAGTAGTGATGTTAGTAATCACCATGCCTAACCTTACTAGAGATAATTCTAAGTCCCTGTTGTTTTTTTTATCAGGTTGTGGGGGGTATGGAGTTACACTGCCCAGATCTCCTTTCAAGGAACGACTTACTGCCATAGCTCTCAGTTCCTTTAAGTTTTCCCTCAGCTACAGAGAGCTGCCTCAGCCAAGAGCACACCCTTACAAGATGCCCCATATCCAGTGATTGATCGAAGCACGGCTATAAAGGCCCTATCGTGTAAGTCCAAGACAGGACACTGCTGACAGGCCTCTCTCTCTGCCCAGCTCTGATGTCTCCTCCCTTACACAGGGATTGATCCCTAATAAATATTCTGCACATTGAACTCTATATTTCTGTCTTAGTCTTTGGCCACATCCTATGGAAAGTATTTAGACATCTTGTAATCACTTATTTTTAATTAATTAATAATTTTAGTCTTTTAAAGTCTCTAATCCAAGATTCCCTTAAAAGATTAATTTCAGTTGCATGTGTGACTTAAACACACAGATATAGCTACCTTTGAATAAAATAGATTTTATTTAATTGTTGTCCAAGAAGGTAACCTCGTATTTTTCTCTAGAATTTGAGATTTTATTTGTGGCCTAATGTTTGGTTCAGTGCTATATATTTTTCATGGCCATTAGAAAAAAAATGTAATTTTTCTATTTATTGGGAATGCACTTAACATTATATCAATTAAATCATTCTTACTAATTGAATATTCAACTTTGCAAAGTTTTATATTCTTTAAATTTTGAATATTTGATATATCAATAATGAAACAGTTATGTTACATTTTGGCACTATTGTCATGCATTTTTCATTTTTCTCTTAGCATTACTAGCAGTTATTTCCTTACTTTTATCTTCTTGGAGCAGAGGTTGTCAAACTGTGGCTCGCAAGCCACATGCAGCTCTTTGGGTACGGTCCATCTCAAAAGTTTGCGAACCCTGGAAGAGCCAATCCTGTCCCTCACAACAATTTAAAAATTATTTGAGAGCCATAAATATATTTTTACATAATCACCATTATGTGAATAATATCCTTTAAACATTTTATAAATAAAACTATGATAGTTTTATTTTCATTTTCAATTTTATTTCAGAGCCACACATTCATGAGTCACAGTTTGCTGACCCCAGGCGGCTCTTCTGTCTCAAAAGTTTGTCCACTCCTGTCTTGGAGGATTCTACATTTTTTCAATAAACCCTTCTTAGTTTAATATAATTCTTTACTTGTAATTCTGGTACGTTTCACTAAATATTGTCATATGCTTTATTTTTGTTAGCCTTTACCTAACTAACTTTGCCCTTCCTTTTATTTTAACCCTTCTGTTTTGTCCATAATGGGGTATTTTTAACCTTTTTTGAAAGGCAGTGTCTTTTAACATGGACATTTTATTCCTCTTGGGTGTGAAATGTTGCATGTATTTTTAGATCTGTACAACTTGGCCTGGAAAAGCAAGGAAATTAGAAAAAGATAAGAATAATTTGGCATAAGTAAGAGTTTGTCTTTTCATTTTCACAAGAAATTAGAAAACTTTTAAGTGGCATATATGTCTGTGTTTCAAAAGGGCTGCCAAATCAATCTGCAGTTTGGACAACTGGCCAGGGACAAAGGCATCCTGAAAAGAAACCTCATCTAAGGAGCTTTCTGAAAACCGTCCTCAGAAGGTATGCTCTTCCGGCTACGGGGAACAGCCTGGGAAGCCTTGCAGCTTCTCTCCGTTCTGCTTCTAAGGCCAGAGACTAGAAGTGAAAATAAGTGGGTTAAAAAAATACATATGTATATAGAATGTGGTCAGAGCCTGAAGTCAGTGTAGGAGTAGAAATGGGATCAAGAAAAGAAGCTTAAACAAAGAACAGCAAAAAAAAAAAAAAAGAAGAAGAAGAAGAAGACAACTGCAATAATACCAGTCCATTTTTGGGCTCTGCCAAGCTCCCAAAAGCCTATGTTACTGCTGTTGAAGTATCTCATACAAAACACTGAAGAAAACCAGTTTGTTAGAATCACTTATTTTCCCTCATACTGTTTATATCTATTGCCCCATATTCTCCAGTTTCAGAATGACAAAAGGCTGGGAATAACTCATAAAGGCTAAGGGCTTAGCCTCCTTGTTTTGTTTTTACACTGAAAAACAAACAAAAAAAAAGTCTGCTGAATACAGATTCAAATGCCTCTGTATGGTCGAGTGCTTTTTTGTGTTCATGCGTGCCTGAGGCCTATTTATTTTGGGAAGTACATTGGTATTCATTTCCACTAG
This sequence comes from Hipposideros armiger, assembly GCF_001890085.2. Classification (NCBI taxonomy): domain Eukaryota; kingdom Metazoa; phylum Chordata; class Mammalia; order Chiroptera; family Hipposideridae; genus Hipposideros; species Hipposideros armiger. Next base: position 1,413,693 of record NW_017731474.1, read on the forward strand.
AAAGGCACAGAAGGAAGCAGGTCCTTTTTTTCCCACAGAAGGAGAGCAACAAATATTTTTTAAAAATATTTAGGAAGGAAGAGCAGTGATAAGCAGAAACATGTCGAGGAATATTACATGCTCTGTTGTAGGGACTCTGGAAGTGCTTAGTGCCCAAGAAATCAGAAAAGCTGCCTTTGTTGTAAGTAAATGACAATTTAAAAGTAATCCATTTCTAAATTTCAAGGGTGGTACTGTGAGCCTATCCAGAAGACTGAGGTCTAAGTACAAAGGAAAGGGGAAATGAAAAATAGGGAACAAGAAGAACCCAATTTAGAAAGGAGATAGCCTATTCCACTGAAGACATGCTGGACACAGATGTTGTACTAGGCCACAGACACTGTCAGGCAGGGTTGTTTGAATTATCAAGGCATTCCCAAGTGGAAGATCAGTTAAGAATTGAGTCACATAGGGCATTAGATATGAAAGAATATGGTATGTCCACTTTGTAGAGGATTGGCCTGTTATTTCTTTCTGAGTTTTAATTTTATGCAGATGCTCTTCTCAGCTAAAGACACTGATGGTTCTAGTGTCATTTCATTACTGAGCATTTCTTCAACACTCACCTGCATGGCTATTAAAATAAATTTATCTAGAAAAGACAAAGCTCTCAGCTACTAGGAGCTTATGCCCCAGAACAAAAGAACCCATCTGAACTTCTAACCGAAAGTAAGATGGACATATGACTCACGGCGGCTCATGTGATTTCTGGCTATAGGCTTTGGCTTCCCAGTCTCTGACACACAGGAGTTACAGTAGCTACTCTCTAAACAGGCTGGGATTGCAGTAGTTAATCTCTGAGACCCAGTTGTATGGAGAAGATGCCAGGTATAGATCTATTCAATTAAATTGAAACAGCAGGGCCGGCCGAGTGGCGCGATGGTTAAGAACTCGCTTTGGATGCCAGAGGGCCCCGGTTCGGATCCCACATATGAGGGCCAGTGACACTGCCCTCCACAGCTAAGATGCTGAACAACAGCTCAACCTGAAGCT
>NW_017731474.1:1415054-1417193 GCF_001890085.2 Hipposideros armiger
AAAAAAAAAAATTGAAACAGCAATCCTTCTTTAAGTAATATATTCTATGGAAACAAAAGCACTAAAATTTAAGTCCAAAAATGTTTATTATAGCAATGTTTATAATGGTAATAAGACTGAAAACAACCAATGGCCATTATTAGGAATGGTCAAATGAATGTTGGTACTTCCATTCTATGGAATATTACACAGCTATTTAAAAATGAGATAGACCCTATCCACTGATGGCAGATATACTTATGGTAGCTGGCATCTTTAGAATGCTTACTGTGTATGTGTCAGCTCTGTGCTGTACACTTTGCAATCTTATAAGATGAAAACTATTATTTCCCTCACTTTTTTTTAAAGATAAAGCAACCGAGCACAAAGATGATTAAATAATTTGCCAAAGATACCAGAGGTAATAGGCGATGAGCCAGGATTTAAGCCTAATCAGCTTAACTCGAGAATCTGTGCTTTTTTTGTATCTACAAAAAAGCTTATGAGTAGCAGAAAGTAAGACAACATTTGAAAAATAACAAACAAGCCAAAAAACTATATAATACGTTTAAGTGTTTGTATAAACTTGTATGAACATGAATAAAAGAATGGAGGGATGCAACCAGATTATTAACATGGATTGCCTTGGGGAGGCAGGTGTGGGTAGGAAAGGATGGAGTGAAAGAACTTATTAACTCTTTAGTTATACATCTTTGCCTTGCTTTCCAAGTTATAGACAGCACATATCTAATAGTTGTATCTCTAACTGATAAGGTTCTTTGTGCATCCACAATACATTCCAGAATTCATTAATCCATCCAAAGAGCATTTATTAAATATTTGCTATGAGGCAAGCACTAAGCCAGGCACTGGGATACACAGATCAAAGATATCTAGAGCAGCTTCACCCAAGTGCAGGAGACAGTCAAGTACAGCATGTGACAAGTGTTAGGAGAGCAGTTAAAAAAAAAATATACACACACACACACACACACACACACACAGAGAGAGAGAGAGAGAGAGAGAGAGAGAGAGAGAGAGAGAGAGAGAGAGAGAGGAAACATAGGTAGGGTCCAGGTGTGAGGGTAGTGGTGAGGAGAATGGGAATCCTAAAATGTTTCCCTAAAAAATGGCACCAGACAGCCTGAGCTTGACAATCCCCTATGAACTTAACTTCACTGTTATTGTCTCTTGTGTTTTCATTTCAGTTCAGTTCAGATTCTGGCTTAGAGAAACAAGAAGGCAGATTAACAAGGCAGATAACCTGGGCTTTGGAATCTGGCAGACCTGGGTTTGAAACCCAAATCTGTAATTTACTAGTTGTGAACCTTGGGCAAAGTGTGCTTAATTGCTCTAAACCTCAGATCCTTCATCTGTTAAAGGCTGATAATAATTAACTACTTTCAGTTCAAGGTGAGTGTCCTGGGTATCTATTACTGCATTAAAAACCTACCCAAACTTAGAGGTTTAAGACAGCATCACGCATTTAGCTAGTGAATCTGGAATATGGGCTGGGCTCTGTGGGGATAAGTCATCCCTGCTCCATACAGTATCAACTGGGGTGGCTTGACCATGGCTAGAGGATCCAATTTCTAGTTCTCTCTCATGGCCAGCAAATCGGCACTGAGTCTTTTCCACACTGTTTTCTCCATGAGGCTCTTGGGGCTTTCTCATAGCATGGCGCCTAGATTCTAAGAGCAAATGTTCCAAGGGATTGGAAGTACAAGCTGACAATGTCTTCAGATCTGCTAGACTAACATCTGCTAGATTCTAATGGTCAAAGCAGTCAGAGAGCCCACCCTGATTCAAGGAGTGCATTAGGAAACTTTTAAGGAATGCAAGTCTGTACAGCTCAGGGCCAGGGAAATTCCTGAGGCAAAGAAATGGAGGTTCTGGCAGTAGAAATTTGGACCTGTGTGAACTGAAGAGATAAGGTTGAGGGGATATGGCTAAAGCACCAACAGGGCAATGCTCCTCTACCAGGTCTACCCCAGGCTGTAAGCTCCTTGAGTTACAGGAATCTTTGAGTGTGGAAACAAAATAAGTATTCAATAAGTGATTACAGAATGAATAAATGAATGAGTGAGTGAATGAATGAATATAAGAAAATTGGCCCTGGGCCAGCCGAGTGGCACGTGGGTTAAGAGCTGGCTTGGGACG
>NW_017731474.1:1421825-1426213 GCF_001890085.2 Hipposideros armiger
AACAGAAGAATACAGTTGGTAACCATACAGAGATTTGACAGGATATTTATTTTATCGAGAGAAAAAAAGAGGCTGCTGTGAAAAATAAGCACTCAGGAATTTTGAAAATTAGAAACATAATTCCTGAAACACAAAACTAAACTCAATAGAAGGCTGAGTAGCAGGATGGACCCTACCAAAGAAAGATTTAGTGATATTCCTACTGGAATATCAATCCACTTATTTCTTGCAGAATACGCAAAAGAAAAAAAGAAGAAAGGTGTTAGCGAAAAGGAAAGACAAAGAGATGATGGATTCCTCGGGCTCTAACGTCTCAGCTTCAGGAGGAGAATGGAATGAAAAAAGAGTAGAATAGAAAAATTTCCCTGCATTTGAAAATACCTTGAGCATTTAATTAGAAGCGTCTACCAAAAGGTGAGCAAGAAAAATAATTTTTAGAATACCTACAAAAGTCCTAGTAAAATTTATAGTATAAAATGAATATACTCAATTTCACAGCCAGAATTAAAAAGTACAACAGAGAAAGAATAAGATCGATTTTGAACTTCTCATTTGAAATAGAGGATGCAAGAGGGTGCAGGAATAATGTCTTTAAGTTTCTGCGGGAAATTATGACACCAGCATTTAAGGGCAATGGCAGAAGAAATGCTTTCCATATAATTTATCATCCATAAAGCCTTTTATAGAGAATTAAGCAAGAATGTGATCCAGAAAGAACAAAGTGTAACCCAAGGAGGAACAATATGGAATATAGGAAGCAATAGTGAGTAAAAATACATCATATCTGAAAAAGTGTTGATACTAAGGTTGAGAGGTGTCACGCGAATGTTAAGGTTTGATGTCAATTAAAATAGAAGCATAATATAAATAAAATTTNAAAAAGGATAGCAACTTGTCTGTTCCCCTTCCCCCAATTCCCCAATAAAAAAATAAAAAATAAATCTTTAAAAGAAAAAAAAGAAAATTGGCCCTAAATGTAAACAGGAAAAAAAAAACCCCTAGAACTGAGCATGACATTGAGCATGGGTCAGCAAACTATAATCTAAATCCAGCCTGCCACCTATTTTTGTAAACAAAGTTTTATTGGAACACAGTCGCACCCTTTTATTTACGTGTTGTTTATGGCTGCTTTCACGCCTCAATGGCAGAGCTGAACTATTGTGACAGGAACCTATGGCCCACAAAATGAAAAATATTTATTATCTGCCTCTTTACAGAAAAAGTTTGTAAACCTTTCATAGACTACTGAACTCTGAACAGTCTATACTGACTCTTCTTATCAGGTCTCCTTATTTCCAGTTTCCTTTCCTTTATTACTGTTCATCTATAATTGTGTACTCAAGGCTTAGACATGCATATAACTTAAGGGGAGAGAAGGAATTTGATCCTAACATCCAGAAAAGAAAACTCTACTTGCACCATTTCTGTTATAAAAGATGCAACTACCATGAATGAAAGGAGAGAAGAGGAATAGTTAGAGCAGAGAATCTAATAAGTAATACATGGTGTTGTTATTAAACAATTCATTTAACTGCCCTTTTTTGAGGCTGGGCCTGGCTGTGTCATATTTATACCACATTTGGTTGCCATTTTGCCAAGGAGTCTCAGTCAGGTACCAATCAGGGTTCTTGGTGACAAACAGCAAAAACAAATTCTAGGTAATTTAGCCAGAAAAGAATTACTTAAAAGATACTGGGTAGCTCACTTCATATACAAGAATGTTGAAAAACCAGGTCTAGAGGCTGCATAGCAAGGAACAATATCCAAAATCTATAAAACTGGTCCCACAAAGGCCACACTATCTGTACTGCTGGACAAGAAAACTCTCTTGAACTATGCTCACCACCCCTTCTGCACCTTGGGCCTGGCTATAAGAAGTGTCACTACTGCCTTTGGAAATGAGAGGGCAATGCAGGATGATACATCTTCATAATTGACTATGCACAGTCCCTGCTTCTTGGGTCACTGGTAACTGAGTCAGAGTCTGACACGGGGCCCCTGGTTGGGGCGTTGTAGGCCATACTATGTGTGTTTTACCTTCTAGGGAGTCAGAGAAAATGAGCATCTGGCTTCCATGGTTAGAAGTAATCTGTCCCCAGCTCCTACTGTGTTTATTAACAACTCAGGGAGCCAGTATCAACCAAAGTGTCCCCTCCACTTTCATTTTTGATTGCTTCTTATCTCCTTGGGATGGCAAACAGAAATTAAGGAACACAGATGGTGGACTATCCTCCACTCATACAGGGTGTGATGGTGTGACTGAGCTAGGGGTGTCCAGATATCTAGTAAAATATTACTTCTGGTGTATCTGTGAAGGTGTTTCTGGAAGAGATTAGCATTTGAATAGGCTGAGTAGAAAAAGACGGCCCTCACCAGTCCAGGTGGGCATCTTCCAATCTGTTGAAGGCCTGAATGGAACAAAAAGGTTGAGAAAGGGTGAATTTGCTCTCTTGCTTGATTTGAGACATCCATCTTCTCCTGCAATTGGACATTGGCACTCCTGCTTCTCAGGCCTTCACTTAGGGACTGAGATTTACACCATTGGCCCTCTTGGTTCTCAGGCCTTACAGTTTGGATTGGAACGACACCACCAGCTTTCCTGGGCCTCCAGCTTACAGGAGGCTCACACAGCCTCCATAACTGTGTAAGCCAATCTCTCATAATAAGTCTCCATATCCATCTGTCTATCTGATCAATATCCTATTGGTTCTGTTTCTCTGGATAAATTGGACTAATACACAAGGGATACAGGAAGGGTTCCTGGGGCAGTAAAAGAAGGCTGCAGGCAGCCCTGGATAAGTTGGTCACCCTCACAGCCCAACAGTATTTTAAAGTAGTGGAGCTTCCCTCAGACTTGGAGTACTTATCCCTACATTAATCATGTCATCTCTTTTCCTTAGAACCCTCCTAGAACTGGTTTAACTTAGCTATTGTCCCCAAAATCCTCTAAACATGAATCACGACAGTGTATTAAGTTAACTTAAAGGCCACAGATTACTTAAAGCAAGAAATTTACCTTCTATTCTATTTTCCATCCTCTACGTGCAGTCATGGTGTTCAGACTGCCTCGCCAGAGTTTATACCACAAGTCTAAACAAAGTAATAAAGAATACCCCAAGAGCCAGCCGAGTGGCTCAGTTGGTTAAGAACACAAGCTCTGAGCAACAGGGTCGCAGGTATTCCTACATGGGCCAGTGAGCTCCGCCTGAGCTGAGCTGTTGCTGAGCTGCCAACAGGTGTCAGGATAGCTCAGCTGGTGAGAACCCGTGCTCCTAATAAGACTGCCTGTTCAATGGTGTGCTACACCCACCCACAACTAAGATTGAACTCGGCACCTTAAGCTGAGCCACCGTGAGCTGCCTTTGGGCGGCCGGATAGCAACTGGACTTGGAGCTGAGCTAGCTGCGCCCTCCACAACTAAGATTGAAGGATGACAACTTCGCTGTTCCCCGTCCCCAATTCCCCAATAAAATCTTAAAAAAAAAAAGAATACCCCACATTTGAAAAATGTGAATTTTCTCCCATTTAATCCACTAGAGAGAGACTGAAGTCCTAAAACAAATCCCCTTCCCTTGGTTGAAATTTAAATCTGAACGAAATCATAGTCCTTTATTCTCACCATCCTCATTTCACACTTTGTTCACTCTCAGTTGGAGTTGCTTCACTCACATGGAGTCTCAATTCCTTTTTTCGCAGCTGTGGCCTGGAACATCTTCTACTGGGCTGGGTGGGGCTCCCGCAAACGCCTCTAAAATTGGCTTAATCCAAACCCACTCGTCTCACCACTCTGGTTTTCTTAAGTTCATAAGGGTCAGCAGAACATATAAGAGCATCAATGACTGCACCCACAAAATACAAATGAATACCACGTCATGATAGCAGCTTACATCCAAGGAAAGTCATTTCTCTAGATCCCAGCATAGGGTACAATCCAGGCCATATTGCTGTTGGCAGCCAAAGAACAGAGCAGAGACTTCATGTTTTCTTGGAATAGGTGGGTACATAAAGGAAACAGAGAGAAAATAAAAATGTGTTTCAAAGTCTTCCTGTTATAAAACACCTGTTGTATAAGATGATCCCTTTCCTTCTTGAGTTTTGGAGCAAAACTGAGTCTGGAGGTATAGTGTTTAGGCATAAGCTTTTAAATTTCCTTTTCAGCTCTTAGATTTTTAATAATCACATTGAGATTTTCTCTACATCAACCTGGTCAATAAGGGCTTCCATTTCTCTTTAAACATTTGTTTAAAACAAAATCACCCTCCATGTCAACCCCCAACCCCACGCCCCCACAGTTGAACTCACAAACTTGGCTCACATTTATGATTTAAGCTTATAAAATGAATAGGTCAGAACCAGCATGAGGTCATGTGCTGGTGGAAACCATGATG
>NW_017731474.1:1433026-1433881 GCF_001890085.2 Hipposideros armiger
TACTATTGATTTTGGGAGTTCGAACTTGAGATGTTTTTACAAGTTGCATCTTTACCTGTGATCTGCATACACAGAGAATAAAGCTAATAAGCAACATACCTGAACTACAATTCCCAATACTGTGAGAAGGAGAGGTCACAGCATGGGATAGAGCACAAAAAGGAAAAGAGTCTCTTGGGAGGAGCCTGAGACTCATTCATGTACCATATCATTGATTCTGCAATAGAACCAGCAGGAGTTATCCTAGCCTCCCATCGGGAAGCAAATAATTATTCACTGGGAAAGGTAATTCGAATGGGGTTTTTATAAAAAGCAAATTAACATATGTAAGTAACATTATCAGATTAAAAAAATGCCCTGGGAACAAAGAAAATAAAGTATAGGATAAAAGACCATAACCTATAACAATGTAAAATTTCCCTCTGTTAGCTTTTCCCCCTTGATTCCTAAATTACCTCTAAACTAAAATAATGGAAGTGACAAGCATCACTAATCCAAATAACACAAAATGAAACCCTGTTCATGTTTGGAAATACATAAAACACATAGAATTACAAAGAACACCAATAATATTGAAACACAGTTGTCAAGGTATTAGAAAATAATGTTTATGGTAATACATGTGCTGCTTTATTAATCAATAACAGTATTTAGCAGCAGCTCTACTACCATAATTTATAGTACATTATATAACAAGACATCTGCAGCAACTGCAATGTGATGTGGATCTCCACCCCGAGTCTCCTGACACATTCCACCATTAGTATGAGTGAGGGCTAACATGTCTGTTTCTGAGGCATGGCCCCGAGAAGGAGAAGCATTGACAAGGCCGCTGACTATTTCAGTCCTTCTATC
>NW_017731474.1:1434986-1439339 GCF_001890085.2 Hipposideros armiger
AGACAGCACCTTGTCTGTTCCCCTTCCCCCGATTCCCCAGCACTGTTCCCATCCCCCCAATTCCCCAATAAAAAAATCTTTAAAAAAACAAACAAACAAAAAAAACCAGCATGACTCAGAAAGAGCCACATGGAAAAGACTTTTCCTCAGAACTCTACAAAAGGCATCAGCCTTGTCGAGGCCTTGGGTTTTTTACTTCTAACCTTGAGAACTGTAAGAGAATAAGTTTCTGTTGTTTAAGCCACCCATTTTGTGATACTTTGCTATAGCAGCCCTGGGACATTAATATACTCAGGTCTCTGCATTCCATTCATTGAGAGAGCCTTGAAGGCCCTCCCAACTTTAAGGGAAAGAGAAATAGACTCTAACTCTTGGTAGAGACTAGTAAAGGTCTGGAAGAGAATGCAGATTGGGTATACTGCTATAGTCATTTTAAGAAATGCAATCTGCCAGAAGTAGAAAACCCCAAGCCCTAAGACTTGAACATCTGTGAGCACCTGCTTTGCTGAATGGGCTCTACATCCTGGGATATATAAAGTTTTTGGTATATTCTACCTGGATGTTACAAAAAATACTGGAGTTAGAATTTCCTCCTTACCAGACTATGTGCTGGGGTTAGTTAAGTGGAGCTTTATCCTGGGATTATCCTGTGGACAAATATCCTGTGGCTCTTTCAAACTCTCCTTTGATGAGAAGTCCTTGGATCATAAAACAGATCACCAACATGAGAAGCTCACCTCCTGAGTCTCTCTCTAGTCCTGGGTGACTACCTAATAGGTGACTCAGAATCTCTGAACTTCAAATTGAAAAATCAAACACAATGAAAGATACACAGTATTGTTCAGGAGATTATAATCAGAAATTAATTTCATCAGACTACTCTTCGCTTGCTCTCTAAGTCTGCCCCACTCAATAGGAGCTAAAGGTTGTTTTTCTAGCACCAGAGTCAAGAAGCTAAGGCAGGTGAACAGCCTGGGGAGCCAGGTGGGCTCCCCTAACTTCTCCACCCCCTTAGGAGTAAAGGATGGTGTTGGTACAAAAGGTGGCTCCCGTGGCCTCTTACATCACACATTCATGGGGAACCCCCACATCTCCTTTGCCATGTCCTTTGTGACCTCACCCTCTGAAGTTTTCAGGGGTGTTGCTCCACCCTGCCCTTCCATGCTCTGTCCCAGGCAACACCAATGGGGATGAGGATGAGGAAGCACNCTACCATAATTTATAGTACATTATATAACAAGACATCTGCAGCAACTGCAATGTGATGTGGATCTCCACCCCGAGTCTCCTGACACATTCCACCATTAGTATGAGTGAGGGCTAACATGTCTGTTTCTGAGGCATGGCCCCGAGAAGGAGAAGCATTGACAAGGCCGCTGACTATTTCAGTCCTTCTATCCAGGATCTCTGAATCGGAGGATGGGGGCAAGTCATTATGACTATGGAGTTCTCATGGGTACAACCAACCATAAGAGGTTCCATGGGACCTCAATAAAATAAGCCTCAGGACTCTTTCAATCCCTTTCCCAAAGTTCAGTGCAGCCTAAAGGTTGCCACTAAATTTTAAAATCCTTGCAACTTGAACTAGTGAACACTAGAAGACTGGTACCTGGACTGCCACGGTGATTTCACTTATAATAAATCTCACCACATGGAGAGCGGACTGGAGTCTCCAATGTCAACCTTGGGAAAGTTTGGGATTAGGGGAGCAGTGAGGAATATCCCCTCAGGGGGATATCCTTGTCCATGACATATCTGCCAGCTGAAGATAGGATTTCAAGTCACTGGAGCATGCCTGTATCACTTCTAAGAACCTGGGTTTGCCTTGGTGCCTCCAATCTTAACTCTGCTATTAGGCCTTCCTCTTGGAGTGCTGCCATCACTGTCTCCTTTTCCTCTTTAGCCCTGATTTGCTCTCACTAATCACAAGAATTCAGGTAATTCCAGATGTTTGTGGTAAATTTAATAACTCCTGCATATAGTTTTCTCTCATTCTGATCTCCTCGTATTTCTTCAGGCAGGGCTCCCCTATCCTCCATCATGAATGGCCAGTTGTAGACATCTCTTCAGTAGAACTAGTAATTACAATAGATTTTTTTTTCTTTCATGTTGATGCATAATTATGATTATAATTTGTTCCCAATGGGTTCTGTGACCTATTCTGCATGGCCCAACCAACCAGGACTATAGGAGAGAATGAAGAACAAGTCAATGGTAGGTGACTGGAGCAGTGGCTCTCAAATTTGGCTGCGTGTTACAATCACCTAAGGAGCTTTTGAAAAATGCTGCCATACCAACTAAATCAGAACATTTGGGCTGGGACCCGGGCATCATTACATTATTATCACAGCTATATAAAAAAATAAAGACAATTCAATAAAATGATTGTCTCACTTCCGCTTTGGATGGTAGGACTATGTATTACTTTTTTTCACTTTCTAATTTTCTTTGCAATTTTAGCTTTTTGTGACAACTAAGTCTGGCTTTTATGATTGCTTAGTTAATTCACTTTTGCTTTAATAAATAAACATTTAAATTGGAATGAAAACAGAGTTGCAAGGCATCATACTTTGTAGAAAGACAAAAAAAAACACACCAAAAAACCCTTGCACTGAGAAGTGTGGAGAATGATGAGCAGAGGGAGTGGGAGGCTCAGAAATGAACTTGTTTCCCTCTCGCTTCTGTGGAAGTCTTGAGCTTTCAGTAAAGCATGAGATGACAACACTGCAGGCTGAATCAGGTTCATGGGTTTAGGAGCTTTAGTCAATCCTGCAACTTCCTGAAATTGTGTAAAAGGACTGAGTCTTCGTGAATATTTTTCCAGTAATACACTTGACTGAATTAAGCAGATTCTCAAGGAAATTGACGACCCCACTGCTTCAGCCCCTTGCTGTTTGAAAGCGTGACCCGAGTATAACATGGGTGGAAAACACCATGGGTTTTTGTTAAAATGCAGGCGCCAAGGTCTACTCCAGCCCCGCTGATTCAGAAATGTTCAGATAAACAACAAACACTTTTTATTATAAGTAACTCCCAATTATTCCATGGGTCATACTTACACTAAAAATCAGTCACTGTCCCTACAACCACATGGATAAATCTCATAGCATTATGCTAAATGAAAAAAGCCAGACACAAAAGACTATATATTGTATGATTCCACTTATACAACACCGTGGAACAGGGTAAGTTTATAAAAACAGAAATCTGATCAGTGTTTGGAGAGTGAGCAAGGGATTGACTAAAATGGAGCATGGAGGAACTTTTGGGGGTGATGAAAATATTCTATATCTTGAGTGTGGTAGTAGTTACACAATGTGTACATTTGTAAAAATGTATAGAACTGTACACCTAAAAAGGATGAATTTTATTGTATAGAAATTATACTTCAGCAAAGCTGGCTTTTAAAAAATTCATTGTTCATCTGAAGTTCAAATTTAACTGGTATATTTATTTGCTAAATCTGCCAGCCTGATCCAGTAAGAGAGTGAAAGAAACTCTTTTAAAAAGAACCTTCAGTAATTCTTAGGCACGCCATACACAGATATTGCTTATACACAATGCTAGAGCTCTTTTGTGAACTTAATACTATACCACCAATCACTGAACAAGTGACATTATACCATTTGTTTACTAGAGCCAGGGAGAGACTCTGGTCCCTGCAGAGAGGATTTTTACCATTAGTGGAAGCCACCATGTGCTTTATACTGAAGACGGCCCTATTTTGCAATGTACAGTGGCCGGCAGGAACACATTTTTGTTTGATCATTACAGCTTGGCAATTTCAGACAGTGCTGGTGTGCCTTTGTGGGCTGAAACCAGGAAGTCTAGGTGAAAAGTTGCTAATGAAGAGGCAGTGCTTTCCTTTCTGTTTCAGAAAGGGACCCGCAGATGCTAAAGACCATCTTTTTGGTAAAGGAACACTGCCCCCTAGCAACAGAATCAAGTGTTCTTCCCAGCTCCAAAGGACTCACTCCAGCTAAACATTTTCAGGTGCATAGATTTGCAAATTGGGGTTTTTGGTTCCTTTCCACTTAGTATTCAGGGTGCGTAAGCTTTCCACGGAATGCAGGGAGAAAAAGCCATTTACCAGTAGTGTCTAGGTTTGTGAAAAGCAAGTGGAAAGATCTCTAAAAAAAGGACAGCAATATAAATGAGAACGGATTCCTTCAGTATACACCAGTAAGTATGAGAATAGAACAAAATGAAACAGACTTTGTTGAAAGAAGCTTCTTTCTGCCAAAACTGTGTGGATGAAATACACCTTAATTTTGCAATTCATGAAAGGTCCAACATTTCAGATATATGCAAAAGGCTGAATAAAAACTACCAGCAAATAATATATACAACCTT
>NW_017731474.1:1440939-1442738 GCF_001890085.2 Hipposideros armiger
TGGCACCTTTGGACCTCTGGCTTCAGGCTGAGTGGGAATCCAAGGCGTGCCCAGGCCCACTGTACCCTCAGCACAGGGTACAAGCCCACATGAGCTAAGGGGGCCTGGAGGACACCTACTTTGGATCTTCTAAGTTCATGAAGACCACAAGGTGGTGACCTGGTGACTGAACAGTTTGTATCAAGGACAAGATCTGACAAATTGTCATCCAGCATGGCTGGGAAAAGACCCCAAGATCATCTTCCCAAGACAGCGCAATGCCTGTTCTGACAAAACATCCATGCAGATACTTTCTCTGTGTTCATACATAAAGCCATTCATACCCCTGCTGGGATGGCACCCTAGTGCTGCACATTGACCCAGAGGCACAAAGTCCTGTAGCCTGAATCAGTGGGGGAAGGGAAGACAGGATCAGAGCCACGTTAGATAGAATGCAGACATTCCCATTCCTTTCCCTCTGCCATCTCATTCTTTCTCATCTTCATTTATTTTCCCCTTCTGCCACTTAAACATCCATCAAGCTTCCCCTCACTCTCTGACTCATTTTTTCCCAGGCTCTCTAAGGCTGCATAGTGAACATGCCCACCACTGATGGATGGGTAAGCCCTTTGTCCTGAATGAAGTCACCACACCAGGTACCGTAAAGAGACTCTGTGAGGAGGGTCTCCTCTCAGAGAAGATGCCCAACCAGCAGGAGACCTCAAGGTTGCGTTCAAATGGCTCACAGGCACAACACTCCAGACACACCATATCCTCCTAGAGAAGTGTAACTCCATAGGCTTTGAACTCAGAGATCTAAGTAAAGCAGAGGGTAGGGTGAGATGGAGGGGTTGCCTGAAAGTACCTTCAAAACAGGAGTTCCCTTCTTTAACCATCCACTTCAAGCATCCACCATTGCTTCAAAAATTCCATCAGTCAGCTACATAAACCAAGGCAAAAAAAGATCAATGAGCCTTACCCTCGGATATTTTTTAAATCCCAGAGAAAAGGCCTCCAGGTACAGATATCTGAGTGTCCAACCACAATAGGAAGTTCGTCACACAACCCCTCTAAAGTAAATACATACATCTGTATAGATGTAGAGTCCATATACTTAAGATCTTATTCTTAAAGATGGACAGAAATCCAAAGATCGCCATACAGTTAAGAAAAACCTAAAACGTCAAAGACATAGACTTAGACAAATAAGCAAAAATAGAACTTGGAGGAAAAAGAGATAATAAAGCAAGCTGAAGAAAACTATGAAAAAGAAATGATTATTAATAGCCTCAGAATACTGCATACTTGAAACATGATTCGAATATCATAAAAATTGAATGGCACAGCACAAGAAAGTATACTTAGAAGTCAAAAATAATTTCTAAAAGGAAAAACCGTTCATAGGTAGAATGGAAAATAAACTTCTAAGGTAAGTCCCAAACAAGCAAACTAAAAGACAAATAGAGAAATGATAAGAATACAGAGGCTTGATCCAAGAAGATAAGCATCCAATTGGGTAGGCCCTCCAGAAGGGAGAAGAGAGAAAAATTATTTTAGAAGCATATGCTGTACTGTGGTCAGAACTGAAGGACTGAGCTTCACAATATAAAGGTACTACTGAGTACCATGAACGAAAAATGAAAAGATCCACAGCAAGACACGTGCACAGGGGCCGGCCAAGTGTCACGATGGTTGGGAGCTGGCTTGGGATGCCAGAGGGTCCCGGTTCAGATCCCACATATGAGGGCCAGTGACACTGCCCTCCACAGCTGAGATGCTGAACAGCAGCTCAACCTGGAGCTGGGCTGCCGTGAGTCGCC
>NW_017731474.1:1444478-1450005 GCF_001890085.2 Hipposideros armiger
GTATTCATCAGAGGTTTGTGAAATCTGCAGTAGACTTTGAACATTGTGAAATCTGTAAGTACAAAAAAATGTTTGTCATCTCCACTTCTGTGAGTTTAACAAAACTAGATATTCTGAAAATCCATCCCATCACAAAATATCTAATGCTGGATAAATTAGGGCAAACATACCTTTAAATTTCTTACGAGGTTCAAAAGAAATAAGGTGGTCTTAAATACATTTTTTCTAAGTGCTGAAACAAGAGTGGTAGGCCAACACGGAAGCCCGGGCTACCCTGAAGTGTGCCCAAACCGGAAGCCTAGAGGTACAGGGTTAACTGCCCACAGGACAGAGCAAGGCCTAGGCCTCATGCACCTCTGTACTCCAGCCAGGCCTCAACACTCGGAAGGTCCCTCACGCTTGCTTTAATATTCTATGGCCATCATCTTGAAATTCTTAATTTTATCTTTCACTTTATATTTTCTAAGTGAAGTCTATGGGATAATGGAGTATGCACAGGAGTAGATATACCTAGTACGCATGTCCACGGCTCCTTGTTGCCCCATTCATATATGCATATAGCCATCGCAATGCCCCATCTGCATAGAACTCAGGTGGATTCACGATGGGTGGGACTTCAGCAAGACCCAAAGCCTGTTATCTGTATGACTGAGTAAGCAGAGGTGCTGACAGCCCCAAGGGACCACGCTTTACATTCTAATCAGAGTCCTTCACACAGAGAAGGTAATGGTGTTCTAAGAAACAAGAATGGCCAAGAAACCTACTATACCTTTCCTCACTCACTTCCCTGTATTAGCCAATTGCTTACACTAAATACGATGACATAGAAGGAAAGGGAAAGATAGAGTAACCCATAGTTCCTTTCCCTTTTATAGTTCAGTCCTTCTTAACACATCAGTAAGCTGAAGGTAGAGAGTAGTGGTAGGAATTGCATGTATTAGGAAATGAAATGAAAACAGCTAAGTTTTGTGCAGCATTCCACAGTATAAGAAAAGAAATAAGAAAAACATATGCATGTACAAGCTATGAAGTATAAATTAGGTAATTGTGGTGATTCTGCATACAAGGGAAAAGTTCTTATATTTGTACTTAAAACTCACATTGCACAATATAAAGATGAATGGTAAAATTCATGTTGATAATTTAAATTTTTAATTTTTCTTTACTTAGAATCACATCAATGGCAAACAAACAAAAAAATGCCCTGACAAGTTAAGACAGACTTTGAAAATAATTTTTTTTATATTTTAGTACTGCTAATACCAGTTTTCCTGCTTTCCATACAAGGAACCCCACATTTTCATTTTGCCCTGGGCCGCATAAGTTATGGAGCTGTGTCTGCACATCTCTTAAGATTAGAGCAATGGAGGGTGAAAAGTTATTTGGTGAGGAGGTCATCCACCTCATCCTCCAATAGGCACCAATTGTTTTTATTGTTTTTAATTATACAAGTGACTTGGATTGGGTCCTAAGAAGCCAATTCTGAAAGGGGGAGCTGTTCCAAGACAATCCAGGGGGACCTGAACTGGAAGGAAGCCGGAAAGAAAGTTCAGTTTCAAGTAAAATCCCTTGAAGTCAATAATCATTTAGAATGAACTGCAGGGGAGCTGTGTGGAATCAAAAAGTGTGTCTTTGAGTTGCCCAAGCAAGGGCTAAGCTGCAGGAGTCCTCATACTCCTCCTGTTAGCTCTGTGTTAAACACTGGGGTGAAGGGGGAGGGACCACAAATGACCAGCTACTTCTGGCTTTCCAGGCCACCAGCAAAGGTGGCCCTAGCAACAAAGAGACACAGGTGCTGGCTGTTGAGGCCCAGAAACCTTAGGTACCAGAAAGCACAAAACAAATACTTTCTAATAAAACTACTTGAAACACCAGAAATATAGCGAACGAAAAATACAAGTTTCAGCAGCACTCCAACTTTGCTCCCCCAGAGAAAGATAACCCTGATGATGCGATCTTTGTTCTTCCAGGTTGTTTTCTGTGCTCTTACCTTCAGTCCACACATATTCATGAATGCCCATTCTGTGTCCACTAGATGCTGCAGATAAATGAGACAGACATGGTCTCTGCCCTCATGCATCTTACATTCTAGGGAGCATAGTCCTTGTCTGACTGGCCTGTATCTTGCCTGCTTCACTTTACAATATATCATGAATACTTTGCTACATCAACACTGGCAAATTCGCTGCATATTTTACTGGCTATGTAGCATTCCGTTAACTGGATATAGCCTCATTCATCTAACCATTTTCCTGTTGACTAAGCACTGATTCCTAAAAGAAAATACCTGAGTAAATAAAGAATTCTTCAGATATCCTCTGAGGCCAACCGAGAGTTACTGTTTTAGGATGATGTGTGACGATAAATACAGGCATACCTCGTTTTATTGCACCTCGCTTTATTGCACTTCACAGGTGTTGCGTTTTTTACATATTGAAGGCAAGACCCTCAACCAGCAAAAAGATTACAACTCACTTTATGGCGATACTCTACTAAGGCAATCTAGAACTGAGCCCACAATATCTCCAAGGTATGGCTGTAAAGCAGTCTGCCTGAAGTGAAACCTAAGAGAATGTTTCAGGAATATTCTGTCTGGTAAGGAGGAAGGAAGAAGGTCTGAGAGTCAGGCCAAACTAAGCATGAAGCCCACAGTAAAGTGAGATTGCAATTAGAAACCATTACAAGTCTTTGCAGGAATTTCTAATCATTTTATAATAAGTGTATACCGTATTTCCAATCTTAAATTCGCCATGCAATCCTCTGATGCATATTAATAATACAGATGAGGAAAATGAAGACCAAAGTCACACAGCCAGTGGGTGGTAAAATTCTGAATCTGAACCCTAGTCAGACTCCTCAACATATTTTTTCCAAATTATTGCTGCCTGCATTTTTGCTCAATTGTCAGGGTTTAAGTGGCAGAGTATAAACTGGGCTTGCGTTTTACAACCTGGACCAGGAGAACGAGAGAGACTGATGGTTAGAGACAATGAAAGTTGCTTATCAGCCAGATGGGCCCCTAGGGAAGACTACTGACTATTTTTAAGAAAAATTTCAACAGAAATGTTACATGTAGAAAAAGCGCAGAAATCAGAAGTATTGTGAATCTTTAAAGGACACCTGTGTAACCAGACCTTAGCACTCAAAACTTAGAACATGACCAACAACCCAGGGCCCCATCAAGATTCACCACCTTCCTGATTTCTATCACCATGGATTTATTTTACCTGTTTCAGAACTTCAAAAGTGGAATCACATATGTTAGGTGGCTCCTAATGAGTCCCAATGACCTCAACATCCTGGTACTAATATCCTTGTTTTTAATTTAATCACTTAATTTTCATTTCCCTCATTAGGATGAATACATCGTCTGGTTTTTTGGTTTTTAAATATTCTCTTTTTTGAATTGCCGTTCAGACATTGTTCATTTTCAGTTGGGTTGTCTGTCTTTTTCTTATTGGATTCTTATATAAACTAGAGTCAAGTTCTTGTCAGGAGTAGATATTGAAAAGATTTGTTTTCAGAGATATAGAAGAAAAACTGACGGTTGCTAGATGGGAGGAGGGTGGGGATGAGGGAGAAGGGGAAGGGATTAGACAGCATAAATAGGTAACTACAATATTGCCTCAGAGATATGAAAGACAGTTTGGGGAATATGATTAATAATGTTGTAAATATTTTGTAAGGTGTCAGATGGTCACATGTCTTGTTAGGGAGACCACTTCATAGGCAGTGTAGAGGCTTGATCACTGCGTTGTACACCTGAAGCTGATGTATAATATTGTATGTCAACTATAATTGAATATATATATATAGTCACAGGATGTGGAGTATAGTGTGGGAGTAGAGTCTACAGAATTGTAATAGATGTATATGATATGGGGGGGCGGTGGATTGGGGGAGGGGAGTTGTCACTTTGTGAGGAGTGAAAAGGATAACTAGTGCATTGGTTTGTACACCTGAAACTAATTAAAAAAAAGATTTGTTAATTTTTGGTTTGCCTTTTCACTCTTTAGTGATCACTGTTGATCACTTAGATCAACAATCCATCGGGAATTGATTTTTATAATATATATGGGGTGCAATAGGATCAAAATTAATTTTTTCCATATAGAGATTGACACATCAAGACTTATTGGAAAACACATACTTTATCCATCGTAGTGTCACTTTTGACATAAATGAGATGACCATATATATCTGGGTCTGAGTCCAAATCTTCTGTTCCACTGCTCTATTTCTATTCTTGTGTCAATATCACATTGTTTTAATGATCATAGTTTTAATGAAGTGTATTGTCTGATAGTACAAATCCTCCAGCTTTGTTCTTCTTTTTCATATCTTCCTATTACTTGGCCCTAGAAATCNCCCTGGGTGGCAGGTGTGCAACAGGTCCAGGAAATAAATGGTCTACATTGAACAAGAGGATGTTGGATTATTAGAGGGATGTCTTCAGGGGGATAAAGGCAATGCTTGTTTGAGGACTTCAGTATGTAGGAAACAAGCATGAGATTTAAGCTACACAGGAAATTTGGCTAATAAAAAATAAAATTTTTAAATTAAAAAAATATTGCCTGCACGAAGAACAAAAAATATTCCAGGGGAGTTAACATAATGAGTATACTACAATATATAAGGTCTAAAAGCGATGATTCAAGAAAATACTGATTAAAGCATACTATTTTAAAGTATGGAGATGACTTTTGCAAGAAATGGCTGAGTTTAAAGCCACTGCCTTTGGGAAGCAGGACTAGAGGTGGAAGGAGTTAGGGGTGAAGAGACCTGTGCTTTTTGTTATAAAACTTTTAGCAAGATTTGACATTTCAAAGTGCATGCGTTAATCTGATAAAAAAATAAAATTAGTTTAAAAAATGACCAAGATAAAAATGAGTATTCATCAGAACAAGGCGGCAGAGCAGCCTCCCCAGCAAATGCACAATGCAGATCTTTGTGAAAGACGTAGAGGGGCAAGACCATCACGCTCAAGGTCAAGACCAGTGACACTGTTGAGAATGTCAAAGCTAAAATCCAAGACAAGGAGGGCATCCCACCTGATCAGCAGCATCTGATTTTTGTGGGCACA
The DNA here is from genome assembly GCF_001890085.2 of Hipposideros armiger. NCBI lineage: Eukaryota > Metazoa > Chordata > Mammalia > Chiroptera > Hipposideridae > Hipposideros > Hipposideros armiger. Next base: position 1,449,562 of record NW_017731474.1, read on the forward strand.
CAGCTGGAGGATGGCACGCCACAATCTCTCAGACTATAATATCCAGAAAGTTCACCCTGCACTTGGTGCTTCTTCTGTGGGGTGGCATGGCATCACCAAGCCTTCCCTCCGCCAGCTCGCCCAGTACAACTGTGACAAGATGATCTGTAGGTAGAGTTATGCCCACCTGCATCCCCACGCAGTCAACTGCTGCAAGAAGTGTGGCCACACCAACAACCTACACACCAAGATCAAATAAGGTCACTCCACCGCCTCCTCGGCCCCCAGGGCAGCCTCCTGCCAGAACCCCTTGGCCCTGGAGCTTCAATAAAGTTTCGCTTTCCTTGACTGGGGCAGTTTTAAAAAAAGGGTATTCATCAGAGGTTTGTGAAATCTGCAGTAGACTTTGAACATTGTGAAATCTGTAAGTACAAAAAAATGTTTGTCATCTCCACTTCTGTGAGT
>NW_017731474.1:1457580-1469909 GCF_001890085.2 Hipposideros armiger
AAATACAGATTCAAGAAACCACAAAAAACAAATGTTTAGCTTGATATTATAAGACAAATACCCTTGTAATCACCACCTAGGTCAAGAAAATTGAATTTTGCTCAAAGCCCCTCCATTTGTCCTGATCCAGTTAAAAATCCTCTCTTCAAAAAAGTAATCATTTTCCTGACTTTTATAATTAACTCTCCCTTAAATTTCTTTATAAATTTATCACCCACGCCTGCCTCCCTAGACAGCATGGTTTAGTCTTGCCCAGTTTTAAATGACTTTTTCTCTTTTAATCTAGGTCACTTTTTCATCCTTTATTGCTCTTCAATTTATCTGTTGATGAATGCAGACCACTTGACCTGCAGAGGCTTCCACAATTTGGATTTTGTCGAGTACGTGTTCATGGCGCAGTTCAACATGTTTCTCTGTTCTTTAGGTTTCCTGCAAAATAGGAAATTGATCAGTCCTTTTGAAAAGACTCTATTATTTCATCAGGAAGCAGATAATGTTTGGTTATTGCTCTTTTTGTGATGCTAGCAGCCATTGATACTTAAAGAGTAAATCCATGAACGCATTAGGGACTGCAAAACAATGATATTCCAACTTGATTATTTATTTTTCATTTATTGGCTGGAGTACTTATGAATAGATCGATTTTCTCATCTACAGTTGGGTTACACAGTAGTACAATTCACAGTGGAAAGGCAGGATAAAAGTCTGGTTATTCCCCCCACTCCACCTCTCAAAAGTTTTTAAAAATCAGTTTTCATTATAATGATTTTTTCCCAATTATCCTCCTAAATTGACCTTTTGGGTTTTTGGTGTCCACAGAAACCCATAAACACATTTGATGGGTTTCAGTCCATTGTAATTACTGTCCTTATTGAAGTGCAAATTGTTCCATTGCCCATGGAGAGCCTCTACACATTTGGCTCCTGAATCCTTTTGAAATGTTTCCTGGTGGTCTTTGATAATTGGAAGTTTCCATGTTATTTGTTATCACAAGATTTCCCAAGTTCATCTCTCAGAAATGCTTCACAGACCTGAAATCAGCCATTTTAATTCCATAACCTGGGCCCATTAGATGTTTTTTGCTACTGAGTTGGTCATTATTTCTTGGCCTATTCAATGGGCAGTGTGTGTGTGTGTGTGTGTGTGTGTGTGTGTGTGTGTGTAAAATACATCTTGGTGTTGGTTGTTCTGGCTTAATATTCTGAGGTACATGATATACTCTTTCAATATGCAGTTTCTATTATTATTATTATTTTAGAAAAGTTTCTTGAGTTATTCTGTTAGTATTTGCTGTTGCCTTGCTTTGACTTTGCTCTTTAAGGACTTCTATTACTTGTATGTTTAATTTTTTGCCAATGTGTAATATTTGTCACTTTCTCTTGAATATTTTTTAACTGGTTTTCTCTGTTTGTTTTACAATTTAGAATATTCCATAACCTTCATCTATTTTTCATAAGGCATTATTTGTTGTGTTTATTCACGCTTGTATTTCTCTTGGTTAAGACTTTATTTTTAAATATTTCTTTTCTGTTATCATTCATCCTGAGATCTGTTTTATGTTTGAACATTACACCCCTTGCATTACTAGAATGAAACCAATTTGGTTGTGACGTATTATTGCACATATCATGGATATAGTTTGTGCTTCTGTTTACAATTTTTGCATGCATGTTCAGAAGATAAACTGGCCTGTGATTCTAATCTTGTAATATTATTTTCAGCTTTGGTCTTAAGCTTATGCTGGCCTCAGAAAGAGATTAGAGCAATATACTTTTATATCTGTTTCCTAGAAAATTCTTATGTAAGATTACTGCTATTTCTTCTCTAAGTATTTGAAAAAATATACCAGAAAAGCCACTTATCCCTGGAAATTATTTTCTGAAAAGATACTTAATTACACAATTTTTTGAATAGATAACAGATTATTAGATATTATTTTCTTTCTTGGGTTAGTTTTGTTAGGTTGCATTTTTTAAAAGTTTGTAATTTTGGATGAATTTTCAAATTTATGAACATAAAACTTATCATAATTTAACAGCTTTATTGAGATATAACTTGCATAGTAATTTCACTCAGTTAATATATATATATATAATGGCTTTTAGAGTATTCACAGAGTTGTACAATCATCACCACAATCCAATTTTAGAAGATTTTTGTCCCCCCATTATATATTAGCAGCTATTTTATATTCTCCCCAACTCTCTCAGTCCTAGGCAACCACTAATCTACTTTCTGTATCTACAGATTTGCCTATTCTGGGCATTTCTTATAAATGGAATCAGATAATATGGGTCTCTTGTGAGTGGCTTCTTTTACTTTGCATAATTCTTTCATAGTTCATCCATGTTGTAACATGTATCAATATGTAATTCCTTTTTATGGTTCAATAATATTCCACTGTATGGATAATTCATATTTTGCTTATTCATTTATCAATATATTGACATTTAGGTTATTCCATCTTTTGATATTATAAATATGCTTCTATGAACATTCATGTACAAAGTTTTTCTGTGGACATAAGTTTTTATTTCTACTGAGCATGTATCTAATAGGAATTTTGAGAATTCTTGAACTCTTGATGCCTCTCCAACACATTTCACATGGTTAAAGTTTCCCCAAGTAATTTTAGTGATGTGCCACAAAGACATCTCCCTAAACATTTGTTAAATATAATGCAAGTTCTTTCTATTCATTTTCTGCTTGTATGTAGTCAAAATGCTTTTTATGACTCTAAAAGGATAGAAAACTGTAAAGGAGCGTCTTTATGGATCGCTGTTATTCACAGGGGAAAATTACAATCAAAATGGGCACTTTGCTGAGCACAGAGCACTGATGTCCCCAGTGCCTCTAAATGCCAAGTGAACAAAGGCACTTAATAACTATTGAATCCTGCTCTCTCCAATTGAGAGGGAGAACACGCTGTTCTAAAGTGGTGGAGGGATGCTCCTAGAAGCTATTTGCAACTCTGTGAACTTGGGTATTGTATTGCTCCGAAGCAGCGTACTGTATTATCTAAACATAACTACAGAAACCTGAAAGTGAAAAAAGAGAGAAATGGTCAGAGAATGTGTTCTCATGGTGATCCATTCATTCATTCAATCATCAAATATTTACTGATCAGGTTGACTATGTGTATAATATTGTGCTGGGAACTGCACTGAATGCAGAGGTGTATCCCCACTCTCAGAGAACTTGATACCAGAGAGGCAGATAAGATGTGGACAGATGCCTTATGGCAGTTCCAGATCAGTCCTATTAAACTGTTTATAAGTTCAGAGCAGAGAAGGGATCCATATCTTGCTTGGATTCTCAGTGAAGTTTTCCAGAGAAGGGGGCATATGGTCGGTGACTAGAAAAATTTTTAGTATTATAACAGGTAGAGCTGGAATGGAGCAAAGATATACAGACAATTAGACCCATGAGATTTTTTTTTTTTTGGTCTGAAAAGAGAAATGAAAGCCAAATTATGGATAGTCTTAAATGTCAGTCTTAAAGAGTTTGGAATGTAGTGTGCTGGCGATGGGTGCCATGGAAGATTGGGAACAGGGCAATGGCATAATCAAAAAGCCTTGGGAGGAGTACCATGGACAATGAACCACTATAAGCATGCAGGCCTGAAAGGAGGCCATTGTAGGATGGATTACTGAGAACGAAAGGGAGTGAGCACAAGGCAAGGCTGCAGAGGCCATGCCTCCATCATGCCCAGGGGATGCAGTGCCCTGTAGACTGGTGCACTCAAAGTGCCAGTGCACAGTGAGATAAGGAGCTGTTCTAGAATGTAACTCAACACACCGCTTCCTTCATCAAGAAAGCCTTGCCTGCTGAACTCAACAGACACGATTTACACTCTGAAGCAAGCTTCTTATCTGAAAGAACAGTAACAGCTCTCAACCAGTAGACAGTCTGTGGACTTCACGCTGAGTAGCACTATTTTAGACCATTGTGAGGAGGCATGTCTTTGTCTAACAGCAATGAGAAGTCATGCAAGGATCTGAAGAGGAGGTGGTGGTGGCAGCATTATGGACCGTGGATTAGAAGGCGGCCAGAGTTAGTGGAAAGACAAGGAAGCTTGTGTCTGGAATCTAAGTTTCCTGGTGAAATAAGAGGTATCCTCTTTAGGTAAGAGAGTAGGGACATAGAACAGAGTCTAGTGGTGACATGAAAAAATGGAAGAGGTTTGGAAGAACCACTGTGAATAGCTATAAGTAAGGGAGTGGAAAAAAGAAATGAGGACCACATGTCACTTAAAATAAGGCAGCCTATGTTTTGATAGAGCTCTGGGACTGGATCCAACAAACTCATTGCTCTAAAAGCTGGTCCAGAGATGATGAAAGTTAGAGATGAGCAGACAGCAATAGCATTGAGGCTCCATGGAAAGGTAGCTTGGCTTGAAAGTCTGAGTAGAACGTTGTCAGGGTGGACTAGGAGCGAGTACAGTGAATAAGAGGTAAAACGATCCCACTTACGAGTAGCTGTATTCTAGTGAAACATTCCCTCACCAGACCCCTGAAGAAGAGCCCACCTCTTGTACTGCATCTTCTTTCCAAGACACATAGCTGCAGGGAAGCCAAAGCATTTTGTCTTAGGCCAGGCATAAACCTGGTTTGTTAAGAGGATCCCAGAGGTGCTGTGCGGAGGTAGCTTTTGCTCACCGTGTTCAGGGAGCATGTGGGTAGAACCCACCAGATACCGAAAGAAGAACTAAAGTAGGAGCCAAAAGAACTATTAAGCTATAATTAAATGGAAGTAGAGAAGAGATGATCAGATTATTAAGCCTTGAAAGGAATCTTGCCAGGCAGAAAATAAGTAAGCTTGGGGAAATAAATTTTAGATTAATATGTTAATATGATGAAGGTTTCCCTGAGCTGCATCTCTAGGCAGCGGCCATAAGGTGTTGGTAATGGCTTCCAGGGAGAACAGAGGAGAATTCTCTAATCGTCATTATTCAGCATTTCCTATGTACCAACACTGTGCTAGAGATAGGGAATATAGGCACGAATGAGACATGGTTCCTGCCTTCAAAGGGATTACGGTTTATGGAAGGAAAACCATCTAAAAAGATGCTCATTATTGGATATACTAAGTGTTACAATACAGGGATGTCAGGGAGCAGAGCCGTTAGGCACTAAACAAGCAGGGAAGGAGATGAGGGCTAGGAAAGAAAGGCCTCCCAGGGAAGGTGGTCCCCATCCAGAAGCTGGGAAACATGTGGAAGTCTGCCCACTAAGGAGGAGTGGAGGAGGAGGGTCCTAGGTAAAGGAACAGCATTTGTAAAGGCCCAGGCAGGAATGATTGACCATCAGAAACTTCAAGCAGTTTCATTTGTTGAGAAGACATTCAGGGAGGAATGTAGCAAGAAATAGCAGTCAAATCATGAAGGAGCCTATATGGCAAGCTAAAAAATACAAATTTGACACTGCAGGCACTGAGAAATCTCTAGCTTTCCATGAAGCAGTCTTATGTATGGAGAGAGAGAGAGAGATCTTTGTTAAAAGTCATCAGCCTAGAATGGAAGTTAAGCCTGAGCAGGGGATAAGATCACCCAGAGAAATTGTGAAATGTCAGAAGGGGTGGACACTGAGGATGGGAACTTGAAAAACACCAACATTTAGAATGAACAAGCAAGAGATACCCAAGAGTGAGAGAAGAAGGAATTAGAGAAGTGGAATCAGGTGGCTTCATGGAAAACAGGGAGCTTTAAGAAGACAGTGGACAACTAAATTAAGTGATGCTGAAGACTAAAAAAAATGGATATAGCAACAAAGAAATCATACTGAAAACTGGCAATAATTTAAATTGCCATCAACAGGAGAACAGACAAATTATTACATTTTCCTACATGGGAATCCTATACAGCAAGGAAAATACATGAACTAGATCTCCATTAGTCAGCATGGATGAACTTAGCAAAGATAACACTAAATAAAGTAGCAGAAGAAAACATAGTAGAATGTTATATGCTGTTTTAAAGTACTTGTAAATATAGCAGAAATATAAAGACATACTTTGCAATGATGAATACCAAGTTCAGAAGAGCGGTTATCCAGGGTCAGTTAGAGAGTGGTGTGATCGGGAGACTGGCTACACAGAGTTCTTCAACAGGAAGAGTAATATTTCAATTCATAAGCTGGCTGGAGGGTAGAGGTATGTTTGCTACATAATCATGCACCACCTAATTGACAGGGCTATGTTCTAAGAAATGCATTGTTAGGCAATTTTGTCATTGTCCAAACATCATAGAGTGCAGTTACACAAACCTAGATGGTATAGCCTACTATATACATGGTATACCAGCGTCATATATACAGTCTGTCATGTGTGGTGCATGACTATAATTTGAGCATGTTGCATGTAGAAGTCATTATTGACCACGTCTAGGGAATTTTAGTGGAGTGTGTGCATGTTGGTAGTGGGGGTATCCGGAATGCAGTGGATGGAAGAGGAATGCTGTAAACATAATGCCTAAGGCAGCGATTCTCAACCTGTGGGTCTCCACCCCTTTGGGGGTGGAACGACCCTTTCACAGGGGTCCCCGGGTACTCGTATGTGGGCGTATCTGCATGTGGGCCTGGAGACAGAGGAGCGGTGTCTCAGTTCCTAAGACCATCGAAAATATGTTTTCCGATGGTCTTAGGTGACCCCTGTGAAAGGTTGAGAACCGCTGGCCTAAGGCCTGACTGGATGACTATCATCGTTCCAGAAACTGGTTCTGAGACCAATGATAAAAGATAAATTGAGGCATATTTAAATTTTTAAGAGTTTATTTGAGCAAAAATCAATTCAAATTGGACAGCACCAAACTGGAAGTAGTTAGGAGCGCTGCACCAGTAGGAGCTGGGAGAGACTTTTTTGTAGGAAAAAGGAGGAAGCAAAGCAAGGAAATTATTGACAGACTACAGCTTAAAGCTTGGCTGGCTGTTTGTAATAACTTGTCCTTATCTTTTTGCCTTCCTAACCGTGAGGCATTTACAGGCTTAGGTTTTGGTCTGTGTATGTGGGTCAGTCACCACAACATTAGAGCCACATATCAGTCTAATGGCTTTCTTGTTTAACACCAACTGCCTTCAGTTCTTCCACTTACTTAGCTGGAAGTTAGTTAACTTCCTGTGCCTCAGCTTCTCTTTTGTAAAATGGATATATTAAACTTTCTGTGGAGTTGTTAGGAAAATTAAATGATTTCATACTAACTCAGTGCTTAAAATAACGCCTAGGAGACAGAAAGTACTAGTTACCAGAGTTACCCATCATCATTATTATCCTCAGTGCAAAGAAATTAGGAGTAACCACAATAATGCTCTGAATACATGGAACACTTTACAATTTGCCAACAACCTTGTGAGATAAGTAGAAACTACAGAAATTAAGAGTTCTTCGCAGAAATTAACACAGATGTGAAAGATTTAATGGACCACAGTCGTTCCTACATCCCTTATTAACTGTACTCTTCTGGGCGATGCAAGCACAGACACTTATGAGGAGTTCAGATTACTTTTTAAAATGCGTTGCTACCTCCATATCTCACTTCTATTCGGAACACCTTCTACGGAACCCCAAATTCCTGAAACCACTCAGCTTTTGCCTTGCCCTCGCCTTAAACGTCCCGCCTTTCAACCTCAGGCGCCGTCTCCACGAGAGGCGGGACCTGCGTGCCGACGCACGGCGCGCGCGCTGACGTAGTCGCGCACCGCCCCTGCAGGCATCCGCCCGCCCACCCGCTTGAACCGCAGCCCCGCGCTGCGGAGAGTGTTGAGGGTGGTGCCAACGGCCTGCGTCGCGGAGCGGGAGTTGGCGCGGGAGAGCGGTGTTGAGGGACGGCCTAGCTCGGGCCCCGGGCCCTGCGTCTGCTGGCGGAGCCACTGATCCTGCACACGCTGCGGGGCCGCAGCCGCCGGGCGGTGGGCGTCCCGGGAGCCAGGCAGCGACCTGGAGTTCTAGGCGGGTGCGGGCGTCGTCTCCACCGCCGGCGTCCTCCGAGGCTGCCCTCTGGCCATGATCGACTCGGTGAAGCTGCGCCGCGACAGCGCGGCCGACTTCTTCTCGCACTATGAGTACCTGTGCGCGCTCCAGGATTCCGTGCCGCTGCCCGCCGTGCGCGCCTGCCTGCGGGAGGGCGTGCTGGACTTCAACGCCGACCGCCTCCGCTTGGTGGACTGGGCGCCGCTCTTGAGCACCCTCAGGATTAATAAAGATCTGCCCCTGGTCTCGATCAAGAGTTTCTTCCAGCCGTGGCTTGCCGAAATAGGTTTGTAGTTCCTGCTTCCAATGGCCGTAGTGGTGGTGCCGCGAAGCGGGATTTTAAACGGTGCAAGGTGGAACCTGGGCGCTGGGAGGGGTGCCCAGTGCCGGGGTGTGTTTCCAGGGGACGGTGCGTGCGGCCTAGGAGTCTTACTAGCTCGGTGACCCTGGGCAAGTCCCTTAAAGCCTCTAGGCCTCTTTTCTTAATTGTAACATGGGCGTAACAGGGCCCATTCATTCTATGTGGTATTTGCAAGGATTCGCGGAGTTAATGCTTGTAGAGCACTTAGCGGAGTTGTGAACATCATTAAGCATTCGACAGATGTTACCTAGTTTATTGAGTGACTTTGCCTAATGTAGAACAAAGCGACTAGGAAATTGATCCATACCACCCTTTTACTTCATTTCTTCTTCTTTTTTTTTTTAGATTTTATTGGGGAATCGGGGGAGGGGAACAGCCAAGTTGTTGTCCTTTTGTTCTTCAGTCTAGCTCTGTTTGTCATTTCATTTTAAGACAGGGTTCTATTAGGCGGAAAAATTGTTTTAATAATAGCATCATATAGTGGAAAGAGCACAGGTGAGAACGCAGCCTACGGTGTGAATTCAGGGCTTACGCTCTGACCTGGGCACGTTACTTTTGAACTACAATCACCACACTTGTGAAATGACATTAAAAACCACTTTTTCCATGGGCTCTTAGAATTTGCAGGTTATGTGTATAAAGTATCCTGGCACTTGAATGAGCTCAGTCAGCCCCAAGCACTGCCTAGTCAAGGCTCCTGCCCTAGAGGATCTCTCTCTTTCTACTCGGGAGGCTGCAAGTGAACACAAGCACAGTGGTCGGTACTCTGGAACAAGTGAGTTATGGTGCTGCAGAGACAGAATATTTGAAGAGAAGTTTCAGGGAAGGCTTCGTGGCGGAGGCGCCATCCTTTCTAAGAATGTAGAAGCTACTCAGATGACAGGAGGGAGCTGCTTGTGTCAAAGCTTTAGAAATATACGAACATATGGCAAAATCTAGGTACAGGACTAGAACTTAAGGTTTGTGAAAGAAGTGAGAGTTCAGACTAGAAACCTGGTGGGAGCTAAAACAGGGAAGGGCCTTGTTTACCCTATCAAAAGGTTGGATGTTTGTCCCCTAGGCTGTGGGAAACACTCAAAGATGACGAGATATCTTTTGATTTGAAAACTCACGTCCTTATGGAAGGCAGTTGGGGAGGAGGGCAAATTGTAACCTTAGGGTCCCCATTAAGGTACAGATAGGGAGGACTGGATTACAAAGATCAAAAGATTGAATGGATGGGGCCTGGTGACCAATTAGAAGAGGGAGGGCAGCCAGCTTGGGTGACAGTTTAAAGCAGCACTTACCTGTGAGACGCAGAGCACAGTACAAAGGGATTGGGAGTGGGGAAGAGGATCTTCATATTTGATGCTTTAAGAGCGGCCTGTGGGGCATCCAAATGTGTCTGCTAGACAGGTCTGGCCCAGGCTACAGATCTGGGCTCTATGGGAGGACAGGTGTTCGAAAACATGGGAGAGACTGAGTTTACCCACAAAGAAGGCCCAGAAAATCTAGATCTGAAAGATGTTTCTTAAATGGACACACTCGAATGTGTTTATAAGTTGAGAGAAAGTAGCCAACAGAGAGGAAGGGTGTGAAGATCCAGGAAAGGAAATGATTATTGACTTATTTTTAAAAACCTGAACACTTGTCATGTGCCTGGCCCTCTTCTAGGCTCTGAGGTTTGCGCCATCTGTTACCTCTTCTGCAAGGACAGTTCAACTCATCACCTGGTTAAGAGAACTCAGGTTATTCTCTGCCTCTCATTCAGGTGTAGGAACTGTTCTCTGCCTCTGAAGGGACTTAGGCAAAGTAATAACTTAGAAATCAAAAGAAATTCCAGTTGGAAGGGACCTTAGAATCAAGGCCATTGTACTTAATCTTGCTTAATATTTTACATTGAATATAAGAAAAAGGTGGTATTACAGAGACCATTCTCTTCAGCGTTCCCTCACTGGACCTTCTTTATCGCTTGCATCCAGTGGGTCTAGGTTGTAGATTTTAACCTCCTAGATTTGCTTCTTCATCCTTAATTACATTTTGCTTGGACTGTTGCTGAAGCTTCTAGCTGGTTTTGCTGCCTCCGAGCTCAGTTTCTCTCAATTCATCTGCCTACTCATCTTGAGTGATCTTCTAAAATGAAAATATATGCTTAAAATAATGCTTGTAATGACCCACTCCCACAGGATTAGTGCATGTTGGTTGCACAGCTTGTGTTTACACAGAGATATGAAATCTGAGCTGTGCTCTGCCAAGCCTCAGGGGGCTGGTTGGCCCTGAGGAAGGGGTGCTTTCTCTAATCATTCCCTTTGTCTAACTAGTTGTTAGCAGAAGAGCACTTTTTTCTACCCTACAGAGGAAACTGTTCCAATAGTAGCCCTGGTCCTCATCACCTGTAGGATAAAAGGCATACTCTCTCCCAAGCTTGCTTCAGCCAATCCTATTTTCCTGTCCCTTCTCCCTCTTGCACACCCGGTCTTTGTTCATCCCCACCTGCAATATTGTCAGTGTCCGGCAGGTGTCACATTTGGAAGTCTTTGCACTTGGGTTCCCTCTGCAGTTAATGCACCTTCCACTCAGACTCTGTTTAGTCATTGTCATCTTTCTACATTCAACTTCAGAGTTATTCTGAAGCCATCACTTAAATATAACTTGCAGCTTCCATGGGAATGTCTATGCACATAGTTTATGTTTTATATCTCATGTGGTTGAAGTTTTGAGTTTACATGTGTCCCTCCTTAAAGAGAACTTTTAAGAGGAGTAATTTATATGCCTTAGCACAGAGCAAATGCTTTTTAATGATGATAAAATGTCTGATTGAAATCACTAACAACACAATAATTTTTCTTTAGGTTCTGACAGAAGTAAAGTTTGTAGAAGTCGTGTTCCTGCTATAAGAAACAAAGATGTGACCTTCCAGCTCTGTAAAGCTCTTAAATGCTGTTTAAGTGCATCAAGTGCTCTAAAGAATCTGGAGTTAAACGGACTAGTTCTGAGAGAGAGAGATTTAACTGTTTTAACAAAAGTAAGCCTTCTTCATTGTGTCCTGAGAACATTTGGTAGTTGCTTTTGGGGGCAGTAAACCAATAATTTTTTTAATCTTTTCTCCTCATTAAAGGGATTGAATAAATCAGCCACTTTGGTGCACCTGTCTCTTGCAAATTGTCCAGTTGGAGATGGAGGTTTAGAAAGTGAGTTTCAATCTTATTTAAGTCTCTTCCCATCAGACTGGTCTCATGATACCCTACACACCACATTAATTCCTATCTGGACCTTTTCTTGGTGCCGCCTCTACCTAAATTGGATCCTGTGCTTGCTCAAACCTTGGTCCAGTCTCACTTGTACCATGAAAGTTTCTCATGCTCGATACTTTCTGAACTAATTTTACTTAAGGTTGTGCTAAGCCACAAGCCACACAAATATATAATATTTTGTATTTTCTGTTTTTTGTGTTCTTTTTTTTATAGTTTCTCTTCAAGAGATATTATGGGAAGAGAAATAACAAGATGTAAAGAGAAAAAAAATCATTGTTTTTAAATATTGGCTTGTCGGAAAAGTTATGATGTATTTTTTCTATGTTTTTCGTTGCAAAAATGCGTCTTATGACTTTCCTGACAGCCCAATAGTTAAAACACCTATATGTAATCATAATTATAATGCACTGGGGTATGTGCTAAAATAAGAAATATATACAGAGTGCTATGAGAGCATATAAAAGCCCATCAAGCTCAATGGTGTTAGCAGGGGTGTACCATGGAAGTCATCACAGAGAAGGTGACTATTAATTAGGGTCCTGAAGAATTAGTGTGTGTTCACTCTTTTCCGTCAGTGGTCTGGAGGGGTAAGGAAGCCTGCATTTCAATTTGAGGGGACAAAGTTTGAGACTGTCTTACAAGCTATATTGCATGGCACCTAATAAAATTCTGGGTTTATAGTTGACATTTAAATTGTTGATTGATAATCAAGATGAGATTATAGGAAATTAAAATAGGAAGACTCATATGCTTTTTAGGTTTTTCTGTGTCTC
>NW_017731474.1:1475074-1477613 GCF_001890085.2 Hipposideros armiger
GAGTATTTAAAGAAAAGCAAGGAGGCCAACATCGCCAGAGCACCAGGTGAGGGAGAGAGTGGTATGCTATGAGGTCAGGTATCTAACCAGGGGCCTGATCTTATAAGATCTTGAAGGCCAGAGTAAGGACATGGATTATTCTAAGTGAGCAGAGGATTCTGAGCTGAAAAACAGCATGATCTGAATAGTGTTTCAATGGGATGATCCTGATGTAAAGAGTAGACTTCTGGGGGGATAAAGAAGGGAAATAGACCAGTTAGAAGACTGTCACAGTGGTCCAAATAAGAGTCGGTTATGGCTTAGTTTAGGGTGGAAAGTGGGAGTTGGTGAAAAGCGGTTGAATTCAGGTTGTTTTGAGGGTGTAGGTAACAAGATTTGCAGATAGACTAGATGTGGGGTATGAAGGAAATAGTAATAAAGAAACAAGTCCTAGATGATTATGTGTGCAACTAGGTGGTGGTACCACTTATTGAGAAGAAGGGGTCTGAGGAGAGGAGCAGATTTAAGGGACTCTCGGGACTTTGGTTTGATGTGTGAAGTGCCCTTTAGTTATCTTAGTGCCTGGACAATGCCCAGACTCCTTGCTTTCTATCCAAAGGTACCCAAAGCCACTTTAGATCCAAAGTGTTTAGATTTGATCTTTGCTGCTGCCAAAATAGTAGCCTTGGGGGGACAGTTAGTGAGGTGGCATACTTTCATCTTAGGTTTTTGAGGAATGAATTAGAATACTCAAAGTGGGGAGTAGTATATAATTATGCGGNTGTAAATATAGTTTCTAAAATAATGCCTTAACTTTACAATGGTTATAACTACTATATTTAGGCCTAAAATACTTAATAATTGAACAAGAAACCTTTTTAATAGTTTGATGGTATGGATCAGGAATAGGTAGACTATGGCTGGTGGGCTAAATCCACCTCATCATTTGTTTTTATAATTGAAAGGTTTTTTGGAACATAGCCACATCCATTTATTTACATAGTACCTATGGCTACTTTCACCTTGAGTTGAGTAGTTGCAGCAAAAACTATATGGCCCACAAAGCTGAAAAATTTGCCTTTGTGCTGCCCAGAGCAAGTCCATTGACCCCTGGTATAGAAAACAGTCAAGAGCAAGGATTCTGAAACCACATGACCTAGGTTCAAATTCCAGTGCTCCTATTTCATTGCTCTTGACCATGGACAAATTACGTGATTTTGTGATTAAATGTGATTTATTATGTGATTAAATGAACTAATTTGTATAAAATAGTGCCTGGCACATAATAAGCATATGTAAGTGTTTGGTGTTATTTCCACTTGTTGCTTTATTTAATAAATTATTGTTCATAGAAAAACAACTCTAATGATTTTCCTTTTAGAGCATCATAGGAACTTCGAATCTTTTGTTGTTCAAGAATGTAATAAGATTTTCTTCTTTTAAAGTCAGTGTTTCTTGTTACCAAAATTTATTTTATGAATGCAGAGAACTGAATATGTCTTTCTGACAATACCTGTGGTTAAAAATCAAGACATCAGTTTTCTAGGGCATTTCAAACTGACTTTGCATATTCCAGGCCTCTGAAGTTGATGTGCGTACCCTAAGTAGTATGTGAGATTCACTGGGTTAGAAAAAGAAAATATTGGAACCTCTATATTTGTTTTTGTATCATTTAAAAAATATCTGTGTTGTTTATAGTGTTCATAAAATATATGCACAGAATTTCATGTGTGTATTTTATTAATAAATATAATACTTGTTTTCTTGTGGGATGTCCAATCAAGTGTTTGGAGACCACTGGAAGACAGAATGATAGAAATTAGAGCTTCAGCAATGATAGAATTTAGAACCAATTCTCTTACTTGGCAGATATGGAAAATAAAATTCATAGAAGTAATTAAGTTGTCAAAGTTTATATAACTAGTTAGCAAAAAAAGTCATTCAGTGGCAGATCTAACTAATCACTGGCAGACTAGAAACTGGGTCACTGGACGCCTAAACCACAATCAACTGCTTAACTTCTCCGATTGACTCTCCTGGCATTCCCTGTTTCTTTACTTATGCATCTCATTTTCTTCTTATTAAATTTTTGAAGTATCAGACCATAAGAAGACATGAAGAAACCTGGGCTGAGAGTCTTCGTTACAGGAGACCTGATCTTGACTGTATGGCTGGCCTGAGGCGCGTCACTTTGAATTGCAACACGCTCATTGGTGACTTTGGCGCAAGTGCTTTTGCAGAATCTCTTAGTGAGGATTTATGGCTTAGAGGTAAATTATAAAATTGAAAATATTGAATTTTTTAATATTGAATATTATTAGCTTTTGACATAATACTGTTGTCATAGGAATTTCTTTTAAAAGCCTCATTCTTTCCTATAGCTTTTATTGTGCTTTTAAACTTTTCTTAAGAGTTGCATATATTCTTTTTTTTTTTTTGGTTTTCACATTTTTATTGAGGGCCACGGTGGGGATCCTCCTCCCTGTCAGTGGAGCTGCTCACAGTTTCTTCAGCCACTCCAAGCTTCGGCCCTAAGGGTCCTGGGGTTGGCTGGGTATGT
>NW_017731474.1:1478876-1480070 GCF_001890085.2 Hipposideros armiger
CAGTGTTTTTGTGATGATCCCTTTGGTTTAAATGAGTAGATTGTTAAGCCTCAGAACTACTAGTATTCATGATCATTTGTTTTGTTCTTTATCTGACCTTTTACCAGGAGAGTACTTCTTGACCATCATTCTTTTATGATAGGCTTTTAGCATTATAGATGCTTTTAGTGTATTTAGCATATATTCACACATTCTTTGGATTTATCATTATTTGCATCCTCTGAGACTGCTTTTCTTTGTCTTTTTTGTTCTAAAATTAACAGTTATTCTATTTCTTCTATTTTGTTTTTCCCTTTTCACTAGTTTCTAGAGTGATTTGGAGCTCAAGATCATGAACAAAAGAATACTGTGCAATTTCTTTGCTCCACCCACTTTTTCCCTACCAAATCTACACTGCCTATAGCATCCTTGCTAATTAAGAAATGAGATTTATTTTGTGATGTTTTTCATTCATAGATTATATAGAGTTATTCTTCAACTCTAATGGTAAACTGTTTGGTGATTTATTGACACTAAAGGCAGGATAATTATGGCACACCCAAGAAGAGTTTTTTATTGGTTTTTGCATTATGTGTGTGCATATACTTTAAAAAAATTTTTTTTTCAGTACATAATATTAAAAACCTGCCATGACTAGTCTTGTGCAGGAATCTTCCACGCATGAATAAGTGAGAGCTGTCTATATGTTAAATCTGTATAGAGTTGGCAAGTGACCTGTTGTCTTCCATCAACAGCTCTTGACCTGCAGCAGTGTGGCCTCACCAATGAAGGAGCAAAGGCTTTACTAAAAGCCCTTGAAACCAATAGAACTCTGGTTGTTCTGGATATAAGAAAAAATCCACTTGTTGGTATGTTTCCACAGTTTTTTAATTGATAAACAAATAGCAAAACAAAAAGAATTTGTTCGTGTATTGACAATTTTTAAAACCTAATGTGTTTACTTTCCTAATCTTACACTTTTTTTAATACAAAGTCTTGCCCTTGTGGAATTTACATTCTAGCGGAAGAGTTCAGGTAGAAATGAATAAACAGATAAGTAGTATAATTTTAGATAGAAAGTGCAAAAATACCTTAATATAAGGAGACTGAGGGGGGCAGGTAGGAACATTAGATAGGTTTTTCAGGGACAGCTTCACTGGAGAAGTGACATTTGAGTTCAGGAGACCTGAGTGAAGAGAGAGGCAAGCCATGGAA
>NW_017731474.1:1484371-1485449 GCF_001890085.2 Hipposideros armiger
GACCAGGTCCGCTCTTAAATGTTTGGAAATATTGAGCAACATTTCAGTGGCAGTAAACCTTGGCAGGAGAGTTGTATTATTATTATTATTATTAATTATTATTATTATTATTATTATTATTCTAGTTTTAACTTAAGGATGATTAAGATGAGGTTTTTGATGGGTCACTTTCAGTTGTGTATATGTACGTGATTTAGTTTTTAAAAGTTTAATGTTTAACTTTCTGTATTCTTCTAATTCTTCTTTATCAGTCCCCTATTGATGGATTTTCCTCTTAAAAACTACATTTTCTTCTAGACGCTTTGTGTCTGATGATGGAGAATAAATTTCTCATCTGCAGTATAAAGTTGATATGAGAAAAAAATGTTTACTCTGGCTCCTCACTTGGCTTCTGTAAAATGTACTTAATAAAATAATATGGGCAACTCCAAATATTAATCCTGACCATGTATAACAGAATCGTGTACAGTAACAGCAAAAATAAGTTACTGTCATTTTACTTAATCATTTCTTGTTTGAGACTAAGGAGAAGTGAACGATATTTATAAATAATAACTTGATAACTCAGATCACTTTCGTTAAATGTCCTTTAATATTTGGTACCTGGTTTATGTTATCCCTTATACTCCTTGTCTTCTTTCTTTAAGCAATCAGATTTCCCTGTGACTGTGACGGTAGAGAGTCCTTCGTCCTCAGAAATCGAAGAAGTCGATGACTCGTCAGAAAGTGTTCATGAAGAGCCTGAGAAAACCAGTTTAAGACAAGAAGCATTACAGGTACAAAGTTACCACTTTAAAGATATAGAGGAGATTATTTTCCACACTGTAATTGTTATCTGGTGGAAGCCTGGTTACAATCCTAGACAGCTTGCCTGAGGTGGTTTTCCACGCCCATCTGTGTCATATCCCCTTGAATGGTTCCTTAGCTTAGACCAAGGGGAAAATGGACATTTGAACTCTAAGAAGTGAAAATCAAAACATGTCATCAGTAATATATTTTCTTTTCCTTACAACCATAAAACATATTAGATGTATGGAGAACCTTAATGATCATAAGATAAACTCTAAGAAATTGAGTT
>NW_017731474.1:1485855-1486906 GCF_001890085.2 Hipposideros armiger
CGTCCAGTGGCCAGTGAGCTATCTGCTTCAACTGGGAAGAGCACAATGATAATACCAACATGGGCCAGTGAAGTGATGTCCTCCACAACTAGACTGAAGAACAAAAGGACAGCAACTTGTCTGTTCCCCTTCCCTGGTTCCCTAATAAAATCTTAAAAAACAACCCCAAAAAACAAAAAAAAACATTTTACAAAATGATCCTGTCTTTAATGGCTTTGACAACATTGTCAAGTGCCCATTTGTATTCTTTAAAAAGTGTGCACATGTGATAATTGCCCTATACACCTTTAGTGTCTTTCTTTCAATGCTTTATCAAACATAGGATTGGCTACAAAGAAACCTGTAGGTAATGGAAGAAAACAGTCCCCTGGTAAAGAATATTATGCTCCTGAACCTCTGCCTCCTGGTGTGTCTGGTTTCCTGCCATGGCGTACTGCAGAACGTGCAAAAAGGAACAGGTAGAATATTTTTATTCCCTATCTTTAGTCATTCAGAATTCTTTATTTTGGAGCTTCTATTATGTGGGAGGTCTCTGTTAGTTTCTATAGAGGAGAATAGATAACTCACACATGGCTTCTGCCTAGTTCACCTTTAAAGAAGCAAACAAGAATTTTAATTCGGAGTTGAAAGTTATTTGAGTGTCAAAATAGATTTAACCCTGTGGGAGTCAAGAGGAGACTAAAATTATCTCTAATTTTATGTGAGAAAGGGTTTCATTGAATGCAGGTGTAGTTGAGCCAAGTCCTGCAACACAAAAATAGGAATTTAGATGTGTAGGCATGGGAAAAAAGACATTGTAAGCATGGGAAATAGTTTAGTGCAGAATGGATGAGAAAGTATAGATTAGACTTAATCTAACCCAGTCAACTGGCATAATTCATTTTAGTGAATCAGATTTAGTGAATCACTCTAGATTTAACTAGTTTTAGCTGATTGCTTACCTACGGGATCGCTGTTCATAGTAATTTTTGTCATAGAAGTGTAAAAGTCCTTTAAAAGTGTTGAACTATTTAATTTTATGCTTGCTAGTGAATTAGATTGCTATAGATTC
>NW_017731474.1:1488545-1489619 GCF_001890085.2 Hipposideros armiger
ACAAGGTTTCATTCAGTTGATCGGTCACATTTTTTAAATTAGTGAAAAATTGGAAATAAACTAAATATTAAATATTTTTTACAAAATGCTATTATAAACATATTCATAAATACAACTTCTTTTTTTACTATTAAAATGTGTGGTTTTGCTTCTCCATTAATCAACTTGTTTGGTCAATAATGTATGAAGTAGTAGTTGTTAAGGGTGTTTATTAAATGGAAAGCTTATGATTTACCTACCAATTTTTATTTTAAAGTAATGATAACTTAGTAGTCAAATAATACATACAAAGAAGTTGAGATTTTTGATAGCACACTAATTATTATTAAAAGTTTATATCATGTATAAGGTATTCTTAAAGTATCTAAGTTGGTTGTTTGATGTATGAGAAATAAAAATACATATGTATAAATAAAACATATAAAACATATATATATATATATATATATATATATATAAACATATTAGGAATTCTATAATTTTAGTACCTGATGGTATGTAACAGGGCATCATGGAATGAGAATAAAACAGTTAAAAATTTTTTTCTTACTTAGATTGATTAAACAAAGTGGAAATTCAAGTTTACCAGCTCACTGAGCTATTTTAAGAGTAATTTTATTTTTTGGTTTTTTTTTTTTAATTTTTTTAATTTTTTTAATTAATTAATTATTTATTTATTTATTTTTATTTGCCTCAGTTATTTGGAGACATAGAGGTAAGCCAAATCAGTGTCTGGCTTTATAGTTAGATCCAGGTGAGTTTAGGGATTAAATAATTGTTTGAATTGTGTCACATATTGTAATGATGTGTGCAAAAAGACGATGGAATTTTTATTAGAATTTTTTTACTATAGCAAGATAAGCATAAATTCTTTTGGTTTTAATTACAGATATATTTGCATTAGTTTCTGAAAGTGAAGAAGAAGGTATACACATACAAACCACATACACACAAACATTCTTTGCTAGAGGGTAATTAAATAACAAAAATTTAATAACATACGATGAAATGAGCTCCTGTATATTAAGAGGCATGTTCATTTATCCAGAGAAATAACAAAGAATGATATGGTGA
>NW_017731474.1:1489782-1492219 GCF_001890085.2 Hipposideros armiger
CCTATCTAGTTAGAGACAACCACCCATTCTACATCTTTCACACATGTAAATCTTGTATTGGCAGGCTTTTTCCTTATTCATTGATTGTCTGCCTTGTGCTAGGCACAAGTGCTGGGAATAAATGCTTAAAATGTACTCCTTTCCCTCAAATATATTATACTTTAAGTGAGGAAGAGAGCCAACAGTTACAGTAAAGGTTATATACCAACTGATACACTGCCATTAGCAGTATAAAACCTTAGAAATCTTTTGAAAAGCAATTTGGAGATAGGTTCCTCAGAGCCTTAAAAATGTTCATTTGCTTTGATCTCAAAGTCATTTTTATTGCTTTATTGCATGAAAATTATGCTAAATATGGAAAACAGCCTTCATGCATAAGAATATTTTGTCTTATATTGAAAAGTTTAACTATAAAGGAATAATTAGTGTGGTTCGATAAACCCACTCAATCAAATATTTTGTAGGCCACTAAAAGACAAGGTATGAATCCCCTGATTAGATGAGAAATGGTTGATTCAGTGTTAAATGGAAAAAAACTTGAACATAAGATTTGATATAGAGTATGATGGAAGCTTTGTCCAGAAAAATACCAACTAGCCAATATGTAGAAGTGAGGAAGGGAGAGCAGAAGACAGGAAGAAAACTTATTCCAAAACCGTATCATTCATCTTATGTAAGTAATAGCATATCAAGCGATTTTATGTTCTGATTTTTTAGTTCCATATGTCCCTTTAAGGAACATGAATTACTTTTGTAGAAGGAGGGAACACTTTTTCATAAAAATTTAACATTGTGTTCTAATCCCCTCCACTAGAGGGAGAAGCTATTTCATATAATTGGCACTAAACGTGCTGTTTAGAACTAGTTAATAATAGAGTATTTTAATCTACTCTTTCTGATTGTGATGGGGGTTTTTGTTTGCTTATTTGTTATTAGAATATGTGAAATCAGTTNAAGTTAAAGAAGTCAGACTGAAAATCTCAGCCACACTGAACATAGGAACTGAAGGCGCCTCTCAGCAGTTCAGAGTTATCACAAAGCCAATCTGCCAAAAACTGTTCAATTTTCTCCATAGCAGAGCCTTCCAGGTCCTTATTTTTAGCTTATTCATTTTTAAACATAATTCTATATGGATATTATACACAATCCTGACAAGTTTTATTAACTGAGGTTAACTGATGATGTATTTACATTAAAATATAACTTAATTTGTTTATATTTCTTCAGGGGTTTTCCATTAATCAAAACTCGTGACGTATATAGTCAGTTGCAGGTATGTAGTTAAATTTATAATGTATAGGGGTTTGAAGTGGGACAGGTGGAAGATCATTCATTCTCTTTGCTTTTTAGAGGTAACAGAATTTTACAAGAAACATTTCCCTACAATAATTCATTTCAAACTTCTCAGGTCACTAACCCAGTGCCACTTTGTGGTTGGATATGGCACACTGGGGGCCTTGTGATTTTATCTGTAAAAAAGGAAGCCATTTCTCCTGCCTATAAATCAGCTGTTACCCAGTGAAATGAACTTTCTGACTGGATACATGGAGCTGTCATATTCAGGAATGTCCTTGTGCTTTAAAGAAATGCTATTTGAGGGCTTTATAAGTTCCAGATCCTGAAGCCAAAAGAAAGCAACAAACCCCAAAGCCTGTGGTCTCTCAGAGCACTTTTTCCTCTCTCACCCAAACCACACACATTCCTTGTCATACTGCCTCATGGTCTTGTAGCAAATGAATCCTGGCTCTCTTTCCGAGATATCCTGAGAGACTGTAGTTGCTCTGTAAACACCTCTGAGATTGAGAGAAGAGCACTGTGGGTGTCAGTACTGCCCCCCGCATACCCAGAAGAAGAGTGCATACCTCCTACTTTTGTGCTTTTCCTGTACTGCAGGGTTTGCTGCTTTGGTTGAAATGATACCCTAGTGACCTGTCTTCTCTGCAGTTGTGCAATACAAGCACGCCGCTTTCTGATCTGTAGACTTCTCATGGGATTGTGACCAGGTCCGCTCTTAAATGTTTGGAAATATTGAGCAACATTTCAGTGGCAGTAAACCTTGGCAGGAGAGTTGTATTATTATTATTATTATTAATTATTATTATTATTATTATTATTATTCTAGTTTTAACTTAAGGATGATTAAGATGAGGTTTTTGATGGGTCACTTTCAGTTGTGTATATGTACGTGATTTAGTTTTTAAAAGTTTAATGTTTAACTTTCTGTATTCTTCTAATTCTTCTTTATCAGTCCCCTATTGATGGATTTTCCTCTTAAAAACTACATTTTCTTCTAGACGCTTTGTGTCTGATGATGGAGAATAAATTTCTCATCTGCAGTATAAAGTTGATATGAGAAAAAAATGTTTACTCTGGCTCCTCACTTGGCTTCTGTAAAATGTACTTAATAAAATAATATGGGCAACTCCAAATATTAATC
>NW_017731474.1:1497079-1498858 GCF_001890085.2 Hipposideros armiger
CACACACCTAATTTGCCCTTTTGTCTTAAAAAGGTATCAAAAATATTTTGTCATGTCACTACTCTTTTACATCAGAGAATCTGATTAAGCTAGTAGACGATCTCCCAAGAAAAGTGCAGATATATTCTGAATATAGAACTCCTGAAGCCCATTCATTAACTTTAGTTGAAACCTCTTGTTATCATTTTTTAGTAGCTTCATAAAGCATTTCTTCATATGGATATGCTATTTTTATTTAAATCAATCCCAATTTGGAGGCTTTTAGCCTACTTCTAGGGTTAAGTTATAAGCAGTCCTAAGACATCATGTTGGCAGATAAATCTTTGTGCACGTTGTTGATGATTTCCTTAAATTCCTGGATGTAGGATTATTGGTATGCACTAAAATTCGCTCTCCAAAAAGTGGTGCCAGTTTCCTCTCCTGATGATGGCACATCAGGTTCCTCCCCTGAACACACACCAGGGGTAAACTCAACTTTAAGTTGAAATTCCTGTTTAAGTGATTTTTCAAAAGCCTTTAAAATATAAAAATATATTTGTTTTAGTAAATATATGTATTCTGTTTATTTATTGCTGCATAAAAAACCATCCAAGACAGTGGCTTAAAATAATAATAATCACTTATTTTGTTCATGAACCTGGGAGTTGAGTAGTGTGTTAATTTTCTGTTACTATAAACTTAGTGGCTTAACATGACACCTATTTATTAGTTCACAGTTCTTTGGGTTAGTAGTCTAGGCACAGCGTCATGACTGGGTTCTCTGCTCAGTCTCATAAAGCTGAAATCAAGATGTCATACACACTGTATTATCATCTGGAGTCTCTGGGAAAGAATCTACTTCCATGTTTTTCAGGTCATTGGCATAATTCAGCCCCTGTAGTTGTAGGACAGAGGTCCCCCATTTGATAAGAAAGCTGCCCATCCGTTGGGAGATAATCTTTTTTTTTTAATGGTACAAAAGTAATTAATAAGTGCCACATCAGTAAAGAAAACGCATAGCCTATATCTCATCCTTCAAAACCGGAATTGCCAAGTGAAGAGTCAGTACAGATTCTTTTTACTTAAAAAACAACAACAACAGAAAAAACTCTCAGGTACACATTGGGAACTGAACTATTTTTCTTCTTTCTAGAGATGTGACAGCCATGTTTTTTGGTCAATAATGTTCCATCAAACATTGTACTAGGCCAGTGTACTAAATCAAAGCAGACAGATGACCAGTAGCTGTTTGCTGTCTCCTATTCCTGCTGAGCTAGACCGGTAAAATACCATCTTGGTAGGAAGACTCACAGGAAGAAGGAATTGCAGAGCCCTTACCCCAACAGAAAACCTAAACCTAATGAGCTGATTTATACAGAAAGGTTTTCAGCAAGCCTGCACAAACACTTTACATGCTGTAAGAATACGTTAGTCTCCTTCCAGCATAAGCACATATTCATTGATGCCCAGTAAAACAGGAGCACCAACATAGAAAACATTTTTGGTTTTATAGCAGTAACAACTAAAAGCACACAGCATATAATACTTTGATCTTTGAGTGCGTAATCATGGAAGTTCCAAGGTTACATACAGTAGGTTAACCTGAGTAGTCATCTCTAAAAATATTTTTTCAAAAATGCTTAAAAGAGAGTTCTAGAAACGGGGACTACATCAGGACCAGCAGAAGACATAGTGATACAAGCAAGGACTGCAAATGTAAGGCTAGGAATTGATTTTCACATATAGCTTTTAGGTAAAAGACATTTCTCTCAGTTGATTCCTACAGCCAACACTAGCTGC
>NW_017731474.1:1499996-1501418 GCF_001890085.2 Hipposideros armiger
TGCCACAAGTAGTGTCCCTCACTTCAGGATCTAAGTGTCTTAGTTCTTGGAAATTGTAAAGGAGTTTACCAGTGTCCATCCATTTTATTGACCTTGGTGAACGAGAGGATTATTACTTCTGTGAACAGGAATGGCACCCAGCTTCCTGAATTTAAACATGGCTCTACTAAATTAATGTGACCTTGGGTGTGCTACTCTGCTACTCTGTGCCTGAGTTTTCTCATCTGTAAAATGACATGGAATTAGTAATCATTCTTTCCTCATAGGGTTTTGATGATTAAATTATTTAATGCCTAGGAAACTCCTAGCTCAGTGGTTGGCATATAGTAAAGTGCTTTAAAAGTGTTTCCTTTTTTAAAAAGTCATTTGAATCTGCAATTATATAATAGGTGTGTTAGGTATGTTAATAGGTCTTCCTTTATTAAAGGAACCCACAAACAAAAGTAGAATTTTCCTTTCTTGGCCTTAATTTTTTATTTCTGAGTTACTATAATATATACCTATATCTTTTGTGGTGAGCTGCTACAAATCTGGAAAGAGTAGGAAATAAATCTCTAGTATGCTAATGTGATATATTTTGCTGGTATATTAGTGGACTGTAATCCTGAAATCGGAGTTCATTTCTGGCTCTGCCCCTAATTAATTAATTAATTAATTAATTTATTTATTTATTTATTTATTTTTAAGCTGAGCCATTCTGCCACCTGTTGGTAGCTCAGCGGCTGCTCAGCTCGGGCCAGGAATCGAACCGCTGTTGCTCAGAGCTCAAACTCTTGAGCGAGCTCTTAACCAACTGAGCCACTCGGCTGTCCCCTGCCCCTACAATTTTTATGAGATCTATACCTGGAAAGGCATTTGGATATCATTCTATGAATTGTTTGTAATATTTACTTCTTCATACCAGGAAAAACTGGAGGAGTGCCTAAAGCAGTTAAAGGAGGAAAGAGTAATAAGGCTTAAGGCTGACAAACGAATCAGTGAGGTAAACAAGTTTTTCTTGTATTTCTGAGAGCTTTTTGACTTTATTTTCACTTGATTTTAAACTATACACACATATAGTTTGTAAACTTTATAAGTGTCATGTATTGCAAATTGGTTGTCTCATGTGAACCTTCGTATTTACTTATATTTAGTGGTCATGTGATCTATATTCCAGAAAGCATGTTTTTAAAAATGTAAAAATCTTACTTTTTGGTGTGTGTGTGCTTTTATATGACTAGCTTATTTTCTGTTCGTGATGCTTCCATTCAGGAAAGCACTTATTATGCTTATACTGTATATACATAAAGGACATGATGATACTATTTATTGGCAGTGAATTAAGGAAGTGATTCATATAAAGAGATAAGTATAAGGTATTAGAAAACTGCTAAGAATGCAATGAAAGAAAAATAGGTATAATGAGAATTACATTAGGCTAAC
>NW_017731474.1:1504433-1505769 GCF_001890085.2 Hipposideros armiger
AAAAAATAAGTAATCCAGATATAACTAATAGGCAATATTTTATAGTTAATCACCTAGTTATGGGAATGGGAGGAGAAAACCTGCCTGCTTTTCCTCTAACCTTGCTTGGAGCCCCCATCTCCTGTCTCAACCAATCTCAGTTGGGTTGTGGGAACTGACAACAGTCTAGTCACAAATTGGATACAGCTTACATGTGGCTGGAGGATAGAAAAGAAATTAATTTTCTTAAGGAAAATTTTCCCTCATTGTTTTTAATGAGAAGGAAAGGGCAATTGGTAATAATTACCCCAAACCCAAAGGTCTGAAAATATAGCGGACATAGCCTTGGATATAACGAAGTTAAGTTGGGAATCACGTGGCAAGATATAATTAGAAATAAACTGGCTCTAAAATCTTCTGAACAATCAACTGACTGTCTTAATAATAAGACCACAGAATAACATTTAAGTTTTGGGCATTACTTTTTAATGGCTGGCTTTGTTCATTACTTAATTTTTGTCTTCTTTTCTTTTGTTTTTCCCTCCAGTTTCAGAAAATTACAGGTGATGCTAGAATTCCTTTGCCTCTTGACTCCTTGCATGTTCCACTTTCTACTCAGGAGGCCTTAGAAACTTCCAAAGACAACTTGGGAGTCCAAGTCACTGAGCAACGGCAGGAGTCTTTTGAAGAATTCATTGCTAGAACATGTTCTTCACCAGTAGATGTGATTTCTGGAACTGGAAGTCAAAGAAAAGAAGACGAGTTGTCCAGAAATAGCAGATCTTCTTCAGAGAAAATGACTAACACAGGTGACTGCACCAAAAAACACTGTGCTAAGAAACAGCCTGGAAAGGACCTGCATTCCCACTCCGACTCACCTATAAGCCGGACAAGCAAAGGCAGCAGGCAAGATAGCTCTTTGGTTAATGAACCATTTAAAAGTGAGTCTTTGAAAAAACACTTTTCTGTCAAGAAAGAAAGTAGAATAGTGACTGCTTCATCCAACACAACTAAAAGTAACCTCAATCTTTTAGAACATTCTGAAAGTGATACTCTTGGATCTGATTTTGAATTTCCAGAAAGCATCCATACTCTATCACATCTGACATAGGTCTAAATCTTTTGAAATTATGTTTTTGCCTTCAATTTTTAATAAATTTCTTACATTTTCATTATGGCATATGGTGTTTTTAAATATAGGACTGGAAGCCATTCAGAGAAAGATTTATCTATTTTTTTTTCATTATAATGAAACTTTTGGTGTATATTTCCTTTTGACACTTTGCACCATTCACTCAACAAGTTTTTACTGAGGGCCTGATACGTACAAATCTATTCTAGGTGTTACTGTTTTCAG
>NW_017731474.1:1509029-1510383 GCF_001890085.2 Hipposideros armiger
CCAGCTCCAGGTTGAGCTGTTGTTCAGCATCTTAGCTGTGGAGGGCAGTGTCACTGGCCCTCATATGTGGGATCCTAACTGGGGCCCTCTGGCATCCCAAGCCAGTTCTTAACCATCGCGCCACTTGGCCGGCCCTGTTGTTTTGTTTTTAACAGCATCAGATGTGATACTATAGCAAAGAGCTTGTCATCTTACCCTAAATCTACCCATAATTACTAGTGGTGAAAATCTACTATTATATGCCATTCCACTACTATATCCAGTAATTAGTCAATCTTATTTTAAATGGATATTTATAGAATAGTCCCTAATCTCAAGAAAGTCACACTTGATTTTCAGAGAAACAGCAAGATAAGAGATGATTAATTTTTAAGAAGATTCTGATTATAACCTACATGCTTATGATTTAACATGGATGACTGAACACATTCTTTTACTCTTCCAGAATCCCACTGAAATGACTGGAGAAATATTAAAACAAAAATAATAGCAAAGTTGGAAAACCAGGAAATGAACAATGCAATTTTTAGAAGATAAAAAGCAGATTACTGAAGGATCAGTTAATTAAAGAGTGGAACAGCTAAGCCTTTCCACTTACCTTTGAAGTGCCTAATTTTGGAGTTTGCCACCAGGCTAAGGCTAAAAAAGCAGCTCTCAGAAGTGGGAGTTCTGACACAGGAAACACTGGGAGAAAAAGGGCATTATTCAAAATGACTACAAGGAGAAACTCAAGCTACCCACACTCACTCTCTGGCTGTGGTGACCTGTCACTCCTTTTGTAATCAATAGAGATGCCTGTAATCAGAATCTGTGTTCATTGAAAGTGAACCAGAATTCTCATTTGGCTAAGGAAAAGCACTTCAAACTTTAGTCTTAGGCCCTCGTCTATGAATATGGACAGCCAAGATTCATCAAATTTGAAGAAAGCCAGTAACATAAAAAGAGACACCAAATTAAAACATTAATTAACCTGTTCAAGAAAGTAATTACTAGAAGAAAGAGAAGAAATTTAAAAATTAATACAATTAAGATCTTCAGTGATGCATAAGGATATTTTGTCAATAAAGAATAAGATACTACAAAACAGAAATAGAGTTCTGGAAATTAAAAATATGATTATGAAAATAAAACACTGAGAAGATGGACTTTGATAGCAGAATGGATTTAGCTGAAGCTTACATTCATGAAGTGGAAAATTTAATTGAGGGATCCCCTTAATGTGCACTGCAAAGGAATGAAAGATAAAAGTTATGAAAGAAAAGTGTGAATCCTAGAACAACACAGTAATTTGCATATAGTAAGTGCACAAATATATGTTGAATTAATGAGAGAACACAGATCCAGTATTAGACTT
>NW_017731474.1:1511428-1513271 GCF_001890085.2 Hipposideros armiger
AAAATCCAAGAAAAAAACTGATTATAAAGAAATAGACAACAGCATCCCAGGCAGATGCTAAAAGAAATGGATCTAGTTGTGTTAACTCCAGTCTAAACAATTAACATTGGGTTGTCGGAAAAGTCATGACACATTTTTGCAACGAAAAACAGAAAAAATACATCATGACTTTTCTGACAACCCAATAGAACCCAAGATGAAAACTAATAAATGAGACAAAGAAAAAATATGTATTTTGGGCTGATAAAAAGTATAGTTCTGCAGAAACAGTTTTGAAATATATTTGCAATCTAAAAACAGTTTCAAACTTTATAGAATGAAAATTTAGAAATACAAGTAAAAATGAACAATTAGGAGAGAAACTGTAACACATCTCTCTTCAAAATCAGTGGAGCCACCACTATGCACTTACTATTGTAGAATGGTTAAAATTTTAAAATACAGTATCAAGTGCTGGTGAGGATGCATAGCAACTGGAATTCTCAGAGATTGCTGGTGGGAATGCAAAATGGAGGATCACTCAAAAACAGTTTGATAGTATCTTCAAACATTATACATACCATGTGGCCCAGCAGTCTCATCCTAGAAAGATTAAAACACGTGTTGACATAAAAACTTGTACGTGGATGTTTATAGCAGCTCAATTCCAAAATGCTTCCCAACAAGTGGATGGATGGATAAGTAATGGTCCATCCACACAATGGAATATTATTCAGCAATAAAGAGGAATAAATTATTAATACATATCACAACTTGGATGAATCTCAAAAGTCATGCTAAGTGAAAGAAGCCAAAAGGTTACATCTTTAGGTAATCTCAAAAGATTACATACTTTATGATTCCATTTATATGAAATTCTCAAAACGACATAACTATAATGATAGAGAATAAATCAGTGGTTCCCAGATGTTAGGGTGAGGTTGTGGGGGGGGGGGAGATTTCATCACAAAGAAGCTGCGCAAGAGACTTTCTTTTCAGTGGTGAACTGTTCTGCATTCTGATTGTGGTTGTGGTAACATGAATCCATACATATGTTAAAATTCATGGAACTACACCCCTCTGCAAAAAAAGGTCATTTTTACTGTATAATAATTTTGAAACAGAAAACTCAGGCCTCTTTCCTTCCCATCAAAAGGTCAAGATAGAGAAGATATCATCTAACATATTTTGTTTTCATCATGAATACAAATTCTTTTGCAAAACCTATGAAACATTAATAAAAATGATTTGTATGAAGGAAAATAACAGATTATGTGAGTACAGATCATATTTTCTGCATAATGTAATAAAACTAATAAAACTTGGAAGTTTTTAAATTATCTTTTAAATAACTCATGGTAAATCAAATTACAGACGACTTAGAATTAATAAAAATTCTCAAAACCTAGGGGATCTGCCAAATCAGGTGTTAGAGGAAATTTTATAAATTTTGATTTATTTTTCAGAAACTTAAGAAAACTGAAAATAGGTGAAATAAAAAAATTATCTTTAGAAGCTAGTAAAAAAATGAAGTGAGGAATTTAAAAAGTTAAAAAAGAAATTAATATAGAAAGCAAACAAATGTATTCATTAAAATTAAAATGTTTTAAAAATAAAAGCTAATGGGCAAAACTTCAGAAAATATAAAGAAAAACAGCAAAAAAACAAACAAATAGCAAGAAGCAATTAACAAAAATAACCAGCATTAAGCATAATTTTTAGAAATATATCTACAAATAGAGCCTTTTAAAATTACATGGGAATACTATTTACAGTTTACTCACAATATGATTGTATACCTTCATTCCAATAAATTTGAAAAGCAAAATGCAGTGTGAAGACTGTAAAAAACATAGATTCTAAC
>NW_017731474.1:1516884-1522185 GCF_001890085.2 Hipposideros armiger
GGAAAAACAAAAAAACTTCACAAAATCTCAAAACTAGGTAATCTCAGGTCAATATCTTAAGTGATAAAATTTGAGTAGGGTTTGAAAACACTAAAATCAGGTGGGGGGATAAGAGAGATGTTGCTGAAGGGTACAAACTTGCAACAAGTAGTCCTCCAGAGCTAATGCACAGTAGGTATAGCTAATGTAGACAACGATATTGTATGCTAATCATCAAACTTTCTGAGAGATCTTAATTTCTACCACCAAAAAGAAATAATTATGTGATGTGACAGAGATGCTAATTATTGTGTCAATGGCAATCATACTGCAATATATATGTATCAAGTAAACATGTTGTACACCTTAAATATACATAATGTTATATTTCAATTAAAAAAAAAAACCTTCAAATCAGTTTGCTAAGTAGTCAGCTCTAATTTCTTTACACCAAAGTCAAACTTCACCTATATCTTTCCTAAGAATTGAGTGCTTTATTGCATAGCAGATAGAACGTTATCCCAAGCTTTGAACACATATAAGGGTCCAAGGTGTTCCCTTTAGACCACGTATCAGTCGTACAAGCTACGCTTACAGGTAAATGAGCTGCTGGCTGTTTTTTGTGATGAATGGCTAGAACTGCAGAAATGAGGCTATGAAACATGTTTTTCTTGGTTTCATGTTCTTTATGGTCCTTAAAACTGATACCATTTTCTACAGTTGCTCTCTTTCTCAATTTAGTTCATATAATAACTGTAAATTTAAATTGGCTAATGCATCAAAACGTTTTGGTAGAGTTTTCCATGCATTTTTATTTTTAAAAAATCAAATATTAGAGTCTTTTCATTAAATAACTTTTGGCAGAAATCACTCATCTTAGAATGAAGTCCATAGTCTTTAAGGCCTAGATTTTGAATACAACTGACAAGATAAAGTTTACTGTTTTCCTCACTGATAGGGGTAGATTTTCCCTGGATCTTCTACTGGGGGAATAAACATTTAAGACCTTTAGCTTTAGGTTAATATAAAGCTTCAGGCCTAAGATCCTCAATTGTCCATGATTTTGCCAGGCTTTTGAAGTATTTTCTTTTTTAAAGAGGACCAGGATTGAACTTTCCACAAACCTGACTTAAATCTTCTCCACAACTTACAGAGAGAGACATGATAATCATGTAGGATTTTTCCATGTCGGGTCAACTTGAAGCCCATAATTCTTCTCTACAATAAAAAGATGCCCCTCCACCTGACTACTTGTCTCCCATCTCCCCCATCTGCCTTGAAGGAGAGTTGAACGCCTTAGGCCTTGGGTTAGAAAGCACTGGTCTGCAGGTTGTTGGCCTTCCATGTCTGTAGTAGTAATAGCTTACGCTGCTGCTTCAGTTCTGCAGGAGTTTACTTCTGCTGTTTGAAGAGTAATTTGAGCTGCTATTCTGGAAGACTTGGAAAAATTCCCTGTGTACGTCAGTTCCCCCAGCAAAACCATTTCAGATCCTTTTAACAGCCTGGGAACTTTTAACAGAACTGTGACTATAATTCTTAAGCAAAATGCACTAGGGTTTCTGTATTCTTTTCAGGAAATGTCTGTGTTGTGAGGAAGAATAATAAAGTGGTGTCTCTTGAAAGGGCTAACTCATTCCGAAAAATATGCTTGAATTGTTCCTTTGAAGTGTGTGTGTGTGTGTGTGTGTGTGTGTGTCCCCAAAAAGAAGTTGAAGATTGTGATTGGTTGACACCATGAACTTTCAGGTTTTGTGTTGGAACAAATAACAAATGGGTCAAAGGATTTCTTGGAATAATTATGCTTTCAGAGGCTTGGCTGAACTTCTCAGCAAAATCCGTGTTTGGAGCCTGCTAAGGAGTGAATTTCACCAGCTCTGGACCTTGGGACTGGGGAAAGTCTCATTCTCAGACAGATGGTGAGTTTTTATTTGTATTGATGTTGTATTTAAGAAAGAACAAAGAAGAAACCCATTTTCTAGCTTCTGTCACTTGGTATGCTGTGATTTCTGTTTCCTGATAAAAAGAATCAAAGGGCAGAATTACTCAAAGAGGAGAGGCATCCCCAATTTTGGTTGGCCCTAAAAGAGCTGAGTCTCACTGTATCTGCTCAGCAAGCGAGACATGACCTGAGCAGTTCTGGCTCTTAGACGGGCTCACCTGCCCCCACCTTCTGTTACTATATCAAACAGGAGCTTCTCATCCAAAACTGTTACATCGGAAATGAACATCAGACCTTCTCACTGGTTTATTTCTTCCTAAGGCCCAAGCAGAGGAACAGGCTGAACAATTATTGACTTAATTAATTTATCTTGCTTAGTTATAACAAAAAAAGTACATGCATGGATTTGTGTGTTCATGGGCATGCATGTATGTGCGTGCAAATACGTGAATGTGGCCTTTTATTTCTGGCTTCTCTACATTTTAAATCAAAATTTGCTTAATATCTCTTATGCACAAGAAAAAAGAAAAGGGCATAGCAGTGCAAGTAGTATGCTACCTTTTGTGTAAAAGGAAGGGAGGGAATAAGTGTATATTTATATTTGCTTATATTGGCTAAAGAAACTCTGGAAACACACAAAAGCAACTGATAGAAGTGGCTACTAGTGGAGATGGGCGGGGCCTAGATGGTGGCGGATGAGGACATTTTCACTCTACATCTTTTAGATGTTTAATTTTTGAACCATGTGACTGTATCACCAATTCAAAACATATACCCAGTACCTAAACTAAAATTGCCCTTGAGGGCTGGATATTCCCTGTCTACGTTCTGAATTTCTGTAATGTTTGAACATTTTAAAGCGATCATGTGTTACATTTTCCTCAGGAAAACTTAAAAAGGGAGAAAACCACTGTGGAACAACAAATGCTATTAACATTTT
This sequence comes from Hipposideros armiger, assembly GCF_001890085.2. Lineage (NCBI taxonomy): Eukaryota > Metazoa > Chordata > Mammalia > Chiroptera > Hipposideridae > Hipposideros > Hipposideros armiger. Next base: position 1,519,743 of record NW_017731474.1, read on the forward strand.
TCCTACATAAGGAGGCCAAGGAAAACAAAAGCAAAGTATCAGATGTTTCTCCAGGGACAAAAACAGTGCATAAACACACCAAGTTCAAAAAGTAGGGCAGAAAAACCTCCCAACCACTGGGTCTTCTATATAAACAGGTCTCAAAATGTGCGTTACAAGCCAGTCAGAAAGCTTCTCCTTTGAGCCATAGACTCAAGGATGGTTCACATGTCCCTATGGTACTCAGCAATTGCAAAAATATCACAGCTAATGCGGTGATAAACAGATGATAAGAGGTGAGAAGTAGCTTGAGATGAAATGGTGCCATAGATCTACAGAGAAAAATGGAAAATCTTAACCAAGGTTTCTTAAGATACCGTGGATCAACTTTAGTGCTGGTAGAATAGGGGAGCATCGCCAGGAAAAAGTCACCTGAACACTATCTGAAGTCCTTGCCTGCCATTTGGAGAGGATGGGGCATTTTATTGAGGGTGTGGCAGCATCCCCAAGTAGCAAGGCAAGGCAGGCACGTCCGTGCTTGTTCAACTGCTTCCTCTGCTCACGCCCTTCACTTTCTAGATATCCATCTATTGCTCAGGTTCGGCTTGCATTTCTCTGAGCTTGCTCTCCTCTGGAAGAATTTAATAGACTTTACTGACATCTTTAAGTCATTTTAAAAAGCAGAGGAGTGTGTATAAGATGTAGGGTTATATTCTCTGGGCTAGAAGTACAATGGTTTGGTTTTAAACCAAATCTCCTTGGTTTGATTGACCAGATTCTTGGTGACTCCAGTCAAATCCTTGATCTGGGCTTCAGCTTTTCCTTCTCTGCAATGGGAAAAGAGAGTGCCAGCAGGGCACAGGAGATAACACCTGTGGAGCCACAGATGGCAGGACTGGCCCAACCCAGCAGCATCCCTGAACTTCCTTGGGCCAATTTCCTCATCAGAAAGTGAAGGAGTCGCACTATGTTCCTGAGATCTGTGATTTCAATTCAATACACCCCAAAATACATGTAAGACACACTGAAAATATCATATTTGGATATATGAGAATAACCCCATGTTATTTGAGAATAGATGCTTTTCTCTTAATTTTTCTTAAGTATACTTGGTCATTTTCTTTCATCTATAACCTTATAGAATGCATACAGAGTTGCTTTTGATCCCTGAATTCTATATCACCAGTATACCTGGTTAGGGTTCATTAATCATCTTTAGTTGCACAAGGAAGTTTATTCACTTGTAGAGATTTGAGACTCATGGGGCCAAAATAACCAAGTCATTCTATGTTATCTAAGATTTTTTTTTGGCGATAGATAGCATCAATATAAAGATNCTATACAAGTGAAAACTATACTAAAGAGTATGAAAGGGGACCCCAAAAATGGAGAGGCATGCCACGTTTATAAGAAGACCCAACATAATATGTCAGTTCTACCAAATTATAAATTCAAAGCAATTTCATACAATCATAGCAAGGTTTTTTAAATGGCTATAAACAATCTAATTGTAAAGTTCATCTGGAAGACATAAAGCACAAAATAAATTTTGAATAGATATCAAAGCAATCCTTGGAACCAGGGTAGATGAAATAGTGTGGTATTGGCACAGGAATAACCAATAGTTTAAAGGCACAGAACAAAATCGAGAAGCAGCAATGTATATGTATGGGAATTTAATATTTGAAAAGTGGCATTACAAATAAGTAGGGAAAGGGTTGAACTATTCAGAAAATGATGTTGACACTATTGACTACTTGGAAAACATTTTTTCTTTCATTCCATGAACAAATAAAATTCAGGAGAATTAAAAGTGGTAATGTAAAAAGAACAAAATATTGAAGAACAATTTAATAAATGTGGAGTGAGGAAGGCCTTCTTAAGCAAGACAGAAACCCCAATAATATCCAATATCCATTAAAAAATGTAAAATTTCTATACACAAATTGAATATAAATGAGACAAAAAATGGGAAGATATGTGAATTATATCAGAAGGTTAAAGATTCTTAATACAAAATGCGGCTACAAACCAGAGATAAAGGATATGAAAATATTTTTATAAAAAGGAAGAAATATAAACAACAAATAAAATATGTAACTTCATAAGCAATCAGGAAAATTAAAATGAGATACTATTTTTCAATCCTTTGAAATGGCAGATACTAAAATATTGGGAATTGCTAGTACTGGAGATAATATGAGGAAATGAGCACTCTTGTTGAAGGAAGTAGAAGTAGATACAGCGTTAGGAGTGGACAATTTGGCAGTGTAAATATTTAACATGTTGTTTAGCCTCTGATTTAACAACTCTGATTCTAGGCATCCAGTCCAAAGAAATATTCACACAAATATCCTAAGAGTCAAGTATAAGAATGTGTATTGAGGATTTTTTTTTTTGAAATAAAAATTAGAACCAACATAATTGTACATATATGCAGAAATTGTTGAATTAGTGCATACAA
>NW_017731474.1:1527576-1532032 GCF_001890085.2 Hipposideros armiger
TAAAGATGACAACAATGATGATGATTCTTTCATCATTCCCCAGTTCTACAAGCCACCACCCCAACCCCTGGGCAGTCCTGGAATGGCTTTGTGCTGATTTAATAGGAGAATGTAATTTTCCTCTCCACTGCCCCAGGACAACACTGTGAGAGGTTGGCTTTCAGAATGTGTGGGTAGATGATTCTAGATGACAGTTCAAGATTTCTTCCAGTTCTGCGAGTTTGAGAAAACAAACGCATACTACTCTGGGCCCTGCTCCTCTAACCATCTCTTTTTCTCTCACAAAACACATCCCATCAACAACCTGCAACTCCCCAAGGCCTGCTGTGAACTTTGAGTAGTTGTGCAAAATCAGGGAGCTGTGATTGAATCTGGTGCCAATTGGATAGACATGAATGATTCAGTAATCTCCCACTTGCAGCCTCACTCATCAGTGAGAACACTGACCTAGAATTCTAACTGTGTGGTGACACGTTAGTACCCGAGGCAGCAACCGGCCGATCAGCCCCAGCAGAAACGCTTCGTGGGAGGATGGGCCTCAGTAGTCACAGGCTCTCAAAAAGCTACAAAGCTGCATCCCAGGATCGCCAGGGCTTCCTGGTGGTCTTATACCCATCTAGCCTTAACCCACTCTTAAAATAACCAACTTTTACAAAGATGATTAAGTTACAATGTTCACTCTAGAAAATTCTGGAGAAATAATAGATACCCACAATTTCTGTCTCGCAGCAGCAGAGACTCTTGGCACTGTCCTTTATTTCCTTCTTCCTCTCCTGTAGATTCACTCGGGAAATACCAAGCACGTACAATGCCTGATGCTAGGGTGCAGCTGTGAACAGATGGGCCTAGTCTCAGCTCCCAGGGAATGTGCATTTTTAGGGTGGACAATGAATGAATACATGAGTGTTTCAGAGACTGGACAGTTATGAAAGAAACAACCTGGGAAATGTGGTGATGAGGGTGTGCTGGGGGTACTTTTGATAAGGTGTTCAGCCAAGACGTGAGGAGGTGGTGTCTGCACTGCAGACCGAGGATTGGGCAGAGCCAGCCTTGGGGAGGATGGAGGGAAGAAAACAGGTGGGGAAGAAGATTGGTAGCATCCTGGGACTGAAGGGGCAGTTTGGAGGTTGGCCAAATCGAGGGCTGAGCCAAGAGGTTACTAAGGACCAGGTAGAGGAGGGACTTGTGGGCCCGAGTCATTGTTCTAAATGTAGCAGGAAGCCCTTACAGGGCTTTCGGCAGGGCAGTTACAGACCTGCTTCATGTACGTTAAGATGATTTTTGCTGTTTGGAGAATGGATTCTAAGGAGCAAAGTGAATGCAAGGAGACCAGGTCCAGAAATCTAGACGAGACCGTGGGAGCTTGGAGTAGATGGGTGGAGAGAGAAGTAGATAGACTACAGAGAAGCTTTGAGGTAGAACAGACTTGCTAAGAGACTGAATAAGACAATGAGGAAAGATTCAAACCTCCTTTGAAACCTTGCTGAATGGGATGGGGATAATTCATTAATTATGGCAGGAGGTAAAGGCTTTGGCTTTGGAACAGACCTCTATTTGTTTCAGGGAAATATCACAGTAGGTCCAATATTTATAAATCCATTCTTTCACTTAACAAATCTTTATTGTGAGCTTACCCAGGACGAAGCACTGTTGTTCTGGGTATACCAGCAAACCAAGCAGAAAAAAGCCCTGCCCTCACAGAGCTTGCATTCTACCACCAGACGATATACAGTAAATGACCTCATTTTATAGTATGTCAGGAGGTGATCTGTGCTTCGGAAAACGAGAATAGTTCGCAGGGTAAGAGGAATCAAGAACACCAGGCATGGAGAGGCAAGTTTTGATATTAAATAGGGTAATCAGAGCTGGCCTCGTTGAGCAGACGACATTTGTAAAATATAAAAAGATTATATAATATATAAAAATGTAAAAGGATATAAACATATCAAACACTAGAAGCTCCAGGAAGCCTTCTGCATTCTTCACGGTACATGAAAAGAATACAGTATAGTTAGTTGACCCCTGAACAACATGGGGGTTAGGGGTACCCAAGCCCTCACAGTCAAAAAGCTGCATATAACTTTTGACTCCCCCAAAATTTAACTACTAATAGCGTACTATTGACTGGAAACCTTATTGATAACATACACAGTCAGCTTAACATATATTTTATATATTATATGTACTATATATTATATTCTTATAATAAAGTAAGCTAGAGAAAACATTAAGAAAGTTGTAAGGAACATACATTTACAGTACTATACTGTATTTCTTGATACCATAAGTTTACATCATCTGTTTTGGGCTACACGGTTCGTCTGTGAATTTTTTCGAATTGTTGATTGAAAAAACTCCATGAACAACTGGCCCTGCACAATTCAAACCCATGTTGTTCAAGTGTCAACTGTATTTGTTGAATGAATGAGTCTGAATGCATCTATTAGTGTTCTGGTTTGGCAGGCTTGGGAATATAAATTGTTATCTAAGTTTGAGTAGAAATTGTGGCTCCAATGAGGCGGGATTTTTTATTTTTATTTTTTTAGTGGGGGGATAAATCATTGTTATGTTTGGCCATGTGTAACTAGAGATGGTTAATTGTGGTGATGGGGAGCAGCTTTTATATTCATTTGATTTTTCATACTAAGCATATTCCTATGCCATTAATGAGTCTTCATATGTGTCAGTTTTAATAGTGGTATAGCAGTTCACCGTACATATAAACCATGCTACATTGAACCCGTCTTCCCCATGCTTCTCTGTCACTGCCTCCAGCCACACTGCTCTCCCTCTTCTTCCTCTGTCTCCTATCTATTACAGAAAGGGCTTTCACACGAGGCAGCTTTGAATTTGAATTCTTGTTATTTTTTTTTATTAATCTTTGCTGCCTTCCTTTACCAAACATAAGCCAAAAACTAAATCAAAACACCATCGTTGTTTATTTCTGAGGCAGTGTGTATGGTCCTTTGGAGTTGGGACTTAGCTTGGGGTATGAGAAAAAGAAGAGATATGAAGCAGGACTTTCTGAGACATGAGCTGGCTCCACCCCCATGATCCCTGGCTTTGCTCCGTCTTCTTCCTTTGTCTTAGTAGTTTCCCTAGCCCCTATAAAGAAAAGAAAAGAATAAAACAACCACCAGATTATTAACACTACAAAAGTCACTCTAAAACTGAGACTTGATGGTTTCTATGATAGGCACACATAGACTTTGGACAGGTGATTAAACAAGTGCTCTGTGGCCCATTTTCATGCTTCCACATGGAACCCTAGAGCAAGGTAGTCCAGGTAAAGAGGGCTGATCCAAAAAATGTGTATGTATATGATTTGGGCCAGCACAGCTGGGTGTGGTGAATAGTGTCTAGGCTGGAGATATGGTGCCAGGAGTTTTGTTCCTTACCTTACAAAAAAAAAAAAAGTAGTAAAATAAGTACATTTTCAAGTTAAAAATGTTCTGATGCTTTTGCATATCAGAATCTGTCTTAGGGTGTTAAGAGATAGAAGCAGTTTGCAGTCTCCCTTGCATTTTGCCCACTGGTTCATAGATTTCACTTCTCTTAAATGACTCCTTTAGAGACTTGACTTGTGCATAGCATATAGTGGAATAGTCTCTGTATGAATCATTTTACTGTTATGTTGGGGGTCAGAATGAAAAATGTAACAGGATTTTGGCTTNCTCCGTGGAGGGGGTATTTGGATCCTTGACCCTATGTGGCATTTGACCCACATGACTGTGAGCGTCTTCAGATTGGACTCCCAGTTCAATTTATGGGCCTATCCTTCGTCTCCTAACCAAGTTCCCACCTTGTACCCCTGTACCTAGGCCTCCGTCCAGTGCCCTTCCATCCACTTCTTGGCATTGTTACCTGCCCTGTATCCGTATGACATAATCCTGCGACCCTGCCTGGGGCTGCCTTTCCTTCCAGCTGCTGAAAACCTCATGGATAGAGCCTCCTGAGGCCTGCCGACAGGCTTTGCCTTCCTACTGAGCACGTATTCAGGCAGGCATGACTCCGATCCAGGCATCTGCACACCACCTGTCTCCCAAGACCCTCTCACATTGCCCCGCCCTTTGGTACTTATGCCTCTGTGCTGGAGCTCTGTCCCCGGTCACCTGCCTTCTGTCTGCCTGTTCCCAAGCTCCGACCTTACTCAAAGGCTTGGATCCAGGTTCCATAGCCTCGTCCTCTGGAGCTGGCCTTATCCAGCTGCCTGTAGTCATTCCAGCCATCATCTTCATTTTCCACGCTGGAGTCAAAAATTTCACTCTTATTCTCGATGTGTATTGGGTGTTTCATTATGCGGTGAGGCCTAAAACATGATCAAAGATCCTTCTCTAGCGTGCACTTGGTTCTTAGCATTGACCAGCACGTGGCTACTTTGTGGATTTGGTTGCAGGGAACAGAAAAGAAGCCCAACCCCTGGCTTACCCAAAAAAGGGAATGTATTACCTCGCAT
>NW_017731474.1:1532254-1535443 GCF_001890085.2 Hipposideros armiger
TAATTGGGATAACATGAGCCACTGGAACAAATTGCTTCTCAGATTTCAGTGGCATAACACAAAGTGGATCTCTCACTTATGAACAAGCCCAGAGCAGGTAATTCAGAGACCTGGAGCTCCTTGCTTCCTGCATCTCCACCATCCCTGAGGGCCTGGGAGTTTTTGATTTCAGCCTGAGGAATCAGAAAAAAGAAGTGGAGAAGCACACTCTTTCTCAACCACCTTGATCTGGAAGTGACACCCTCTGCTCCATTCCATTGGTGGGATCCAGTCATGTGACCCATTTAGATGCAAGCAGAGCTGGAACATTTGGAGCCTGGCTGGGCAGCCACTTTCAGGTGATGACTCCATTTTATAGAAGGGGAAGCACAAACATGTGGTAGCCTTGTGCATCTCTGCCACAAATGAACGTGTGCATTCCAGCTCAGAGTCCCACCACCACCTTTCTATCCCTGAGTGGCCCTGGAATTACTGGAGTTTGTGGCCCTGGCTTAAGATGTTTGTAGATAGGTGAGCGAGAAACATAGAAAGAGATGGGATTCTCCTTGGAATGAAAATGAGATTCCCTTGGGCTAGGAGGAAGAGAGACAGAGGTCAGTGGGTCCCTGGGCAGAGGGTCTGTGTGCTTTACTTCCCTGTAATATCATCTAAGAAACTGCAAGACCTTAGGAGAAATAATTGCATGGCGTGTATTGGCAGATGGGATGATCGCCACCCCCATCCCATCCCGATTTCCTGTGTCCCTGGTGGGAGATAGAAGTAGAAAGCTAATAGACTGAATTAGCCATATAAACTTGGACAGTAGAGACAACTCAGCAAAATTTTCTGGGGACAGAGGATGGAATGGATGTGGGTTTCCCTCTCCACCCTACACTATGGGACTATGTAAATCCCTGGGGTTAGATACTGGNGCGCCACTCAGCTGGCCCAACAGTAACTTTCTTATAGGGTCACTTTCTAGCCTCTGGCCTCAGGTCCTGACCTGGTCTTAACCAGTTGGGTTGGTTGGTCACCTGGGTGGAGGGCGACAGGAAGGGGAGTGTGCAGGAACTACCTCTTCAGAGCTTTCCTGCCTGAGGAGGGGGCTGAGCCAGAGATAACAGCCAAAAAAAAAAAAAAAGGGTGAACTTTATTCCCTAGACTGATCAGAATAGTGATAAGTGAGATCATCTCGGAGGCAAGAATGTTAATATTTGATTAGCATTATGTAAATATAGAAGGTGAAAGAGACTGGGTTAAATGTATTCTGTCCCAAGACAACACCTGGAACTTGGGTTACTTTCTTTTACCCCAGAAGAAGAGAAAAGGAGCAAAGTAAATGTGTAATGGAGCAATTACCCTGAATATATGACTTGAACAAGGTAGAGCTCATTTGCAGTACTTAAACATTCAATAATAGAACACTGTTGTTCACCCCAGTGAGAACAAGCTCTGAATAGAGACATGCAGATTTGTGCAAAGCATCTTCCCCAATCCTTGAATGTGAGCTGATAAGGCACCCAGAACACTCCAGAACTTTGTATCACAGAGAAGTCCTTGAAAAGGTGCCAAGTTTGGAAAGAAGCCTTTTTTTTTTCTTTTTTTTTAATTTTTAAAATCAGAGTCAAATAACTATAGGCCCTGGGAAGTTTGTTTGAACTGTGGTGGATTACTGGCCTTCAAATACTTGGCTGTAACCCTGAGCGATGAATTGGGGTGGAATAAATGACATTTGGTCATTCTGTTTAACACTTTAGTAGAATGCATTAAGCCCAGTTTGTAGATAAGCACAAAGATGCCTGAACTTCTTTTCTAACCATTTTTATTTACCATTACTAACTGAACCCTCAGTATAAAAGACTAACTAATAACAAACAAAATAACCCCGCTAATCCACTTATCAGAATGGCAGTGCAGGTCTTAGTCCTGCCCAGGGGGCTTAGCCTTGTCCACCATCAACCCCAGAAACTCTCCTGCAGAGTTAGAATCTTCAGAACAGCCAGAGAGAGTTTTGTGGGGACTTTTCTGGTATGCTCTTCTAAGCCCTAGTGCACAGAGCGTATTTTGCATTTTTTAAAAATTGTAAGCGTAACATGTGCTCTTAGCAAAGGTTTCTGCAGTGAGAAGAGCCTGCTGGGGTAACCACTGTTAATTGCTTGCAGTGTATCCTAACAGACCCTTAACTGGGCATTTGCAAATATACAGAGCCATATATTTAATTATGCTAATAGACCTTTCCCATACACTCTGTTCTGTGAATTCCTTTTTTTTCCATCCAGCAAAATACTATGAACACCGCCATATACGCTTAAATGCCTGCTTTTTTTTTTTTTTTTTTGAATTGCTGCATGGTATTCCATAAAATGGATGTGCTGTGATTTANAGATTAACCAACTGAGCCACTCGGCCAGCCCAAGGAACCCATCTCTTGATGGCAGAATGCTTTGTAGAATTCTGGGCTTATTTCCCCTATTTTGTGCTCATTTTTGGAGCTTTTCTTTCTTTTTACTTGGTAGCAGTTCTCACATACGCTAAAGTAGAGAGGAAATAATATAATGCAATCCATGGACCCATCGCGGAGATTTAACAGCTGTGGACATTTTGCCAATCTTGTTTCAGCACGCCCTGCCCTCTTTCTTCTCTCCTGTGCCTAGATTATGTTAGAGCCTATCCCAGATATTATGTCATGGTCACGCAAACACTTACGTATGCATCTCTGATTAGGGCTTGCTATCTTAAAAAAGAAAAAAAGATAAGTGTTTTTCTTTTCAGTGGGTAGTTAATTGCATTTTACTTGCCTTTGTGGGGAAAAAACAATGGATCTCCTCCTCCCCAGCGAGCTACAAGGAGAGGATTATCTGCAGGCCCTCACACTCCCCTCTCCATTTTCTGGCATTGGGATTGGTCCTAAACTGGGTCCTGCCTACTCTGTTGCCCCCTGTAAGGTACAAACTGGTTATGGGACTGCAGTGACCCTACAAGATGGGTCAGAGGGCTGGCCAGGGGCATACAGCTAAGACATCCTCAGGAGCCTCAGCTGAGAGTCCACATCTGCAAATTACGGCTAAGAATATCACCCTCATGGCTCAGTTGTTGGGACCAAAGTTCAGCACTTAAGCATCCCCATCCCCACCCCCATCCCCTATGAGTTTTAAGTCACAACAGGTGCTTCTTTTTTTTTTTTTTAAATATTTTTTTATTGGGGAATTG
>NW_017731474.1:1535960-1538853 GCF_001890085.2 Hipposideros armiger
TGACCTTGGGCAAGTCACTTAACCTATCTGTGCAGCAGGTTCCTCCAGAAGTAATAATAGTACCCTCCTCATTGGTTTGCCCTGAGGATTAAGAATGTGTGTGTGTGTGTGTGTGTGTGTGTGTGTGTGTGTGTGTGTATTTAATGCACTCATTGAGTGCCTGGCACTGGGTGTTTTATGCATGTTGGCTGCTATATTATTATTGTTGCTTCTGTTGTTAGTTCCAAGAGATGTAGCGGGGGATGGAAGAGGTAGAGTTGATGGATTTATGTTTCCAGGGCAGCTATGATGTAAATCGTGATACGTCATGTGTATGACCCATTAATCCCTCAAGCATTCTAGGAGGCAGATACTCTTCCCATTTTGCAAGTGAAGAATCCGAGGCCATGCTTCTAGAAAGTGGCATAGCTGGGATTTGAACCCATGTATCCTGGCTCCAGAGCCTGGGTATGCCTACCTTGTACCACAGTGCTCTTCACAACCAAAACTATCAGTGTGGATTTGTCTGTGTTTGAAGGATCCCATCTTAGGAGACTAGGTGGCTGTTGGAGTCCAGCTTTTCCACTGCTGGATTTTTCCATGATGGGTGGAAGTTCTCTTAAAGGAGGGGGTGGGGCCAGTGCAGGCAGCTATTCCATCTGGGTCAGGACTTTGTTAGCCGTCTCCCACTAGGGGTTGCCTATAGAAAATTTCTTTCACATGATTTACCAAAGGAAAGAAAGAAGTTTTTTTCAAAGTTAGAATTCCGATGGAATTTCTGTTGGTTTTCCACGTGACTCACATGAGGCAGAGGCAGCTCATTTTGTGTCCCCCGCTTTCTTTCCTCGGGGAGTGAGGTGTTCTGGTGCTAATTCTTCTGGTGACCTGTAAACGCCACTCTGTTTACCCTGGTTGAAAGTGTTTCCAAAATGCCTATTAAGGATGGGGCAGTGGGGGGTCTTTGGGGTTCTAGGCAATGGAAGAATAGCGCTCACTGGCCAACTGGGAATTGAGCACTGGGAGTGCCGAGTGGTGAAGGGGCAATTGGGGACCCTCAAATGCAGGACTCCAGGAGAAGGGGCTTAGGTGCCAGACCACACGGTGGCAGGAGGTGGCTGTCTTACCTGATAGAAGGTGGGGCCAGGGCCTGGCTCTCAGTCAGGTGAACCTCAGGGCAAGGCAGGGGCTACCACTGGCACTGGGAAGGTGGAAGGAGGCAGGGAGAGCACCATTCCTGAAATGTGTCCTAGAGGCTGGCGTGTTGGATTAGAGCACAGTCCGGAGGAGCAGGTGGACCTACCACACTTCTGTCATCTTCTCTGAGAGTTACGGTGAAACACATTTTCAAAAAATGTAATGAATGCATTAATATGCTGTTTGTTAATATTAGGGTAAAAAACTGCAGGAGCAGTGACAAAGTAGGCCAGTCTGTCTAATGGGCGATGCAGGTGTCTGACGTGGAGACGTGGAGACGCAGAGAGAAAGGCGTACAACAGTAACTTCCTTTTTTTTTTTTAAAGATTTTTTTTTTTTAATTGGAGGAAGGGGAGCAGACAAGTTGCTGTACTTTTGTTCTTCAGTCTAGTTGTGGAGGACGTTGCTTCACTGGCCCAAGTTGGCACCATCATTGCGCTCTTCCCGGGCGAAGCAGATAAGNGCCCTCATTTTAGTTTTTACTGCACTTAAAAAAGAACTTATTAAAAGTTTGAAAGTACACAAGCTTTTTATGAAGATCTTGCCCATTAACAATTAAGTTTCTTTTCACTATATTATTGGGGAAGAGGACCTTTGAGTTCTAAAATTTACTTTCTTTTATTTATTTTTCTTTTTCTTTTTTCTCTTTCGGTAATCCCAAAGGTTTTGTAGTATTAAGAGACCATAGGGTTGACTGTGTGCTCATTGCTATTAAACATTGTTCCTGTTGGCTTGGGACATGTACTTAGGTGTCTGAGCTGAGAGTGTACTGTAGAATTTTGTATTGTTGTCCTAAAGGGACAGACATTATAACAGACTAAATTATAAACAGGCTCATGTTTGTGAGAAAGATGGTCAGAAGTCACAGGGACTGAAACTGTGCCACTTGAAAACTCATTCTGCAGTGACTGTCAGGCTATAGTGCTTGCAGTTTGAAAATCAAATCAATTTGGATTTTCCCCCAAATGAGCCTTGGCCCACAATTTGAATGCAAAATAACTGAAATTTCTGCTTATTGTTTTACTTGCAAATTTTGTCTTTACTTTTGAAATTACTTGTGTTCATTTGGTTTTGAACTGGAACTTTTTTGTTGTGTATCTTTCCTTCCACAGAAATGAGCCACAGGTCATCAGATTTTGCTAAGATTCTTAACAACACAGAGACTCTTGTGCGGGAATTGCTGTAAGTTTAAAATTTTAAAGCTCGAAGTGCATTAGTTTTGTTTGATAATATATGTACGTGGGTGTCTGTTATATTATTTTCTATAGTCTGCTGTTTAGAATATTCTGTAATGAAAAATAACCTTACTAAGATCCTCCCAAATCCACTAAATTAGTAGATAATGCTTTTTACTTGTTCCCTATCCTGCATTTGTGTATTTTTATTTTATGTGGTATTTCCAAAGAGTTATATCCGAAGTCATTATATCCAGGAGAGATTTTTCAGCACTGTGAAAGTTCAGCTGGCCTAAAAGGGATTTAAATAACAAAGAACTGGTCGTATTTGTCAGCATAATTAACTATAACCTAGTTCCCTGGTTCTGGATGTATGGGCCCCAGACTACCTGTCCAAATTACCTGGCTGGGGGCAAGTATTAACAAAATTCAAGTGCTGAGCCTCACCCAGACCTGCTGAGTCAGAATCTCGGTAGAAACTTCATTTTTAACAGGCTCTTTCGATCATTTTAAGAGTTCTGAACTCCAGGAACTGCTGCTCAAAT
>NW_017731474.1:1543398-1545760 GCF_001890085.2 Hipposideros armiger
TGTACCACAGTGCTCTTCACAACCAAAACTATCAGTGTGGATTTGTCTGTGTTTGAAGGATCCCATCTTAGGAGACTAGGTGGCTGTTGGAGTCCAGCTTTTCCACTCCTGGATTTTTCTGTGATGGGTGGAAGCTCTCTTATAGGAGGGGGTGGGGCCAGTGCAGGCAGCTGTTCCATCTGGGTCAGGACTTCGTTAGCCGTCTCCCACTAGGGGTTGCCTATAGAAAATTTCTTCCATATGATTTACCAAAGGAAAGAAAGAAGTTTTTTTCAAAGTTAGAATTCCGATGGAATCTCTGCTGGTTTTCCACGTGACTCACATGAGGCAGAGGCAGCTCATTTTGTGTCCCCCGCTTTCTTTCCTCGGGGAGTGGGGTGTTCTGGTGCTAATTCTTCTGGTGACCTGTAAACCCCACTCTGTTTACCCTGGTTGAAAGTGTTTCCAAAATGCCTATTAAGGATGGGGCAGTGGGGGGTGGGTGCCGAATCTATTGTTCACCTTTGGGGTTCTAGGCAATGGAAGAATAGTGCTCACTGGCCAACTGGGAATTGAGAACTGGGAGTGCTGAGTGGTGAAGGCGCAATTGGGGACCCTCAAATGCAGGACTCCAGGAGAAGGGGCTTAGGTGCCAGACCGCATGGTGGCAGGAGGTGGCTGTCTTACCTGATAGAAGGTGGGGCCAGGGCCTGGCTCTCAGTAAGGTGAACCTCAGGGCAAGGCAGGGGCTACCACTGGCATTGGGAAGGTGGAAGGAGGCAGGGAGGGCACCATTCCTGAAATGTGTCCTAGAGGCTGGCATGTTGGATTAGAGCACAGTCCGGAGGAGCAGGCGGAGCTACCACACTTCTGTCATCTTCTCTGAGAGTTACGGTGAAACACATTTTCAAAAATATAATGAATGCATTAATATGCTGTTTGTTAATATTAGGGTAAAAAACTGCAGGAGCAGTGACAAAGTAGGCCAGTCTGTCTAATGGGCGATGCAAGTGTCTGACGTGGAGACGTGGAGACGCAGAGAGAAAGGCGTACAACAGTAACTTCCTTTTTTTTTTTTTTTAATTGGGGGAAGGGGAGCAGACAAGTTGCTGTCGTTTTGTTCTTCAGTCTAGTTGTGGAGGACGTTGCTTCANACCATTTAGATTGGATGGCTGTATTATTTAAGACTACTATTGTAACTGGCTGACACAGAACGAGTATTCAATAAACTCACTTAGCTGCAAAGCCTGGGGCTGGTTTGGCTTTAGGTATGGCTTGATCAAGGCTCCCAACACTATCTCCAGGTCTTGTTGACTCACTGTCCCTGTGGAGGAACAGTCAAAAAAGCTGTTCTCTTATTTCTGTTCTCTGTAGCCTCTCCTGACCTTATATTCTCCCAAGTTTCATGCCTTTGCTCAAACATTCCAATAACAGTCCCATGTCTCGTGTACCACATTCCAAATCAGTCATGTGACACCGTGCCTCAGTTGCATTCTACCTTTGGGGCTGAGGGTGGCATTGGCTCCATTGGAACCACATGGGCTGAGAATGGGGGAGGTTGAAGCCCTAAGAGGAAACCATTGGCCCGTCAACGGACACAGGATGCCAAGAAAAAAATCCCCAAATATCCACCCTGCCATTCTTGGAGATTTAACAGTCAGCAGGGTGGGGTTGGTTGATCATCCTTTTAGGATGATGGTGGTGATTATAAGGCAAGATGAACAGAGTGCTTTCACTAGAGAATGCTTTGGAATCAGTCTTTCACTGCCAGGGAAGGGGTGTTATTCTTGGTTGACTTCCGTCTACATAAGGGAAGAGAGGAATGAAAGTGTCGCATCTCCAACTTGTTTTCTGTGATAGAAATTCCGGACCCAAGCACCTGGACCCTCAGCCCGGACGCCTCCTATGTGTATTACTGTGCCAACGAGACCGTGCACGGTGTGGAGTTTGACTTTATCCCGGATGTCAGGGGAGCCGTGCTGGTTTGCGACATGTCCTCAAACTTCCTGTCTAAGCCAGTGGACGTTTCCAAGGTAGAGTCTAAAAGAGGCTGGGTGAGGGCACCCCAGCATCTTGGTTTCTTAAAGGGCATTTTAACATATACCAGAACATGAGAGGCTGACAGTATTGGTTGTCAAATGTTAGTCTTGGCATTTCCGGCTCTGTGTTGATGATGGCCTCACAGGGTCCCACTTGAGTCCTTGGCGCATTTATCCGCCTTTGAGACTGGTTCTTAGCAAACTTTTTGGTCAATACATTGGGAGTGGCTCTGTTTTCAAGGGAAGATGCAGATTATTCACGCTCAGGGGGCCTGTGAAAGAACCCCCATCTTGCCTTGTACCCACCTCATCTCCAAGAACACTGACAGGACACACTGACCTTA
>NW_017731474.1:1553281-1560853 GCF_001890085.2 Hipposideros armiger
GTGCCGACTGCCTGGTCAGACAGCATTAAGATTAGCCAGAGAGCATGAGCAGCAAGCCTTAGACTGTGGACCTGGCCTGGCCTTGCTGCAGTTTTGGATTTGGTTTTTGAAATAGCAGCTTGGGAACCCTGGGATTAACAGCTGCAGGTACAAGCAAAGCGTGGCCTCCGAAAAGTACTGTCGGTGAATAGGCATGAGGGTGGCTTTGCTTGGATCTTGTGACAGGGTGTGTTTCTGTGGTTTGTGGCGAGTGAGCAGTTTGGGGTTAGATAGGAATTATAGAGTATCTTACAGAGCAGAGGGGTTGGCAAGGCAGCGTCATTTCTGGAACATACATGTGTCCACACACGCCCTTGTGTGCTGTAATTGCCAGTGTAGCAGCTGAACGTGGCAGCTGTGTCTGTGATGCTTGGGGCCAGCCTGGTTGCCCCACTAGCAGGTGAGATAGTGGTTGAGGGTCCTGGAGGCCCCAGTAAAACAGAAGCCTTTGTTACAAGTGAAAAGAGCTTAGGCTTTGGAGTCAGACTGACTGGGGTTGGAATCCTGGCTTTATCAGCCCCTGTATGGGTGACTTTAGGCAAGTTGAAGCTCTCTGAGCCTCAGTTTCCTCATCTAAAATGGGATAATGGTGCCGCTGACTTCAGGATTATTGTGATCAATAAAAGGGGGAGCAACTAGCAGGATACCAGGCCCAAAGAAGACCTCATTAATAGTCATTGCCTTCTCTTATTTCTTTCTCCTTTGCCCCTCTGATTTTCTGAGTCTTTATCCAGAGAGCTACAGTGAGGCTGTATTTGCTCAGGAGCTATTTTCTGCTCGGCCCTCACAGGGCTGCCCAGAGAGCTAGGCTGGGGAAGCTTCCGGAGAGGCTACTGCTTATTCTGGGTTCTGGCTGCTCTCTGCCCAGTGCCTGCCGGGCAGCCTGGCATTAGCTTCTACCTTCTGCGGGTGGAAACTCCGAGGTCCTCTGCCACCAAGTGAGACAGTGAATGAGCCAGTCAGTATCTTGGGCTTCCCTGGGACAAGCCTCTGGCTATTACAGCGTTTTAAAGACGGACTTTCAAAAGATCACTGGGGAAACCACCCACTGCTTTCCAACACCGTGTGTTTTCAGCTTAGTTTTGATCAATGAATAATAAATATACTACTGACTATGACTTGTGTGGCCCACCTGCCACATGCCAGGCCCTACGTCAAGCACTTTGTCCAGCCCATCTCCTGCAGTCCCCACAAGAGCCCTGAGGTCTCACAGGTGACAGAGAATACAAGTATTTGGCTCAGGAAGGGATAGTCCCAAGCTGTAGGAAGGACTGAGGTGCATCAGGGCCTGTTGGAACCAGGGACACAAATTCCACTTCTACTCTACGTTTCTGATCCTTGCTTCTCTGCTGGAATGTTGGCGTCATATTTTTCAGATGAGCTGCCTCCAAATGTTCCTTGGACTCTTACTGCATATCTCACAGTTTCACCAACACACATGACTGCCTCTTTCTCCTTGCTCTCAATTCAGAGAGTCCCAGGAAAGGCTCTGATTGGTCCAGTTAGGTCCCCTGCCCAACTGTGAGACCAGGAGAGCCAGGGACCCTGCTGGATCTGCCTGTTGGGTGGGAAGGTGGAATTGGGGAAAGGTCTCAGTTCACCTCCAGAGAAGAACCCTTCTCCCACTGCTTGCTTCCTGTGTATGCCCCCTGGGAAAAAAACACCTGTACTTGCTGGGAGTTCTCAGCTTTACCCAGAGGCTGCCCTGGACAACCTAGAATTGGCCCCTATTCTTGCTTCATGACATGCACTTGTTCTTGGTCTACACGTGGCCCCCTTTCATCTTGTCTGTGTCTAATGAAGTCTTTAACTCTGTTTTAGTACAACTTAACAGTTTGCTTAAATCTTTCCACTATTGCAAAGCTGAACTAAATGGATTTTTTGTTTTAATCTTTATTTTAGCATCTACGTCATGGGCTTGGTTCTGGAGTGGATTAAGAACAACGGTGGTGCAGCAGCCATGGCGAAGCTTAGTTCCATCAAATCGCAAATGATTTATGATATTATTGACAATTCTCAAGGATTCTATGTNTGTGGGATCCAAACCGGGGATCCCTGGCGTCCCAAGCCAGCTCTTAACCAACACGCCACTTGGCCGGCCCTTTTTCCCCTTTTTTATTAGTTCTTTCGCCCCATCCTTCCTATAAAAACCTTCCATTTTGCATATAGCAACCTTCTAGTTACTAGATGGGATGCTGCCCAGATTCATGAGTCACTTAATAAAGCCAATTAGGTCTTCAAATTTACTCAGTTGAATTTTGTGTTTCAACACCTCCATGAAATTTTGCAATTTGCTAAATGAAGGTGCCAAGGAAGGCAGTGATATTGTTCATTTCAGATTTTTCTAGAAACTGTCCTCCAGCTCCCAAACCCAAAGCAGTACCTCGAATCCCAGCCCCATCCTGCCCACATACTCACCACAAAAAGCAAACAAAAGCCCCAAACCAGTCAACTTACAAGCCTTTTCAAACAGAGTAGTTGACACTGGCTGGTGCTATGGAAAGCCCCAGGGTAGGCACTGCGTGTATTCCTGGCACATCGATTTTGCTCAAAGATTTGAGAAAATATTTTTATATTAAAAGAAACTAGGTCAAATGATGGAGTAGAATGCCAAGTTCACATTTGTAAAAACGATGAAATTCTAGACTTCAGAGGAACTTCTTTCTTGCAGGGAAGGGGGCCTCTCTGTTTTAGAACCCCATCTGGGTCTCCACTGGAGTTCCAGAGGACATTTTTGTAGAAACGTTTGAGCAGTGCTGGCTCTGCGCCGGGCCTGGCTCTGGGCCTCCTCCGCTGGCTTGGGCTGCGGCTCCCTAAGGGTATCGCCTTCCTGTTAATATCTCTTCACGTTTCTAAACTCACAGCTTGTCAGCGACGGCGCAACCTGAGAGCTAACGCCAGGCTTCAGCTCACTCGTTTCAAAACCGTAAATGAAGAATCAGCAACTTAAGGGACTTGCCTTGGGGGCACCCAGGCTTTCCAGGCCATTGATACTTCCAGAATCCTTGCCGCTTCCATCCTTTAATCCTGCAGGAATTTTGTGCCAGTGCACGTGCAAAGAACCTAATTCCTCACCCTGCAGTTCCAAACTTGGGAGCTCGGCCTCACCACTGGAGTATCTGGCGCTGTGGGGGTGCTTAGAAAAGTTTGATGAATTAATGACTGCTGGTTATGAAACAAATGCATCACACCCTAGCCCAGGAGAATGGTAAAGGAAAGAATGATTAAATGGGACCAGCGGGCGCAATTTTGCTCCNAAGAACAACGGTGGTGCAGCAGCCATGGCGAAGCTTAGTTCCATCAAATCGCAAATGATTTATGATATTATTGACAATTCTCAAGGATTCTATGTGTAAGTCAATGAATTTTATCTCACATTTTGCCTTTTGCGAATTTAAAAATGTGTGTATATCCTGGGACTTTTGGCATGGGACGTTCACTGCTTCCCGTATTACAGGATGAATGCCCCCATTCCAGGTCTGCAGTCTGTGAATGGAATTGGCTGTGGTGTGAGTTGACTGCCCGCTAAACATTCTTGTGACTAATTGATTCGTGAATGTGTTGA
Organism: Hipposideros armiger; assembly: GCF_001890085.2. Taxonomy (NCBI): domain Eukaryota; kingdom Metazoa; phylum Chordata; class Mammalia; order Chiroptera; family Hipposideridae; genus Hipposideros; species Hipposideros armiger. Next base: position 1,556,886 of record NW_017731474.1, read on the forward strand.
CCACTGGAGCAGCGCTTACGAGATACAGACAACGTATGGACCTTGTATTAGTCTCTTAGGGCTGCTGGAACGAAGTACTATAAACAAACTGGGTGGCTTAAAATAACAGAAGTTTATTGTCACTGTTCTGGAGGCCAGAAGTTCGAATCAAGGTGCCAGCAAGGCTTTGTTCCCTCCGGAGACTCCAGGGGAGAAGCCATTCCTGTCTCGTCCAGCTGCTGGTGGCTCCAGGCTTGGCTTGTTTCGGCATCACCCCCAGTCTCTGCCTCTGCCTTCCCATAGCCTCCTTTTTCATTGTGTGCCTTCTCTTTTGTCTCTTACAAGGAACGGGGCCATTAGATTTAGGGCACAAAATGGGAGGACAGGAAGAATGGTGATGCCCTTGGAAAAAAAATTCAGGGAAATAGACACAAAAAAGAAATGTAGAAGGAACATTGGGAATCCCCTGAATTCTTTTTTTTTTTTTTTTTCATCCTGCCACCTGTTGGCAGCTCAGCAGCTGCTCAGCTCGGGCAGGGAATCAAGCCACTGTTGCTCAGAGCTCAAACTCTTGAGCGAGCTCTTAACCAACTGAGCCACTCGGCTGGCCCTCCCTGAATTCTTTCTCCCCAGGGTCCTTTAACTCCAAGCATCCCATTGGCATTTTCCCAGAAGGCAGACAGCCGCAGCCAACATGGCAGTTAAGTCTTCTTGTGGGGAATGTAATCATCTTCCCACCCAGAACTCCTCATTCACTTATGAATAGTTTTGACCCAGAATCTGAATAAACCTCTTCAGAATAAACCTCTTTCTGGGAACTTCCGTCCACCCCCTGGGCCAGCGGCCCAGAAAATGTCATCCCAGCTCATGATATTCCTGTGGGAACTTGTTACTAGAGTAAAGAGCAGGCTTTCATTCCTCCTCTCCTTAGCGTTTGCAGCTGGATAGCCCCTGTCCTCGATTGTCCTGTACTCACTTGGGTTTTCAGGAAATCCTTCACTTTTCTTTCTGGCCCCAAAGGGGAGCTGAGACATTTTAAAGAGGAACACTGAGTAAACTGGAATTAGAATTTGCCATTTACCACCACCTTTGTGTCTCGTTTTTGTTCCCTATTCCATGCCCTCTGGCTTGTAAGACCACCCCTTTACTGAACATAGTTCTGGGCGGTTCACTGGGGGTTGCCCCAGGGCTGCCGGAGACTCTGGCAGGGAAATCAGAGATTGGATAAGACACCTGTAGAACTCCCTGTGTTCATTCCGTAGCCTAACCACCCACACGGCACTGGTGGACCCCAAGCTGAGCCCCCTTGAGTAACATAGCATCTTGGGCTTAGAAGCCCTGCTTTGCCAAATAGCCTTGCTGCTCAAGCTCAGTTTCCTCATCTGTACAATGGCTGTAATAATGGCACATACTTCTTTTGACTGTTGTGAGGATTACGTGAAAATGCATGTGAATACAGAGTATAACATATAGGGGTTAAGAACACGGGCTCTTGCGCTGGTTTGTTGTATAAGGCACTAGAAACAGTGTTTGGCAGATAGGGAACATTCCCTAAGAGTTAGCTCTATTATTATTTGTGGTTATTATGGAAAGCACTTAGGACATTCCTGACACAGTGCTTAATGTATATTAGATATTAATTTTAATATTATAAAGATGTCCATGTGAGTCCATATCCAGACATGGGGTCACCTTTCTTACCACCTTCATGTGGGGTGGAACACTCCAGCAGCATCAGAGAGCCTGCTGGAGGACCCCCAGCCTTTGCAGATTCAAGTTCTCTGTCAGAAAGCCAGCCTTTCGTCGCCTGTCTTAACCACTCCCCTGTGCCCTCCTCTGAAACCTTTCACCTTCCCTCAGGCAAAATTCCTTGTTTGGCTCTGCTTCCACAGATGGGGAGCAGTTAATTCCCTTTAATCTTTTTTTTTTCTCCTCTCAGTCAGCCTCCTACCAGCGACACTCTTAAGCAAAACTAAATATTTGTTGCATGCAGATTTCATCTTTAATTTGTAGCTTTTATGACAATATTGCTGTCATGATATCATCTACTTTCATGACAAGATATGTAAATGGGGTTGGAGGGTGAACTGCAAATACAGATTCCGCATTCTTCCCCCATTTAGTTTTTTATTTCTTCTTAAATTAGCTGTGCTTTTTGCTGCTCCATGTCTATAATTGGACCCTCACATTGGGAGCCTGAGACAGCAGAAGAATATCAAAAGATGGTATCCACTGAATTCTGAATTTAAATGTCAACCATGACACTTACCACCTTGTAAAAAAGGGGGGGCCCGGAATTCAGGCTCAAAGCCTATTACGAGATACTTGGTTTCCCTTCTTGCCTTCTTGAGTCTCTTCTGCCTGTGGGTGTGCACTTGACTCCTATTAACTTTAAGAGGAATTATGTATGTGCCCTCAGGGAAGAGCATAACTATTTTAATGGGGGCTTCCTCACACTGCTTTTATTTGCTGTTTAATTTTAATGAAACACACTCTGTAGAAGTGTAAAACTAAGACAGGATGTGCCTTGAGAAAATAGAGAAAAGGTTATTACATATTTTACTTTTCTTTTATTCCAGAGTAGCGTGTTGGTTCCTCTTCCATTTATCTCTTTTGGTTGTCAGTGGAAAATAGTTTTCGCTGCCTATTTTCCAAATCAGAAACTGAAGTCAAATCCTAATCTTTCCTAGATAAAAAATTCACTCATCATTTTGGAGAGTCTGTATAAGCCTTGTGCAAGGTGCTGGGAATAAAAAGATCAATTTACTGAATTTAACAGATACTTATATCACATTTACTCTGTTCTAGACACTGTTCCAAATTGTATCAGTTATCTAGTTTTGCATCAAAGAACACTCCAAGACAGTGACTTAAAATGACAACAGTTTTTTTTGCTCGTGTTTCTTTGGGTCGGTAGGTTTAGCTGGGCTCAGCTGGGCGGTTCTGCTGCTCTCGCCTGGGATCACTTATTCAACCAAAGTCATCTGGTAATTCACCAGGAGCCAGTGGTCAAAAATGGCCTCACTCACATGTCTGGGAGTGATCTGGCTGTTGACTGGGCCTCTGATTTCCATCAGGCTAGCTCGGGCTTACTTACATGGCAGCAGCAATGTTTTAAGGGAGCACGTATAAAGGCTACATGGGCCTTTGAGGCCTAGGCTTGGAATTTGCACAACATCAGTTTAGTTGTAATCTCTGTCAAAGCAAGTCACAGGACCAGCCCAAACCCAAAAAGTGTGGAGAACTAGACCCCATCTGTTGCTGGGAGGGCTGCAGAGTATTTGTGACCATGTGAAAATATACCACAAAAATTCTCTATAAATACACTTAATCCTCACATCAACCTGATGAGGTAAGTTCCATTATTCTTCCTACTATTCAACAGATGAAGAAAGTGAGCAAGCTGCAACAGGTTAGTAACTTACTCAAGGCCACACAGCTTGGGACAGTACAGTGTGACAAATGCTTTGAAAGCAGCTGCTCATTTTAAAATCTTTCAGCCGTTAATAGGACCAACATTTTTCTCTCTGCAGCCTTGTAGAGAAAAGGTCACTCACATTGCTGTGTGGCTGCCATGTGTTGGAAGCTTCATATATGTTGTCCCACTGAACTGTCACAACTAGTCTGAAATAGAGGTATTATTATTCCCAATAGTCAGGTGAGGAAACTGAGGCTCATGGAAATTTAGTACAAGTCATATAATGAGAGAATGCTAACTCACTGTTCCATATATAAGAGGGGTTTCCCTAAGTAAATTATACATGTCCTGGGGCAGATCTTTTTTTAATCTCCTGTTTCTATCTAGAAAATGTTTAAACAATTTTTTTCTGTTGATTTCTTAATGGCAGTTACACATTTCAGAAAAGTCGCTGGAATAATAAAAGTGTTTTTCAGATGTCCAGTGGAGCCCCAGAATAGAAGCAAGATGAATATCCCGTTCCGCATTGGCAATACCAAAGGAGACGATGCTCTTGAAAAAAGATTTCTCG
>NW_017731474.1:1562358-1571825 GCF_001890085.2 Hipposideros armiger
TCCCTCCTCCCTTTTTAAGCTGCTTCACAAGATTTAGAAGTTCCACGATTTACTTTTGTTTTCCTTTCAGTGAGTAAAAGAAAAGGTTGGTTGGTTGGTTCTTTTATTTTTTTAGTTATGCCGTTAAACTGAAAATCTCTGTGAAACTCCCGTATCGTTTTGTTCATTTGGCTGTTCTCGTTATAGTGTTTCATCAGAGGGATGCTGTGTTTTGGAAGATCCTTGCTGAAGAGTCTTTTCCCTATTGTTTATCAGTTGTCAGTATTTTATGTTGAATACATGATGGACATTAAAGTCCTGAAGCATCTAAACCGTTGTCAGTGAATTTCTTTACCTGCTTTTTAGACAGGTCGTTCGTTTTTAAACTTGATGATGGGAGAACTGAGTCTAAAAATAGCTTCTGAGAAGGGTAATTTAATTTAGTTCAGCCAAAGGTGCAAGACTTGAATCCTATACATTAATTTTTTTGTTTTGTTTTTTAAACGATTCAATGCACCATGGTAGCTTTTCATTGGCTTTTGGCATGGACATTATCGGCAAAACCACTTTCCATCACAGTTGCCGGTGTAAAGTTCCGTGAACTCTGTTCCACTCAGGCCAGAAACTTGCCAGTCGGATGGTTTTGAGCTATCGTCATGTATCATTGGATTGTATAATGAAGACGATACTGATTTCTCATCCCAGCTATGTACCTACCAGTTGGGTTATTCGGGTTCCCCTGGTCAGGGCTAAGCCTTCCAGTCTTGGTGTTCTCATCTATAAAAGGAGAGTTGAAATAACTCCCCACTTATCTCAGGGATGTTTAAGAACTTATCAGGGCTCAATGCAGGATGTGAATAATAACACAATAAATGTTTAAATAGCAAAAGCCAGCCAGTTCATGGAATCCAACCAAGTGTTCCCATGTAATAGAGTCAAGCTCTCCTCCTCCTTCATCCTTTCATGTGACCATTGCAAGTGTCTGGTTTGTATCAGCCCCAAGTTCCTTGAATCTCCACTTAATTCCATTACCATTGCCATGGCCGCCTCTGTTGGCCCAGCAGATTATTTTGCAGCCTCCTCTGCCCTCACCCACCCATCCCAGCACAGCCAGTGGCACTATTAATTCCCCCTGTGCTACATAACAAATCCCAGGCTCCTTAGCCTGGCAATCACAGCTTTATAGCATCTGACCTGGCCTCTTATGTTTATGGTTCTTGTGTGGTGTGCATTTGCCCATGCTACGACACGTAAGCTTGGAGGTCCTGCCCCCAGTCAGCAAGGTCGACCTTCCTTTAAGATGCCAGGCAACTGCATGACCCTGTTTGTGTCGCCTCCATTGGAACGATGCTCTTCCTTTGCTCTTATAAGGGTGACCCATTAATCCCATCACAGCACCTTCATTCTGCTCTTGACTGTACTGAGGTGTTTGCTTGTCTGCCTTCCCCATTAGAGCAGCGAGGAAGGAGCCACGTTTCCTCACCTCCATCACCTGGCATCCTGCTTTGCCCTGAGGAGGTGCTCAACAGTTGTCTGTTTAATGAATGAAAAGTTTTGGTCATGGTGGTCTTCCAGAGTTTCACAAACAGGCTATGAGAGCAGAGGTATAATCTCACATATATGGATTTTTAAAATTTTCAACAGCTTAGTATACGGTAGTAAATTCATTTTCTAAAATCAGATATGACTGCTTGAAGAAATTTAAAATCTTGGAGGGCTCCCAGACTCATCCTTAAAAATCTGTTAAAGCTTTGAAAATGGTCAGCAACTGCCTTGGTCCAAGTATAAAGGGTAGTCCCTGTTGTCTAGACACAGATGGCTGGAAGATGCTTGTTGAGTGGAAACCTTGACCTTAGTATGTCTCAAGTGAATGAACTGATGCCAGTCTGCTGACCACGTGGAGAGAGGTGGAAGGGGAGATAAGGAGGCCCCTGGGTCAGCAGGCTTCAGGAGCTAGAACCAGTTAGTCTTTCCATTAAGATTATCAGCAGAATACACAAGTGCCTTGGGGAATCTAAGATGTGGTGGCCTCATGTTCCTTTGGATCCTCCAATTTGTATTTCTCCCCCAAACTGAGTTTGAAGTTTCATTTTTCTCAAAATTCTTGACAACACAATCATACTAATGCCATCCAAGTGAGAAAAAACAGTTGTTCCCATGTCCCTTATGTTTACCTCCACACACTGCTTCATCTCCAACACTAAGGTTCTAGTCTTTGCCCAAGAAACAAAATTGTGTTCTGTCCCTGAGTCTTCATTCCCCCAATAATCTATATCTCAGTATCTAATGCCATCTCATTACAGTCTATATCTCAATATCTAGTGCCATCTCTACAATTTAGCTGATGCTGAAAGGTTTGCCAATCCCTTAAGTGAACTGTGTGATGTAACAAATAATTATTTCCTTCCTCTCGAACTGAAGGAGCCACTAAGACCCATAAAATGGACAAGACCCATTGCTAGATGTCCAATTCTGCCGAAGGCATTAGCAGGTCTGGCCTTGTATCACTCCATGATTAATGTTTGCTGTGTGTGTTCTTTGGAAGGAAAATAAAATGAAGAATTTTCTTACATTTGATTGGAATGAACATAATTAAACAGTGAAATGCTACTGGTTCTGGGAAGAAATCAATCACTTTAATTGGAGAGAAGATTCCTTGCCTCTGTCGGTAATTGGGCTGTTGGTAATTTAAAATTGGAATCCATGACAGTTTGTGATAAATTGGCTTCTTTTGGGCTAAAGAAGGTAAGAAGTTCTAATTACCTCTGGATTATTCCAGAGTGGATGGGAAAGCATGATCAAAGAGCTATTGGGAGAGAGAGAAAAGCTAGCAGTGAGCATAGTGTTGCTGAATTTCTTTTAAAGCTAAAGAGTAAAATAGCTCATTTGATGTGACAAAAACAAGACCTTGTGGTATTTGAAATCCCAGAGATGTAAATTGGATTTTCTAAGAAAATAGGGAACTGGGCATATAAGAAAAAGTTTACGTACACAAATGTTCTATAGTTAGGTTATAGAACTTAGCCTTACTTTCTTGTTAGTGCATGAGAATATTGACAACTTTGGGCCTTACTTGGGCAAAAGTATGGATTTTGTACTTTGAGTGTTTAAATGTATTACTGGCTCTAAGTTTAAGGAAGTCAAATGTTCAAATACAAACATAAGTTAGTAGAAATGTAGACAAGCCCTAATTAATGAAAATGTTCACCCTGTCACTTGGTACCCTAGCCTTTGTTTATATGCACATCGTCTAAGAACACCTGAGGAATAAGCTGGATTTTAGGTTGATGCATTGGGTTATAAATGATTTTGAATTGTGTATGTTTATTTTGTATATCTATGTAAATATACAGGTATAGATAGATACAATTTCAAACTTACAGAAAAGTTGCAAGATTAGTACAAAGAACTTTTGTATATGCTTTACCTAGTTTCAATAATTATTAATATTTAGCTTCATTTGCTTTGGCATTCACTCTCCATATATACATTTTTTTTTTTGAACCACTTAAAGGTAAGTTGGAGATGTTGTGCCCTTTTACCTCCAAACAATGATGATTTCCTAAGAACAATGACATTTTCTTACACAACCACAGCAAAATGATGTACGTCAGAAATTTAACATCAATACTGCTGACTAACCTATAGTCCATATTCAAATTTTGCCACTATTCCAGTAACATCCGTTACAGCTATTTTTTTCAGCCCAGGAACCAGTCCACAATCATGCAGTGCATTTAATTCTCATATCTCTAAGTCTAAATATGAAATAGTTCTTCAACTTCTTTGTTCTTCAGGTTATTGGCAGTTCGTGAAGAGCATATGCTGGTTGTTGCATAGATTGATCCCCAATTTGGGTTTGTCCTTTGTTTCCTCATGATTGTTTCAGGTTATGCATTTTTGGCAAAGGTACCACCGAAGTGATATTGTGTCCTCAGTGCCTCCTAGGAGGCACCTGATGTATGTCTGTCAGTCTCGTTGGTGTCTTGATTCAGGTAGTGTTCATGAGGTTTCTCCACTGTCAAGTTATTTGTCTCTGTAGTTAATAAATCTTTTGTGGAGAGATATTTTCAGACCCTAACTATCCTGTTCTTCATCAAACTTCGAGTGGCATATCTGTTCCCTAAAAAGGATAATACAGGTGGACTTATTTAATGGAAAAAAGAAAGTGATTTATTGCTTATTTTCCACCAGTATTTTTACAACCTACTCACCTCTCTGCTAGTGGAAAAAAACCTAAAATATAAGCAAAGGTATGCACACAACAGTTGGGGGATATATATATAGTCAAAAGCCAACAGTTGGGGGGTATATATAGTCAAAAGCCAACAGTTGGGGGGTATATATAGTCAAAAGCCAACATTTGGGGGGTATATATAGTCAAAAGCCAACAGTGGGGTATATATAGTCCAGGAGCCCTGAGAGTAACAAACATATATTGAGAATGTGAAGAGTATGGATGGGCAAGTGTGCTTTTGGTGAACCAGCAAAGGAGGAAAGAATCTCCTGATCAGGATATAGGGACCAACCTGTAGAATTTTCTTTCACTGTCCAGTCAAGTTTGTTTATTTCTCAACATTTTTAGAAGCACAGCCATTTAGCAACACAGACCTTTAATAGCCAGATCATGAACCACACAGCCTGATTATATTTTGAAAGATGTCACATAACAACCTAAAGTCACTTCTGAGAACTCTAGCCTAGCAAAATAGCCCCCAGAAGAAAAACAAAATTGTGGCTTGCTTCAAGCCAGGTAAAAAGCCAAAGGCATCTTAAATGCCTGAGAAGTGGAACTTGAGGTTGAAATGTAAGAAGTTATAGGTCATTCTGGGGATAAAAACAACCATCCAGCAGAGTAAAAGGCAGCTAGAGGCTGAATCATTCCTTCCCGCTCCCTTCCCCCACTTTAAAACCAGTTTCTTTAGGTTGAAAGTCTAGGGGTTGAAACAGAAACCCTCAGAAGTTCTTGGAAAATGACAGGTGATCAGGTTAATAACCTCAGGTAGTAAGTGTTCTGCTATCAAATACACTGGAGAAAATATTTCTGAATTTCTGATGCATTTAAATTCAGGGCAATCTTAATACATTTTCTAAAGAAATATGTTCAAATTAAAGCTGTCACCTAGTCACTTCCCCCATTAAGCCTGGCCCAATTCTCAGCATATTACTTTATCAGCATATTATGCAACATATTTATTCAGTGTTTTCCATGAGCAAGGTTCTTGTGGATACAGGGGCAAGCTAAAATAATGTATGACATCAGTTAGGATTTTGTTGGTCACAATAGAGAGAAAACTTCATCCAAACTGACAAAAGAAAAAATAAAAGGAATTTATTGGTTGATATAACTGAAAAGTCCAAAGGCAGGGCCAGCCCAGGTCTGGTCTGCTGCAAAGGCCCATGATATATAGTCCTTGGGCCCACCCTTCTCAGACTCGACACCTTCGCCGTCCTTCACGTCATGCTTCGTGATAACCACCATGGTGACATTGCCTCTTCAGAATAGGTCTGTGTCTGCCTTCCCAGCCAGAGTGCTCAGGCTCGCTCTGCTTGAGCTGCCCTAGGTCAGGTTTTCATTCCTGAACCAATCACTAGGGTCTGGAGGAAGGGACCTGCTTCTCCCAGATGGCTGGAATCCATCAGAGCCCACCTTTCATGCTGAGTTGGTGGCCATCTCCACCTAAGCCATATGGAAGCCACATAGTTTGCCAAATTCTGCTTTCTGTTACCCTTGTGGAGCTCATGGCCTCCTTGGGGAGGCAGACAATAAACCAATATAAGATAAGAAGTAAAGGAACAAAGCTGTGAGACTGGATTAAGGGAGACACCATCCAGACTGAGAAGTGGAAGTGACATTTGAGTTGCGATCCAAGTAGTAGAGCAGGAATTAGTCAAGAAAAGCGATTAGGGAGAGAAGCAATTTGTGCATTTGGGGGACATTTATTATTTTACTTTATCTTTGGAGAGTTGGTATGTAACAACACCCTGAACAATCAGGATGGTACCCTGTAAAGGCCGCAGTTTCTAATGGCCACTGCAGGAGAGCACCTGTGGGCTGCAGGGGGCCACACGACCTGGGGAGGGTTAGAGGAGTACCCCGCATTGGTCCGCTGCGGTGCCTGGCCCACTCTCCTTCCTGCTGGAATCTGAGAACAGCAAGGCCGGGACTGGGACAGTTACTATTAACCAACTACAATGGGAGTAGATAAACATGTAAATAACTTGTATGGCCACATAGGTGTCATTGAATTGTGTGTGTTTATTTTATAAATCTATGTAAGAGATAGGAGGTTGGAGGGCTTGATTTCAGCCCTTGTTCTTCTGGGTCTCTTCTCACTGTCTACCAATCATCAAACCTTCCCTATGTAATAGTCAATAAATGTTGACTAAATGTACAGATGACTATATTGGTAGCATGGGAAAATAATCTACATTCATGCCTGATTGCTACAGATTTTGCCCTGGAGCAAATTTGCAAACACTTCCCTAGGTTCTGCAGAGCATCTTGGGCATTGATTCGCAACTAGAAGCTCCTGGAATTTGAATTGACAACTGCCCAAGGTTTGTGAGGCGAGGGGATCTCAACCTGGTGTGACATGTTGATTCCATTGTGGAGTTTTGGAAGCTCACACGGAAAATAAGCTCAGAGGTATGTTTTGTTTAAACCATCCAATACTTATTAAATTAATGGCCACATTATAACATCATGAGATGAAACATTGACATCTTGATTCTTGTCCTTTCTTGGAAGGGGTGGAAAATTTAGGCCTGCATTCCAGCATGGCGACAGTTGTCCAGAACCAGTCGAAGCTGCCTCTTTAGATGGCGCGCTCGAATTTGCCTTTCTTCTACCTTGCCAGCTTCTTTCATATTTGTTACCTTCCTGGCCCTTGGGTGCTGGCTCAGCAAATAGCAAGATTTAAGGTTTCTATTTGGAAAACATCCCAAGGTAAAAAGAGTTAGGCGTTTGATCATCGCTGGCACCACCCTTCTGGCCTTTTTGCCATTTTAACCCCTGCAGCAGGAGTGCAAACTTGACAGCTGTGTGAAAGACTCCCAAAACTGAGCCAAAGTAATCCCCCAACCAGCTGATGTTAATCCCTTAGCTTTGTACTGGCTGAAAGCATTAAATAATCATTTCTAGTTACACCTCCTGTCATTTCCCTTTAGTCTACAATTTCCTCCTCCAAGCTCCTCACTTACAGCCTGAACCCTAGAACTGACCTCCTCCAGCTTGGCTGAGCCATGTCATTAACTTCCTTTTAGTCTTTGAAGCATCTTCTGTTTAGGCCTGAAGTCCAGTCCTATAGGATTTCAAATAAAAACTCCCATCCACAAGTCACTCCTCCATCCATCCAAGGCAGTCATGTTTACTCATTCATTTAGTTAAATGGGGAACAGTATTGACAAGATCATTATCCTCAAGCAATTTGGAGCCTTAAGTAGGGAAACTAAAATGTGAAGCTGCAATTGTCATACTCTGGGACAAGTGCACACCAGGTAGGGTTGCGAGATAAAATGCAGGATGCCCAGTTAAAATTGCATGATTTATTTGTTAAATCTTGTAACTCCAGAAGTGTCAGGTGCAAGGGAATACATACGGGGAAGACCTGGGAGGCTTTTGAGAAGAATGCCATTGAGGCCAACGTGAGTCAGAAGAGCGTGGAGGGTAGGGGAGTATTCCATGAAGAATATGCTATTCTGTACCTGCGAAGGCCTGAACTGGAGCAGTCCCAGGAAATTCAAAGGCGTGAAGTTCAGGATGGTTGGAGCATGGAGGTGGAGAAGTGTGTCACAATAGGGGAGACTGGAGAGACAATGAAGACCTGCCATGGAATCTGGACTTGATCCTAAGCACAGTGTGTGTGTTGGGGGATGCATTGTGGGACATTAAGCAGCAGAATGATGTAAGATTTGCATGAGAAAATTCCTGGCTGGAGTGTAGTGGCTGATGAGAGGGGGAGTCTGGAGACAGGAGAAGGGCAAACGGTGCCTGCTGCAGTGATAAGAGTGAGCCATGGCAGTGAGTGTAAGGAAGAGAGAAACAGATGAGCTACTTTAGCGGGTGGATGATTACATGTAGGAGATGAGGGGAAGAGAAAGGTCAGGTATGACTTATGTAGTGAGTGGAAGATGGTTCCACTCAGTGGGACAGGAGACACGGGGAAGTGAATATTGCGCTGTCCTTTGCTTGTTGGCTTCCCATAAACTCCCTGCCTTTCCACTGCTCTGCTCAGTGTCACAGAGCTGACCCTACAAATCTCATCTCCCAGACTTCCTAGCCAGCTCTTCCAGGTAGGGTCAGCCAGTAGAAAGCATTGGCAGGAGGCTGGAGGGCAGGAGGAAGGGAGAAGCTAGGCTATTTCTCCCTCCCTTTCCACTTTGCCTCCGGGTCCCTGCTCCACCAGGCAGCTGTTCTCTGCATTTCCAGGTCCTGCCTGGCAGCCCTGGCTCTGACTGCGGCAACGTCACATCCTTCCTTGCCCCTCCAGCCATGCGTTGGCTTTGGCTTTCCGCTCTAGTGATTCTCTGGGCTGTCTTACCATCCTGTTTGCCCTTGTAGCTTTTTCATCATCATGAAATTTGTTGTATCAAACTGCCTGTGATGGGCTATTTTTCTCAGTGAACATGAAGTAATACAGACATGTGGAGTCTGAGGTGCCTGTATGAGACATTTAAATGGTGACGTTTAACAAGAAGTCACATATATAGGTCTAAGTCTTCAGAGCGTGGGCTTGGATGGAGACAGATTTAGTTAATTGAAGCTAGGGGAGTGGATGAGATCTTTCAGAGACACAACAGAGAGGGAGATCAAATAGCCCCCTGAGAAACACCACAAAGGAAGATCAGCTCTGATCTGACTGAGAGGGCATGGTGTGAGAGAGAAAACTGTCAGGAGGGTTGGGCAGCACAGAAACCAAGGAAACAGATATTGTCAAGATAGAGACATTAAGATGGTAACTCTGCTTGTAGGTCACATGGATAAGGATTGAGAAGCATTCTTTTGGACTTGTCAACAAAGAAATCATCGGAGGGGGTTCTTCAAGGAGAGCAGGTTCACGAGCGGTGGGGCACAGTGGGCTGAAGTGTAGATGGGAGGGGAGCAAGTCAAGAAATTCTATGGTGAAGGGAAATAACAGCAGGATGTTTAAAGGGACACTGAGACTAGGATGGCAGAGGGCGTTTCCCCAAGGAGAGCCTTGTGGCCACCTACTTAACTGTGGGCAGGAAGGGTTCACTGACTGCACTGCATGTCCCCTTTCTCTACTTTCCACATGCATCGTGGAGGCTGCCTCTCGACTCCGTGGGTCAGCCATCCTTGATTCATTTGTCTTATCTCTCAGTACATCTGGGTCATATGTTATGTGAAGGTTAAGTTCTTAAATAAGACAAGAAATTACGAATGGTTAATTTTCTTGAGAAATCCTTTAGGCTCGGACCGTTTTGGAGACCTATACATTATTTCTTTTTTTTTTATTAAATTATTT
>NW_017731474.1:1572685-1659166 GCF_001890085.2 Hipposideros armiger
TATACATTATTTCTTAAAAAGCCAAAGTAGCCCATTTTTCTTCTAGCATTGGGAGAGATTGGTGTTCTGTTGAGCCTGTTGAAGGAGTCAACTTGTGCTTAGGAATAATATTGCTTGGAAAATGTAAAAGGCGAGCTACTTTGGCTGGGAGAGGCCTTCAAGCCTGAGCCTTCCTGAGAGACCTCCCATCCCCCTCTGACTCTGGGCTATGAGCTCCTCGAGAGGGATGGTAGGTAAAATCACTGATGTGGTTTAAATAATTTTTTTCTCTTTTTTATTCAGAGTAGATTAAATGGAATTCATATGAAATATATAAATTAAATATCCATTATGATGGGGCTTGACTGTATTGTCATGATCCCCCTTCTCTTTTCCTTTATCTACATCTGCTCCCTTAAGCTCTTGAAAATTGAACTCCACATCATCAGTCTAACCATGGAGTGTTTCTTCCTCCTCATCTGGTCGTGGTTGACAACTTGCTGTCTCCCCCACCCTCGGTAGTCTCACTCCTCTCCAAGTAGCTTTTAGGGCCAGGGAAGTTGGTTCACTTTGAGTAATTAACTGTCAACTGTGTGGATAGGAGGAAATGACCCTGAGGTATTTATACTGATGGGAGCCCAGGAGAATGGGAGACACAGCAGGTCTGCTGTGCTCCAGGAGTTCTGACACACACGTGCTCATATATATTTGGGTCTATATATTGCTACACACCCAGCCTTGCCTTTCTTTTTTTCTCTTTTGACTTCACCTAGGTGCTCTCTTTGTCCATTCCTGGAGGTCAGTACCAGTTCAGGAGTGGTCCCAAAATGTTTCTTACTTTCAAGCTCTAATGTTTCCTGCTTGGGTCGCCCTGTGACATTCATTATAGCATAGGGAGTGTTTTCCTGCCCCAGGCTATCTTCTCTGACTTTTTCCTTGTTGATTATGTTGGGAGAAGTCATCTAGAGGACATGACTGCTGGTTGACCCAGGAGCTGGATCTGGGCAATCCCAGACTCCTCAGCCCCTCTCTGTCTTCAGAAGGTACACTCTGCTCACCTTTCCCACAGTGGGTGCTGCTTTCATGGACGCAGCCTTGAGAGAGCCATGCGTTGCTGAGACCATCTGGACAGTGTACGTGACGGAACCCCGTTAACGCCTCTATATAAACTCTTAAGATTCTGGCAGGCAGTGCGGAGACCTACTCATCCTGCAGCCCAAGACAAGCCTGGTAAGTAAGTTCCTTTGCTTGTTAAAACTGCCACCTACCAATATGGAGTGGCCTGCCTCCTCTTTGCACCCCAGTGTACGGGGGGCCAGTTTGTGAACCAATGGATAATCTTAATGCTTTGTTTTCTTCTAAGTATATACAAATAAAATAATGTTTTTGTGGTCAAAATTATACAATGAACCAAACATATACTTTCCATTGTGTCCTTAAGGCACTAGCTGGTGTTAAATTGACATGTTTCTTGACTCTTCTTATTCTTTGGGCTGTTTTTTCATCCATGTCTGTTTTTGTTCAGATGATTGTCTACCAATTTATAAAAATATGTAAATTTGGATATGTTTTACTCTCAATTTCAGTTTGTATCCTTTGCTCTCCAATAATCATTGGAGTGCTAGTTTCAGTATGTTCACACAGGGATTCACAATAACAAACATGCTTTTGAAAAATAGTATCTTAACATTTGCAGAGCAGTTTATACAGCATACGCATATGCTTTTAATTCTTCCTGAAAACCCACCTTATCATGGATGGAATTGCTCCTATAGCTGTGGGGTCAGCTAGGGCCTGGGCGGGGGGGCTGACTGGGCCACAGATACCCATGGTGATGGCAGCTTGAGGCCTAGCTCTGAACTGACACACCATGGTTTCTGCTACAGTCTATTGGCCAAGGCAAGTCACAAAGTGAACCAGATTCAAGGGTGGGGAGAGCTGTAAAGTCACATAGCAAAGGATGAGGCTACAAGGAGACTATCTGGAGTCATTTTTGCAATTTTGGAAGAAAACTTCTGCCTTCCTCAAGGAGGTCCTCAAAAACCTTCTTTTTTCAGACATTCCACATTCCAATAAATCTCCATCTCTGGTTTGGTGGTCCCTAAAAATTCCCAATCAATTTTGGCAAGGGGGCAAGTTGTGACAAGAGTTGTCTTCCTAAATTAGTAGCTCTGTTATTGACACTTCATTGTCCCTCATACATTATTTATGAGGTTTTCCTGTGTGTGTGTGCGTGTGCAATTATATTTCTGTGTGCATTTTGAGAAATAAATTGTACAGGTCTCTTTTCTTTCACATTCCCTAGAGAGGTTATAGAGGCAGTAAACATGTCCAAATTTGTGACAAATTGGAATAATCAAGAGTTACCTGTATGGAATGCTGTTAACTTGAGCAATTCATGCTATGTTCCTTCCATTTGAGACACTCAGGGTCTGTTAACAGATTAAAAGTAGTAAAAGACACCGATCTAGAGAATTTTCATTATCTTGTGTTTTAAAAACTCAGATTTTCATTGGTTTGAATGGGCCTGAAAATACATTTTTATTACTAGGGGCATAGAAGCTTCTAGCAGTCTTCTTAATAAAGCAAGGTGAGTTATAAGGAATCATCTGATGAAGGGTAAATGTACCATACTCCATTTTAAGAAAAATACAATATAAAAGTCTTACCATGGAAGAAAATCTTTATATGATCTTTTAAGAAAACCTCAAGAAAAATAAAGACATGACACTATATTAAATTTAAAGCCAGTGACTTATAAGCAAAGAAAAGCAAAGACAGTCTGATTAAGGCGGTTGCATTGTTCTGGCATTTTTTACGTCTCACCCATTTCTGTAGCCTTTTTAGATCATAAGCTTTTAGGGCACAAAGAACAACTCCATCTTGATGTAGTCCTGAGCAAATGCACTGAGAGGTTCTCAATAAATAGGCATTAAGTTGTAAGTCCAGAAGGGGCCTTGAGATGCCCTCTTTTTACTCCCTGGTAGTAGTATTTTAACCAGGTTTTTTAAAAAAGATTTTATTGGGGAATTGAGGGAGGGGAACAGACAAGTTGCTGTCCTTTGGTTCTTCGGTCTAGTTGTGGAGGACTTCGCTTCACTGGCCCATGTTGATATTATCATTGCGCTCTTCCTGGGTGAGGCAGATCGGTCGCTGGACGCTCATGCTGGCTGCCAGCCACACACAGTAGCTTATGGCAGCCCATGGCAGCAGGGGCTGTAGCCTATGCCGTTGCCGGTGACTCACGGTAGCCCAGCTCCAGGTCCAGCTGTTGTTCACCATCTTAGCTGTAGAGGGCAGTGTCACTGGCCCTCATATGTGGGATCCAAACAAGGGCCCTGCTGCTCAGAGCTGGTGTCCCAAGCCAGCTCTTAACCAACGCACTACTCAGCCGGCCTGGTTTGGTTTTTTTTTTTTTAATCTTGAAATTCAGAGACTCCACAATCAGAATTCACTTCTCACCTTTGTCTTGTGCTCTGTTGTGGACATCTGTAGAGCACTGTCAACTCTGCTTGGGACCCTGGCCCGCCCTCCTGACCCATAGTTTGTCCTAAAGGGCTGTCTTGATAGGGCTCTGGGCTTGAATGCACCTTGGTCATGTTCTTCAACAGAAGCTTGGGTGCTTGACCATTCTGACCCTCAGTGTCATTTATAAGTTCTGGGGAGGATTAAACGAGCTTGTGTGCTATCCAAGTGATTGAGGCAGAATAGGTATGGAACGACTCTTTGCTCCCTTTAATTAGTTGCAGAGAAGAACATGACCCCAGGGATGCTTCAGCTTGGTGCTTCTCAAACTTCAATACGCATGTACATCTCCTGCCAATCTTGTTAAAAGGCAGGTTCTGGGCCAGCTGAGTGGCACATTCGTTAAGAATTGGCTTGGGACTACAGCTCTGAGCAGCAGGGCCCCGGTTCGTATCCCACATGAGGGCCAGTGACGCTGTGCTCTCTACAGCTAAGATGGTGAACAACAGCTTAACCTGGAGCTGAGCTGCTGGGAGTCACTGGCGACAGCATAAGCTGCAGTGGGGTGGCAGTGGGCTGCCATAAGCTACTGTGAGTGGCTGGCAGCTGGTGTGAGTGGCTGGCAGCTGGCGTGAGCGGCCTTCCAATGGACGGCAAGCTACTGCCTCACCTGGGAAGAGCACAATGATCACAATACCAACATGGGCCAGTGAAATGACGTCCTCCACAACTAGACTGAAGAACAAAAGGACAGCAACTTGTCTGTTCCCCTTCCCCGACTCCCCAACGCTGTTCCCCTCCCCCAATTCACCAATAAAATCTTTAAAAAAAAAAAAAAAGTAGGTTCTGATTCACCAGCACTGGGGTGGGGCCTGGATTCTGTATTTCTTACCTGCTCCTTGGTGATGGTGGTGCTGCTGGATCATGGGCCACACTTGGAATAGCAAGGTTCCAGCTCCTGCCTTTCTCCTTGTTTCCCAGCAGGGCCTAACCCCAGGAGGAGAAAACGTCTGCAGTGTGAGTTATAATTTACTTCCCTCTTGGGCAAGGGGCCTGTAACACCAGGTCAAGGTGAGCAGAGAGACCTGTAGGCTGTGAGCTTAGCTCTAGGCTCCTGTAATTGGAGGCAGATAGTCTGGTTTCAAAAACTGGCTCTCCCACCCTCTAGCTGTGTGATCCTGGGTATATTATTTACCCTCTCTGTGCCTGTTTCTCCTACAGCAGCATGGGGATCACCACAGTACCTCCTTCAGGGGACTGACTGTTATGAGGTTTAAATGAGATAATAGATGCATGCCCCTCAGCAGTACTAGAACATAGTAAACACTCAGTGGGTGTTACCTTGGCTCTCATTTTTATTAGGAGACAGGTGTTGTTAGAAGATAAGGTGTCAACAGGAGTAAATAGCCTCTACGACAAAAGCTCCTACAAAAATGGCAGCCTCCTTCCCTTCTGCAGCTTGGTCATGTAGGAAAGAAATGGTGGAGAAAATAACTCCAACACTGAGGGCCTGTTGCCTCCAGCAAGCAGGTCAAAGGGCTGCTTTGAGGACCAGAATGTCAGTCCCATCACATCGGTCCTTTCCTTTGATTTCTCCTCCTCCTCTGTGGCAGGAAGAGAGAAGGAAAGTACACTAAAACAAACCTATGCTTACTTGGAAACTTCACAGCTTTTTAAATTGAAAAAACTCCTGACCAGGAGAAAGGAGCCATTCAGGATGGACTTTAATTGGTTATTAGTGCACCTACTGGGCGGTGGAAATCGCTTGGCCTTTGGCTTCAGACCATGCTGGGAACCCAGGGCAGGCATTAATAGCTCATTAATGCACACCCTGTCACTGCTTTACTTCCTAATTAATATTGCCTGCTGTAAGAATAGGGGGACACGGTTATAAAATAGTTTTATCGCTTCAGCAAGGAGGGAGGAAAAAAATGCTATCAGCACCTCATGCCTGTCACATTCATGGTGGGACTAAAAAATCAGCAGGATCAGCATGGGTTTTATTTTATTCATCTTCACCTCAAGGTGGAGAAAGATCAGTCCCAAACCCAACCCCAAGCTCAGGCCAGGAAGCTTGAATTTTGATGGGGTAGTCAGCTCTGGGGTTTCTTAATATCTCAGAAGTATAGGAAATAGAAATTAATGATCAAGTATAGGGCAGATTAGCCTCATTCTCCTGTGATGCTTGAGGAGAGGGAGAGAAGAGGAGGAGGACTGCCACGGGCGGTTGGGCAGGTTGTGCACTATACAACATCAGAGACATAGAATATTTGCATATAGTATTATGACAACTATCTGACAGACGGAAATAAGTGTCTTGAGGAAGTCTCTTTTTCTGTTTCTCTTAGAGGATAGAGAAGTGCTTCTCAGTGGGGATGATTTTATATTCTAGGATATACTTGGGGATGCCTGGAGACATTTTTGGTTGTCACTAGTGGGTGGTGTGCTACTGGCATCTAGTGAGCAGAGGCCAGGGATGCTGCTAACCAATCCTACAGTGCACAGGACAGCCCTCTACAACAAAGAATTACCTACCTCAAAATGTTACTTAGACTGAGGCTGAAAAACCCTGGTCTAAACATACGTAAAGGCAAGCCTCCCTGACTCTCAGTCTGGCATCTGTTCCCTGCTTGTTCTGGAGATATTACTGCTGGAGAGGGAGTGAGCCATTTCCGACTCTACATCCAGAATGAGCCAGCAGTCCACAGTGCACCAGGTGCCCACAGGGGCCAACATGCCCAGGTTTGCCTTCCATGCTGCCGCTTAGACCAGTTTTGGAAGGTTTTGTGGATGATCAGTTGGGAGATACAGGTAGAGAAGAGAGAGGGAAGAGAATTCCCAGGCTAATGCCTGGGTTTAAATTCCAGCTTCTGCACATGCCAGATGTATGGCCTTGGGCAATTCACCAAAGCTCTGTGTACCTCAGTTTCCTCCCCTGTAGAAGGAGGATGAGAATAAAAGTACCCCCTTCATAGGGCTCTGGTGAGGCTCGAGTTAATACATGCGATGTGTTCAGAGCAGTGTTTGGCATGTAGCAAATATCATGTAAGTGGTAGCCGTACGGGGCCTTTTCCCACATTCGCCTTCTGGGTGCAGCGTTTGTCTTCTAGGGCTATCAGACAACAGAAAATTTATTAAACAACAGAAATTTATTTTCTCATACTTCTGGAGGGTGGAAATCCAAGATCGAGGTATCAGCAGGGTCAGTTTCCTCTGAAGGCTGTGAGGGAAGTAACCTATTCTCAGCCTCTCTCCTTGGCTTGCAGGTGGCCACCTTCTTGCTGTGTCCTCACATGGCCTTTTCCTTGTGGTCATCGCTGGTGTCTCTATGTGTCCTAATCTCCTCTTCTTATAAGGACACCAGTCAGATTAGATTGGGACCCACCCTAATGGCCTCATTTTCACTTAATTGCCTCTTTAAAGGCCTTATCTTGAAATGTAGTCACATTCTGAGATACTGGGAGTTAGGGCTTCAAAATATGAACTTTTGGGGGAAATCAGCTCAGCTCAGAACACCTGGCAAAGGCCTGGTAACACCATTAACATAGTTCTGAATGTTAAACTGTGATTCCAAGTGAAAAGAAAGCCAGGTGGATCTGGAGTGCATTATGCTAGTGAAATAAGCCAGAGAAAGACAAATACTGTGTGATCTCACTTATATGTGTAATCTAAAAAACACTGAACTCCTAGTAAAATAGAATAGAATGGTGGTTGCCAGAGGCAGGGCGTGGAGGGTGCGGGGGAAATGGGAGAAGGTTTTCAAAAGGTACAAATTTCCAGTTATAAGATGTATAAGTCCTGGGGCTACAATGTACAGCACGGTGACTCTAGTTAATACTGTATTGTATACTAGAAAGTTTCTAAGAGTAGATCTTAAAAGTTCTCATCACTCTCATCACTTATACTCTAACTGTAAGAGGTGATAGATGTTCAATAAACTCATTGTAGTAGTTTTGCAATATATACATATATCAAATCATTCTGTTGTAACCCTGAAACTAATACAATGCTATATGTCAATTATATCTCAATAAAGTTGGGAGAGAAAAAAAGGAGACAGCCAAAATTTTGGGTATAATATCTCCTCCTTTCTCCTTCCCCCTCATGTTCAAGGTAAGACCTCAGACACAGGCCATACACCTGTCTTAATTATATTCCTATTAACTGTGTCAGTAAGTGGTAGGTGCTGCACTTCCCATACCTTCCTTTGCTAGCCATTTGGGGATATGTTTGAGCCACATTATTGGAGTGATGAATATAGCTCAAAACTTTGTAGACATATTATGGTTTCAAAAATTCTGTCCTCTTTTCCACTTATACTTTTCATACAGCAGGTTCCAAAATTTGGTTTAGAAATTATGGCCATTGAGCCTACTATGCTAAGATGGCAACTTGGAAGGTTAGGGAGGGAGTGGCAGGTGACAGGTGGGCAAAGCCAGCAGCCAGAAGGAGGAGAGAAAAAAACAACACTCAGAAAATCCATAACTCTAGAACAAATCCTCAAATAATAATAGTTTTTTGTAACAGTAAGTACTAGCCTCTAGTTTACTGCCAAATCTATTCCTCAAATAACATGCTACGAGGAGCATTTAATACAAAACTTCCCAGTTGTAAAATGAAAATATTAATATCTGCTTGAGTTCGAAGGTTATTTCAAGGAGTAATACTAATATCAGTAAAGCTATTAAAAATGAACTCAGGTAACTTGGAAAGTATTACTTTTCCTCTCAATCACTACCAAGCAATGGCTCTATTTGTACTGAATCCTGGAAGTAGTGCAACGATCATCTTCATACCTGCCAAATATTCCTGCACACTGTGTGCGAACGATTATGACTCAGCTCTTGGGCCTCATCTAGAAGCTACTGCATGAGAGGATCACATCAATACATATTACGGCACCCTCAAGGGTCTTTGGCAAAGACCTCTAGATTACTTTGCTGAAGGTATTTGTTAATTAGATAGCAGACCCTGAGTGGCAAGAAAAATGCACTTGTCTGCTGGGAAAAGCCCCTCCCGAAATCAACAGATACAAGCAAGGCAATCTGAACGGGAAGGTTGATTAGAAGTGGCTTGTATTTTGGACAATAAATTCTATTTATGATAGTCTCCCAGCCATTAAGTTTCTCTGTTGTAAGAGAAAACTGGGCTATTAAGTTCCCCAGATAGAACCAGGGGGGAGAGCGATCATTTCTTTTATAAGCAGAAGGGAAGGTTCTGCTCAATAAAGATCAATTAAACATCTCTGTTAAAAGGCTGCTTGGAGCTGGTGCCAGTAGGAATTCCATGGTGTTAAAGCTAAGCTCTCGCATTCCCCTCCAGCCTCCCTGCCTCTGCCTCTTGCACTGGGGGAAACTAAGAGGACACCGGCAATTGTAAGCTCTGTAAGGTAACAGGAGCTCTCACATCCGTGGTTGAATCATCTTTGATGAGTGACTTTCCATGCATTTAGCAGGTGCATCCCCAAAGGACAGCAGGCAAATCAATCAGTCCTCTGGATTCAGCTGAGCATCAGTCATCCTCATGAAAGAGTGAAAAAAAGAACGTAATAGTAGGTGCCTTGATGGATTACTTGATGGTCAGCGCTCCTAATTCCCATGATGCAGGAAGGGTTTTGGGGGCCCTCAGGTCCCATTGTATAAAGAGAGCCCTCCATAATCTCCACCAACATCTTACACTTACTACTTCATTCTTTAAAACGCCATGCACTTCTAGTCTCTGTTTCAGGCTGCCTCCTCTCATGTAAATTTTATCTTTTCTTGGTCAGACTTAACTGCTTTGCTTTCTGAGCTCCTGTACGGGTTTCTTACCCTTCAATTATAACACCTGCCTGACAGTTAATTTTTCAAACATCTGTTCCTCATCCAAGATGTAAACTCCCTGTTTATCTTTTCATTCCCTGTTACCCACTCCCTCAATATCTGGTTTGATGCTTTGCGTATGACAGGTGTGTTGAAATAAGCTTGCATGTTGGTCTTGGAAAAACATGATTGCAGTAGGCGTCTTGATAAGCATATTCTGAAAGGCAGGCTGTGCACACTGGCCTGCTTCAGGGGAGAACCCAGACAGGATGAATCAAAATGTTTCCATGGGGACACATCTATCTATATTTAAACCCCAAAACTGTTCAACTTAAAAACCCCTAGCAGTAATTCAAACATCAAAGCCCTGGGCCTCTCTGTATTAGTTGTTTATTGCTGTGTAACAAATAAGCACAAACTGAGCAGTTTGCCATAAATAACTTTATTATCACACAGTTTCTGAAGCCAGGCATCCAGGCACTGTGTGGCTGGATTGGCCGCTCTGCTGGGTCTCACTAGCTAATATCAAGGTGTTAGTCAGGACTTGGAGCTCCTCTGCGGCTCAGCATCCTCTTCTAATCTTGCTTAGGTGTTAGAAAAACTGGTTTCCTTATGGTTGTAGGACTGAGGACCTCTTTCTTGCTGGCTGTCAGTCAGAATGCTCTCAGCTCCTGGAGGACACACACTTTTCTTGCTATATGGCCCCTCCATCTCTAAAGCCAGCAATGAAGGCTCTCCCCCATGTTGAATCCTCCTCTCATTTTGATTTTGATTTCTCTGCCTCTGACTTCTAGACTAAGGTTTAAAGTATTCCATTGGGTTGATCAGGCCAAACCATCAGGATGATTTCTCTATCTTAAGGCCAGCTGATTTGGGACCTAAATTACATCTGCAACATTCCTGTACAGTAAGACTTAGTTGGAAAATTGGAAGGAAGTCTGTGTTCACCAGATGAAAATGGTGGAGGCCATCTTAGAACTCCACCTACCACATTTAGCAATATGCTGAGGTGAAAGCCTCACATGTCTGTGCTTGACCTACTAATGTGTCCCCCCCTACATCAATGAGTTGTGCAGACAGGGGAGGTTACAAACCTGCATCTGATAATTAAATGTGTTGCTCCATGAGGAGGGAAGGAAGACACATCCTTGACTTCATCCCTTGATGAGGGTGATGTTTCATGGTGTTGGGAAGATTTTCATTACACCATTTGCTTGATTGAGACACACCCTTAGTGAGGTGACATTAATGTCTCTTTTTTAATGGCGTTATGAATGGTCTAAGAGAGGGGTCAGCAAACTACAGACAGCCAATTGTTTTTGTACATAAAGTATTGGGCCACAGCCATGCCCATTCATTTCTCAGTTGCCCCTGGCTGGTTTTGTGCTGCGTAGTTGTGACAGAGACCTTTTGGCCCACAAAGCCAAAAATATTCTCTAGCTCTTTATTTGCCAACCCCTGCTCTAAGCTCATTCCTATAGTTTTCTGGATCATTTGTTAAAAAGACAATTTCTGGGCCCAGCACAGACCCACTGAGCCAGAACCTCCGGAGTAGGGGGTTTGGTAAGCTGGAGTAAACAAGCTCCCCAGGTGATCCTTATCACCAGGGAACTATTGGTCTCAGGTGTGCCTTTCTGCCTTGTTAGTGGAGAGCTTTTAAAAGGGGGTATTGGGTGTTGCCTTCAAGAGCCTAGACTTCCACCAACTAGGACGCATCCCAGCTCTGCTTCTCACCAGACGTTGCCATCTCAGGTAAGTTCCTTTCAACTTTGCAGTTTTCTCTTGTGAGAAATGAAGATAATGCTAACTTGTTGTCAGTGCATGTCTATAAGTTGAGTGCCTAATACAATGCTCCCTAGTAGTCGCCTTTATTGGGAGGAGCAGCATTGTATAAACATCAGATAACCCCACTGCGGAAACAGTTCATAAATAAGATGGGCCCAACGAGGCTTTCTGACAGTAAGTAGTTCACAGTACATGGGCGTCTTCCTTACCAAAAAAAACCCCCCAATACCAAACTATCTTAAAGGAATCTTTCATTATGTTTGGGGCAATATAAGGCCCTTTAGAAACTCAAAATTTTCTGGACATCACTGAATATTGTAGGAGGTCATAATTGATTATTTTAGGGTATTACTAAGTTTGCAAAGGAATAATTCATTTTATGGCTGAGAACTCCAGTACTTAGTAGGAAACCTTTATTTTATCTTTTATTCTTATTTCTGAAGTCAGTGCTTTTAAAATATCACTGCCCGATGAAATCATGGCAATTTAGCCATCTCTATAGCTGTTGAAAGAACGTGTTTAGATAAATTGTTATGCCTTTGCCACATAAATCCTTGCAAGACACAAGACTCCAATAACACTTTGGGTTACCAGAGAGTTTCATATTTTACTGAAAGGTGTTGGGGGAGAATCAATCTTGAATTTTTTAGTCCAATGACCAAAGAATCACTCCATAGATTTTGTTCAGCTACTTATCCTGATTTGATCTTATATGATTCAACATTTACTTTTTCTGGGAAACATTAATTCGAATGTTTTATAGATAATAATGCTGTAATACCAGTATTATTTAAATAAGTCTTTAAAGCCACTTTATACAGCTTATGTAAACATCTTAGGGTAGCGTTTCCTTTTCTTTCTCAAATATTGGGTTGTTGGAAAAGTCATGATGCATTTTTGTAATGAAAAACATTGAAAAAATACGTCATGACTTTTCTAATAACCCAATAGATTTGTTTGTTGCATGTTATTCTTCTTTTGAACAGAAGAGGGAGGCAAAGACTTGGCTAAGCAGTGCACCAAAAAGCCAGGCAAGAGGGAAATGGATCCAGATTCTTCTTAGAGGAGCTGGTAAACAGGAACAGGATGAATTCTGCCAGTTATGATTTAGGTTTTGTGAAAGAAAGAAAACACACACACACACACACCTACACACCTGGCAAATGAGTGTGCTTTGCTGATTTCTTAATTTTTTAACTTCAGTTTTAAAAGAAAGTACCAGTTGAGCACCCAGAAAAACAGCTCTGCAGAGGGCGGTGGAGAAATAGTCTTTATTTTTGTTAAATGCAGTGTTGGGATCTTGTAATACCCTAAGAAACGCTGGATGCACAGTGTAGTTCAGGGTCCGTCTGAGCTGAGTTCCTGAGCAAACTTCCAGGTTACCAGGCCACCTGGCTGAGCTCCAGGCTAGTGACTACCGGTGCTGTCTCACTCCTTTCCGTTCACCTCAAGGAAAAGAGCTAGAAGTGCTGACCACCGTGCATATGTGTTCCTGCTAGGGCTTCCCAATTCTGACCCTTTTGGGCTGATAGCTCCCTCCTCCCTCAAACTCCCAAAGAGTTTCTATGGCTCACACCTGGTGCCAACCAGCGGCAAGGGACCTGCCTGTAGGCCCTTATGAAAAGCTACTGCTAATGGAAAATTCAGAGGGGCTGCTCCTAATGGGGCTGCCATCTTGTATAGAGGCTGCTTCCATCTTCTGTGGCTTCTGCCTCTTGTGGTTTTGAAGGGAACAAAGGGGAGATGCACAGCCTTGTTTGATGGGAGATATGAACACTTGGGTTCGGTTCACTTCAAAGATTCATTTTTCCCTGATAGATATAATTGTGATATCAGTTTCTTTTTCATTTTTTTTCTTTCCTTTTTTTGGTGCCTGGTGTCATGTAAATGCTAAGGGGATGGGAATCATTACAGTCAGCTGAACTGGGTTGAGTTTGCTGCCACTTAGCAATGTGACCTTGGACAGGTCTCTTAACCTTTCTGGCCTTTCATCTGTAGCATGGGAATTATAATACCTATCTCGTTTTCCTCTGAGATTGTCTGAAGAGCCAGTGAAATGTGTATATGAAAGTGCTTTTAAAATGGCAATGTGCTATATAATACGTGTATAGTGTGTGTTGCAGATAGCATCCCAGTTTGAATATAGATGAAATTCAGAACTATGACAGTTAACAAGAAGAGGGTAAGGAGAGCCAGGACTGGTGTGAGGCCAGCAGGGTGGCTAGGGTGCTACATTTAAGGAGGCACTCCCTCACAGGGGCATTTATATGCTGGCTCTGAGCCCTCCAGACCCTGAGAGTCAGTGCCTCCCTAAAATTTATATCCTAGCCACTCTGTTTGCCTCACCCAAGGAGTATAAGTAAAACATATACCTGTTAAAATTATAAATGTAATCCATGTTCATTGTAACAAAGCCCACCAGCACTTAATCTAACTTTGCAGAGGTAACCACTGGGACAATTTCTGTGGTGGCCTTCCTTGCTTTTTTCATACATATATGCAACCTTCACTAGGTTGTTCTCACCTCATGGGCAGCACAGAAACTGCAAAAGAAACACAGATCTGATCCTCAAACCTCACTGGTGTTCTACATCTTGGTCATGGGTTTATTTGCAGACTCCGAAGGGGTCACATGGTACATGACACAGCAGAACACACTTTAAACCCTAATTCACCCAGATTTCTCTCTCATGGTCCAAGTCTTCTTTAACAAGTGCTCTAGGATCTCCATCTCTCCTCTTTCTGAAAACTGCAGGTACCTCTTTTCTTCCACCTCCTGGCTGGCTGCCTTCCTTCACCCACTACTTCCTCTTTCATCTTGTCTCCTCAAGGCAATTTGGCCAGTTGAAAACTCGACCACTGGTCTCTTACTCTCTCCCAGATCAGTTCCATAAAGGGTCTGAGTGGTAAGAAACCATTCCCCTTTAGGAATGGGTATGGAGGAGAAAGGTTGTTAATACTTCAATAGGTTTTGTTCTTGACATAGAACATCCATATGTACATTTCTCCACTGCCGCCAGTTTTTGAAATGGGAGCATGCTTTATCTAATGTCTTCTGACTTAACAATGCTTAATACATCACAGCTAACTACAGCAGTTCTAAGCTGACATCGTTGTTTTTAACGGCTGCCTATATTCTACCATATGAGAGTGCCATAATTAATTTAACCCTTTTGGTACTTACTAGGAGATGTTTATGTTGTTTCTCCTTTTTATTCTTAAAAAAAAAACCTGCAGTGAAAATCGTCCTACACTTTCACTTCTTTGCACACTTAGAAGTTTAATTTGCTGGGTCAAAGAGAATGTGAATTTTGATAGCAGATTATGGGAGGGATGATTGTGAACATGGCATGGGGTCTGTCCCTGGTATTTTTCATCCTGACCAACCTCTATTGGTTTCACATAAGAGAACACTTTTCATTTATAGCTTAGGGGATGTAAGTAAAAAAGAGCTGTTTTTCTAAAAAAAAAAAAAAAACCCTCGGTAATATATTGTGTGTTTGGCACAAATATGACTGCTTTGGGAATGGTAGCTCAAAAGAGGAATGAAGGATTTCCCCTACCACTCCATATAAGCCAACCTGCAGCTTTGGCCTCGCTGGAGTCCGAGACGTGGGGGTGCAAGAGGAATAGGCACTCGAGACTGAGTCGAAGAAGCCATGCAGATGCAGCGCCACCTTGTGGCCAGCTGGTGAGGACGGACTTGTTTGCCGGTGCAAGTACAAAATCCCTCGGAACTAGAAATGCATTAGGGGCATTTTAATGGGGTCTGAAGTTCTGCATGAACAGCAGGGAGATTGGAGCCAGTGACATTTGGGTTATTGTTAAAGTGACTCCAGGTGTAGTTATAGGCTGGTGCCTGGGGCAACTCAGGTTGCTGTTGCTTTTGAGTGAACTTGCATTTTATGTCTCACATTATATCTACATAAATTTGAACAACATAGAGGCAGTATACCAGGAGCAAGTCATTTTCTAGGCAGTGCTTATCTGACTTCAGGGACCTCTGCCATAACTCTGCGGCCCATAAGTTGGGAACCACTGAGATGGGATATTGAAAAGCTGTGTGCAAATGAAATCATTAGCTCAATGTCAAGGGGAGCATGTTCTTTAAAGGAATCCTGGGGTGAGTTCTCATCATACCTAAGAAACATCCTGCTACTCCTACTCAGGATCCTAAAATGCCTCCCTGGTGTAACAAATCAACTTCTCAGGCAGCTTGTTAGCCCTTTCTCCATAACAAGTCCCCACTGTTTCCTGCAGCTCTGGTCAGGGGAGGTGCTGTCGCCACTACTAGCAAAGAGTATGCCTAATTTGTGCTTCTAAATCTTTGCTTCTGTGTTTCTACCCTCTGAAATGCCTTCTCCGCCCCTTTAGTAATCTAAAGCCTACCATCTTTCAATGCCTTTCTTTCGGCAGCTCAGCTCAGGCCAGGACTCAAACTGCTGTTGCTCAGAGCTCGCACTTTTGAGCGAGATCTTAACCAACTGAGCCACTTGGCTGGCCTCTCAATGCCTTTCTTAACCCCTGGTTCAAGTCCTCGCAGCCAACTTGGGCCTGGAGTTTCCCTTTTATAAATGCATGAAGCTTTTATACTTGGTGTCATACATTTGATGTGGTCTCCTTTTTGGGTTTGTCACTTCATCTTCTCAGACAGACTGTGATATCTGACATCAGTGATGCCTAATGTCCTCATAGCTTCTTGAAGGAATATTCTAGACACCCAGTAGTGTAATAATGTTTACGTAACTTACTGTATAATGAAAAAACTTAAAGCCAAGTGATTTTTTTCAAACTTGGATCTTCATATGTTACATCTGCTTCAAGTAGATTATAAAAATCTTTTCTCTTTCACTCATTCATACATATATTCATATATAGGTATATGAAATGCTGGATATATTTCAAAAACTTCTCATTCATTCACTCGTGTGTGCATAGATATATAAAGTATATATATGAAACACTGGCTATATGTCAGGCACATCCCTATTTGTCAGAGAGGAGGAACGCCTTGGTTTTCTGGAGCTGTGACAAATGAGCAGCCCATGCTCTATGGCCAGGACCCTCGTGACGCCCCACCAGTGGTTTTGAGGATGCCTGTTTCCCTAGCTGTGGTGGATAGGTTGTCCTGTACCGTCGTACCTGTACCCCTATGTTACATGCTTAAATGAGGCTCTGCTCGGGTATAGGGGCATAGTCTTCCACTTAGAATGGAGATGTATTCCTGTGAAAAGTATGCCCACCAATGTGGAAAACCAAGTCGGTTGCTCATCAAAAAAGAGATAACCTGCCTGGATCTGGGATTAAGACCCCAGAGCACCTGAATCGTGTGTCCTTATATTCTGGGGCCTGGTGCACCGCTCAGGACACACTTGCTGAATGAGTGGTGTTCATGCTTCTATTGGATTCAGCCTTGCTTCCCCTTGTTTTGCTTTGTATAGACTTTTTCTATATGAATGTTTTCCTGACCTCAGGGTTAAGAGTAGTTATTTAATGTACACAGGCCAATGGGCAAACTGCTAACTGGTAGAAGATCGGGCGATCTAATATCTTGGGAGGATTTATACCAATTACTTAACTGCCTGAATACCAAGTTCCTCCATATTAGCTTTATAATAAGATGAGCTGGGCCTCACATTTATCCCAAGAAGACAGGCTTATCCAAATCATCTGTATTTTATCAGGCACCAAACTTCAGGCCACATTTTAAATCTTGCCATGCCATATATTTTAAGTATCATTAAAAAAACATTTTCTTTTAAAAATATGTGTGCAATATCTTTTGTGAAGCCTATAACAAGTCTATGAAAAATTGATTATTTTTTCCATAGGGATATGTTCAAATGATTTTCATTCTGCTCACCAGTGAAAAACCTAGCATGCGCTATGTCTTTTATCTTATTTACTCCCACTCATGAGGATAATCACCATGTTCCCAAACAAAGAGAAATGCGTTCCTCTGTTTGAGTAGTCAAATCATTTCCTGTGATGGGCAAAGGGGTTGGTGCAGATCTAAACTAGGAAGTCTCAATTTCCCTTTCAAATGCCTTATTTTCCTGTGCCTCCTTTCAGTCGGCTCCATGTAAACTGGGTCAGAATATAATGTGGGTGCTGATGGAATGTACATGGGTTGGAAGTAGATCACTTTGGGACCCAAGGAAGACGCAAAGAGAGCTTCATGGTCAAAGATAAGAATTGTTCTGTCCTTTAATTAGGATTTTTTTAATGCAAAATATGTGCCAGTGCCCCCACTGACTTTCGCCTTCGAGTTCTCTGGCCCTCATTGCCACAAGCTGGCTCCAGCAGAGGCGCTCTACCAGCATTCCCTCCCTCCCTGTTCCTTAGGCTCAGAACTAGGGTCGGGATGTAGGGGAGGATGGGTATTGTCAAGGCTCGCCTGTGCTGAGTCTCTTAACTCCTCCATCTACTCTTCCATCTGGGAGTCCTGGATACTTGTTAAGCCCCCAGAACAGACAGAGGGTGTGGGAATTGGGCGCTTTGTGGGGGTGACAGTGGACTAGAAGTAGTGTCTCACTCATAACGAAGGCGGAAACAGAAACAGGCTTCTGAGCTGGGTAGTTGTACACACAGCCCTTGTTTCACAGGCAAGAATAAAATAGGCAACACAAGGAGGCTCAGGAGGCTGTTGTGATTAATTCTGAGTGCAGGGGAATGGGAAGTGGGTTTGCCAAGCACAAGAAGTAGGAAATGAAGCCTCACAACATGGCAGTGGGCCAGTGCCCGACCTGATGAGCAAGAGATTGGAGTTGCATGGGCAGGAGTCGAGGGTGGGAGGTGGGCAGCGTGCCCTGGGTGAGAAGGGAGTGGGGGGAGAGAGATGACGGTGCTTTGTAAACTTGGCATTCAAACTGGGGTCACACTGTGGATGGTCTCAAGTACCGTGGTGGTGAGCATGAATTGACTGACAGCACATTGAAGGGCCATGGGGATTTTAGAGATTGAGACTTCTGAGAATAATTTGACCTGAGGCTTTGGAATCATCTTAAAGAGAATTTAGATGCTGTCTAGAATTTAGTGCTTCTAGACCTGTACGTTAATGACCTCTCCTTGGGGGCCCTTTCTGGTGGGAGAGTCCGGGAAAAGCCAAGCAGCTGGGGTCTTCGGCTGCTGATCCCACTGAATCAGACAGTTCCACTTCTGTTTTACTTGTTGAGCAGCCAGGTAAGATTTCTTTATTATTATTTTTTTATTTTGGTAAAACAAACACATAGCATAAAATTTACCATCTTAACAATTTAAGCATACAGTTTAGTAGTGCTAAGTATATTCCCATTCTTGTGAAACAAACCTTCAGAACTTTTTCATCTTGTAAAACTGAAATTCTATACCTTTAAACAACAGTTCCCCTATTGCCCCCTCTCCTAGCCCCCGGTAACCCCCATTCTTGCTGTTTCCATGAATTTGGCTAACCAAGTAAGATTTATTCCCCGCCCCCCTCCCCGCCACCAAATAGTCATGCAGCTGAGAGGGTTTGGAAGGCTGCTAATCCATTATTCCTCACCATGCCTCACCCCACTCTGATTTAGACAGTGAGGAAACTGGGATTCTGGAGGCCTGGGCGGCAAAAGTGGACACACAGTGGAGATATGAGCACAGGTATTTAAACCAGATAGCCAGGTTCGAATTCTGGTTCTGATGGTGTGTGTGTGTGTGTGTGTGTGTGTGTGTATGTGTATGTATGTATGTGACACTGGGCAACTGAGCAGTTCATTTAACTTGGTGCCTCAGATTTCTCATCTGTTAAAGGGACATGATAGTAATAGTATCTGCTTTATAGCCTTGTTGTAAGGATTAAGTGAGGTGATCTGAATAAAGTACTTGGAATAGGGCCTGGCACTTATATAAGTGTTTGCTATTGTTATTAATGTTAAGGGACTTCCTAGCTTGACATACCTCCTGCTAAGGAGAGCTATTACTTTGGGCCTAACCCCCCAGCTTTCTTGGTGCATATCTCTTGAATTTCCACTTAAGGCTGAATAAATAGATTTGACTCACATGCTTTTCTTCTGCACACCCCTATTTCTCACCTAGGGCATGCCATTGATCTTGAAGGATGCCCCATCAATATCTTAATCCTCTAGGGGAAAGTGATGTAGGACATATCATACAGCACAAGAAGGATGGTTATCCTATGACATCAATTCAGCAAATATTTATTGAGTGCTTTTGATGTGGAGATGCTGGGTTAGGGGCTAGGGACACAGAATGAACAAACCAGGCAAAAAAAAATCCCTGCTCTCATGGAACTTGTGTTCTCATGGGGCAAGCCTTTGCAATGCAGCCTTTTAAAGAAATGAAATGTTTTTCTTGGACTCATCCAGTCCAGGAAGATGAAAAGTTTGCATAAAAATGCTCCAGTTTGGAAATGAACGCTCCAAACTTACTGCTAGTGGTGCCTTTGAAAAATGGTTTGTAAAAATAGATACTAAAAATGGTGCAAAAATACTGGTGCTCTCAGGTTGAGACAATTTTTCAGATACAAAGTTTCCAAATTGATTTATCTCAAGTTCTTATTCAAGGGTTGTGCGTGTAGTACAGTCCATCATGTTTAGAACTTGGTGAGGACAGCAAAAGGCTCATTTTACTTGTGCTTCAATCAGATGTTAGGAGGAATATGGGATTCCACCTGCCTACGCCTCTCCTGGGCTCATTCTTTCCTCCTCAATATGAGCAGATGACAGGCAGACCCAGAAAAAACAGAAGCAGGCATAGTGGGGTTGGGACTAATCTTGTTGGGGGAAAAAAATAGGACTTGCCATCAGAGTATAGGATGCATTGAGGCTCACCTGTCACAGGCTGGGGACTATACAGCTAAGAAGAAAAGATCTGTGATACAGACACTCATGCTGCTTGCTGCTCCCCTGTGCCACGTGTGGCACAGCTATTGCTAAAGAATACAGGGCTTTCCTGGGATCTTACAAGTGCTTCATTTGTAGGCACTTCCCATCACAGCACTTTCAGGCTGCTGCCGCCAGTCAGTCAAGGTTGGCAGGTGATAAGCATCCCATGTACCATCAGGAACTGCTGGGGCTGATCTGTCGGCCTTAAGGCCATCAGACACCATCACTGGCAGCCATGCCAACTGCTCATTGCCCAACCAGCCTGCCATTATCCCCACTTCTTTCCCACCAAGAGACCCCTGTTTTGTTAAGGTGGGTGGAGATCCCTCCATCTTAGGGAACAGAGGTCTCCCTTCTAATCCTAGGGGGATGGATCATGAAGGTGTAGGCCTGTTGTAATAATCCCATTCTCTTTTGCCAGCCTCCCTTGCAACTCTTAAGTGGCTAAGTGACACTGGCCAATGGCTCTGGTGGTGATTTTGAGGAAAGACTAAAAAAAAAAAAAAATCCCACATAAAAAGACAAAGTTTTTCTGCTTAGTTCTTTCTTCCAACATGGAACAGTGTTGTAGTGACACAATGCCTGAAGCAGTAGCAGCTAATTTACAACACTGAGTTAATATCTTAAAGGATTAATTAAGATGCTTTAAAACAAAACTCTTGTAAGAATAGCAAAGATTTAGGGAATTATCTTCATAAATAACCAAATGTCTATGGCTTCAACTGTCAAGTCGCCTTACTGCTGAGAAGGGTGACGAGGATTCATCCAAATAGAACAATCTTTGGGACACTCCCTAGAAAAACCTTGCATAATTAATTGGTTTCTTTAGACCTGAGTCCAGTTTCTTTTGATGATTTTTGCTTGTTGTTCTGAGGCTGTCCAGGCTGCTGCTTCTTTCTTTAATAAGCTCCAGCCATAGTAGCATCTCATGTGCTCCGTCATTCACGAGTTGTCTGAGGACAAAGGATTGGTCCTTCTGCTTTTCTCCACATCGTTTGAGTGACCCTGCTGCCTCTCATCATCCAGTTTCCTCTCTTCCCCCTGTCTCCTCTTCTTGAGGCGTAATGCT
This sequence comes from Hipposideros armiger, assembly GCF_001890085.2. NCBI lineage: Eukaryota > Metazoa > Chordata > Mammalia > Chiroptera > Hipposideridae > Hipposideros > Hipposideros armiger. The sequence continues at coordinate 1,593,646 of NW_017731474.1, forward strand.
GATTCATAAATCTCACTCACTGGGGCGGATGCCAAGATGTTGTGAGTTCTTTTTCTTCCTAGGTCTGTGTGCTTTTCTCCCCTGCATACAGAGCAAACGATGCTTCTTCTCGTTTTTGAGAACTTGGAGAACTTCAGACTGCTTTCCCAGCTTCTCTATCAAGCAAGACACCTTGCTGCTGTTGGGGTTCACAGATGGGCAATTGGTCGGTCTTTTTTCTGACGTGTTGTTCAGGAAATGCCTTTCTGTGAAGGTGACATTTAGGGAGAGAACTGAGGGTGGGTGAAGATATCTGAGGAAAAACTTTCCAAGGAGAGAGAAGAGCATGTATAAAGGTTCTGAGGTGGGGGAGAGAGCCCAATGTGTTTGCAGAAGAGCAAGGAGAAGTGAGTGAGTGGAGCAAAAGGAGCGGTAATCTTAGTGGGGACTGTGGTCAGCTGAGGAGTGGGGGCCAGTCATATGATGCCTCCTAGACCCCTGCAGGGATGTGGCTGTGCTCTGACTAAGATGAGGTGCCTCAGGGAAGTTTCTTTTGGGGGAAGGGTAACATAACAAACACATCTTAAAAGGAGCCATCTGCTTGCTGTGATGAGAGTAGACTGGGGGCAGGGGCAGGGAGGGGAGGTGGCATAGGAAGGAAAGAGAGAAGACTCATTAGCAGGTCACTGCAATAATCGAGGCAAGAGGTGACAGCTTGCACCAGGGTGGTTGCGGGGAGGGGTGGTGGGGGGGAGAAGTAAGAATTAAACTGAATTCTGGATGTATTTTGAAAGTATGGATAGGATGTCGTGGCAAAGTGGATACAGTTATGTGAAAAAGAAGGGAATCAAGGATGATTCTAGTTACTTTCCCCCCCACACACCTAAACTAAACCACTAGAAGGATGGAGTTTCCTTATACTAAGATGGGAAGAATGAGAAAAGAACAGGTTTGGGGGGAGCTCAGTTGGACAAGGTAAGTTTGAGATGCCTGTTAGACATGTCAGTGGAGATATTTAATAATTACATGTATATAACCCACTGCAGTGCACATCTGGAGTTCAGGGACAAGGCACAGGCTGAAGAGTTGCACTTGGAGTTCATCAGCAAATATGTCATACTTACTACAGTGATGCTGCCCGAGAACACCTCGAGGTGAGCGTAGGTGGAGAAAACAGGAGGTGCATGCTGAGTCGTGGATGTTCCAGGGGGTGAGTTAGGGGCCTGAGAAGAAAAACCCAAAAGTAAGAGTGTGAAGTCCTGGGAGCTGAAGAAGGTATTTCCAGGAAGATGAAGTGATCAGCTGGGTCACATGCTGCTTTTCCGTCAAGTAGGATGAGAACTGAGAAGTGACCCTTGGATTTAGCGGAGGGGAGGTGTGGGAGTGTAGCTAACATGCTGCATAGTACTGCTGCCTTGGCATCCATTTTGTTTGGCCAAGTGGCCTGCAGGGAACTTAAGCTGACACTAGCCCCTTTATGAAAGTGCATACCCTAGATAACAGCCCTCAGAATCACAAGCAAATGTCAGTTTTTGATTTCCTCAACAGCCCCTGTGATCAATAGTCCCCCCCTGCCTTCCAGGGGCTTCCCCTTGTGCGCCTCGTAGAGAAGACTCCTGTGGAGCTCACCGAAACCCTGCTCTTTTGGTTTGTACTGACTGATCTTGACTTAGCCCAGGAATACCAAAGCACTCTACTCACGGAACCCTACAAAGACATGTGCCCCAGGTCCTGCCTTTCTCTGTGGGCACCCTGCCTTGACCTCCCTGTGTGGTCCCTCGAGGGTGCTGTATACCTGCTGTAGGACCTGTGAGTAACAAACTTCTCTATCTCAATTTCTTTTACAGCCTGTTGTTGAACCATTACTTATCAACTGGCACTCTGTGCTTCACCTAACAAACGTTAATTTAACAACATAATAGGACGTCATCAATGAGGCTGGCAGGTCAGTTTGCGTGGAGAAGTGGGAGCAAAAGTCAGAGTGGAACAAATAGGAACAGGGAGAGAGTACAGACAAGTCTTGCAAGGAGTTTTGCTCGCCAAGGGAACAGAATGGAGAAGTAGGGGAAGAGGAATTGGAGGTCTAAGAAGGGAGACTATTCTATCAAAGCAAAAATTATACTGGACAAAGCTAAACAGGCAAGGAAAAGTTTTATTTAAGGATATTGCAATATGTGAGAGAAACCAGAACTCATCTGAGCTCAACTCTGCCAAAGCAGAGGGTGGTAGGATTTTCAAGGGCTATGGTGACAGGGAGATATAGGCCATCCGCGTCTGCTAATTGGCTTTACCCAGAGGAACATGAAGCTTCTCATATCTTTATGACGCAGGGTAGTTTTACAACTTGGACCAAGGTGCCCACTGAAGTTAGGTTCCCATCCTGCCATAGAAACTGAATGGTAAGTCCTCTTTTGATTGCATTTCAAGAGATGGTTATCAGGTCCTTGAGACAGACAGCCTTGGGTTGTAAAAATGTCAAGAGGCTTTAAAAAAAAAAAAGATTCATGTACACTTCAAAGGGGCAGGGAACGACCATGTTGGTCAGCTTCTAAAACAGAGATACATCCTGTTTCTATTTAAAATTTCTGATGTCTACATGATAATTAAGACTCCTTCCTAGTCAGCCTCTGCAGCCTCACCTGTATTCATCCTGCCCTTTCCTGAGGCCCACTGATGCCCCTGGCATATTTGGCTGTGCCTTACCTTTTCCTAGCTATTCGCTTCTTTCTGGTTATCTTTCAGGGCCCTCCCTGTTCAGGGCACAGCTCTCTTCTCCCCTCCACTGTGGGACACTCACCTCCAGGAGAATCAATGACTCTTTCCTCTGCTGATACCTAGAGTCTACACTACTTTTATGGCACTGTGTCATTTTTCAGGGCCTCAGTTGATTTTGAGTTCCTCAAGGGCACGAGCATATTTTATTCGCCTTATTGGTTCTACCTAGAGAATAATGTTTGGCTCTCGGTAATCATGTGGGGTAAGGTATGATGAGTATAATGTTTCAGAGGACCTGTCGTTCTTTTCTCCTAAAACATAGATCTCATCGACTAGGGAAAAGTCATAGAACATTTTATTTATAATATTTGGCATGATCCTCAGCTAGTGTTTATTTTGAGGACAGGTCTTACAGTAGTTTCTGCTAAGAAGTATGGGTGAAACGAAGGGAGCGATTGCCTGTGTTTCTGCTTAATGGCAAGAATTTGAGTATGTAAGCCTTACTAGGACTCCATTTCGTAATTGTGCTAGTAAAATGCACTTGTTGAGATCTCCTGACTCTGAGGCTCAGCCACCATATGGCTTCTGAGTGAAGCAGTTCATAAACGATTTCTATTTTAGAGAGCATGGAAATGCATACAGTGAGGTCATGTTGGTGCCAGTCAGCTTCTAGTCTCTAGATGTGTGAAATGAGAGTGTGGAACTCCATGATTACAGATTGACAAGTTGGCTTAATATCAACTCGGGAGAGAGCTTCAATGACAGAATTGCTGGATTAGGTGATACAGCATGGCAGGCTCTAATGTGTTGGGGTTCGGCAGGTTTTATGGGGTACAACACTTGAGGGTTCAACTTTGGAGCCCATGAGAAGAGCTGATGCTTTCACCTGTTACTCTACTGTACTTTGGATTATGTTTCTCGGTGATTATATCTTCAGACCTCTGAATGAGGCTGGAGAAGGAAAAAAAGGGGTATGGAATTAGCAGGAGAAACTGAACATGAAGACAAAAACCAATAAGCCAGTCACGAAGCTGCCAAGAGTGAAGGCAGTAACAAGACAGAATTAGTTCTTACCGACAACTCGAGATTGCCTGCAACATTATAAAAATCAATCAGCCCGTGAAAGCAGACTCACAGTGACCACTGGATGGTGTGATGTTTGCAATTTGTCTGGACACAAATTTAGAGAAGCCAGTGGGATTTAACCTAATACACAGCTCTTGGCTGGTATAAAGCTTTTAAAGAGAAAGGTCAAAATTAGCTTCAACTAACGTTGTTTTTCTCCGGCCATCTTAAAATCAGAAGAACTGAAATTAGTTGATTACCCATTTCCCCATCCTAATTTCTATTGTGATTTTGCTGTCCTTACAATGTGTTATAAGAAGTTTTAGTGTCTTTTTTCCCCATTGGATAGTTCTTTTGGATTATGTTTCTCTGCTTCCCCCTCCCCATCTCTAGTGGCATTTAACACTATTGTTGTAGCCCTCAACATTTTAAATAAGTGTAGGAAAATACTCTTGGGAGAGTCAGATGAGTCAACCTACAATTACAATACATACAGAGAGAAAGGTGTTTGATTGTATTGCAGTGGCTGTCTTGGCAGGGCAACAATTGTGTGGCTGCTAAGTTTGTTCCCAGAACCTGGCATGTGAATGTGTGGATGGACCTTTATCCTTTTTTTTTTTTTGAAAGCTCTCAAGGAGGTAGATGGGTTGAGAAAGGGAATTCCAGACACAGGGGCAAGCAAGCACAAAGTCCCAAGAGTATGAACAAATCTTCAGGTATTACATGATGGCCAGGGTGGTGGAGAGCTGCAGGTCAAGGTCCCAATGGAAGTGGGCTCAGATCATGGAGGACCTGGAGTGGAAGGGTGCCTCTGAAGGCTGTGTGGAGATATGAAGTCACTGCACACAGTGCGTGCTCACAGGTGCTTATCACTTGGTTGAATGAATGAATTGAAGGACTTCAAGCCAGGGAGGCCCTTGGTTAGATTTGTGTCTTAGTCTCCTGCCACTATGGGAAATGGTCTGGAAGGGGTGGGTCTAAAACAGGGGTTTCAGCTGGGGATGACTTTGTTCCCCAAAGGGCTTTTGGCAATGTCTGGAGGTAAGTTAGCTTGTTATGACTTGGAGGTTGCTCCCGGTATCTAGTGTACAAGGGCCAGGGAGGCTGCTACACATCTTACAGTGCAAGGGACAATCCCCCCTCCCAAAAAGAATTATTCCACCCCACATACCAATAGTGCTGAGGCTGAGAAAGCCTGGTCTAAAATGAGAAAGCCATTTCATTAGAAAGCACACAAGGTTGTAAACTGACTGAAATTACAACTGAAATGTATAGAGAAAATATATTTTCTTAAATTTGCCTGCAGCTGATCTGATATTCCTCAAGAGCCCCACTTACTGGTTAGAAGAGAAAAAAAAAATTAACGCAATTTAGTCTAATGCAGTTTAGAACTTGGTATGATCCAATAATTGTAAAAAGTCCCTTTAGAGAGTGATTGGTTTTTTTATGATAATCGCAACACCCTCTCCTCCCCACTTTTCCAGATTTTCTCTAAATATCTGAATTTGTAGAGGATAGGGACACATTAGACCTCATATGACATCATGGAGCCTAGAAAATTCTTTGAAGCGCTCAAGGGCCACTGCCGAGTGGAAGGAACTGTCATCCTATGGTTTTCAACCCGGAAGAGCTCAGTAATACTTTTTGGTTTTGTTTACATATTTGGGTTCCATGTAAGATTTTAAGTGAGAAAAAGGGTGGTTCTGTTAAAAATCATGTGAAAACCACTGATCTGAAACACCTACACGGCTATGTGAGCTAAAGGCTTAGATCGGTTTCCTCTGACATATCAAAGCATTTTTATGGGTATCATGACATTTGTTTCTAGGTTTTGTTCCCGAGAATTGGGCTGCCCAAACCTTTTAGTCATGTCCAATTTTGTCATCATTGTGTAGATGTGGATAAAATCTTTCCATCATGGTCAATATGTTTTTTACAAATGTAGCAATTTCTCATTGAAAACTGCGCTCCTAGGGAAACATAATAGATTTCATGGTTCTCTGATGAAGAGGGAAGGTGCTAACTAGCCGTGTGGCTCAAAGTACATCATTACAGTAACTACTTCCCTTTGAGGAAAAAAGAGCCAGTATTACAGCCTTAAAATTCCCTTTTAATACCAATAAAAAGAAATTTTCACACATGTTCTATGAGTAAAGTTTCTTCAGTAATTCCTTCTGTATGGCTGAATCTCTTCTGTTTCACCCATGAGATTAGAGGACAGTTAGATGAGAGAGGGGTTGAAAACGGCTGAAAGGGTTTATGATGAACTACTAATAATGTCAATTACTATGAATATAATAACAGTCGATGTTTTTGAGTACTTAGTATAATCTAAGCATTTTTCTGAGCATTTCTCATTTATTAACTTTAATCCTCACCATAGCCCTACAAATAAGTGCTCAGACAGGAAACTGAGGCATGGGGAGGTTAAGTAACGCTCAAGGTCACACTTGGCTTGAGTCTGATTGAAACCCAGGTGGCCTGGTTCCAGTGTGCAAGCCGTGGGTTTTCTGTGTTGTGGGCTGACTGTTCTCTCTGCTGTAATGCTTTCTGCATTAGGATCATCCATCTGCCTGCATTAGAAAAGCAACATTGTGTCATCAATGTCCTTAAGCAAAGATTTGGAACACTTAGATCTTTAAACAGCAAGGCAGAGAGATGTATTTAGTGGGGGATTTGGTGAAAGTTCCACTATCAAGAACCCATTCCTAATATTCATCATGTTAACTAGCCTATTTTCTTATAGTCACTATGTTAATTGTCAAAGCGTCTGATGTTGATAGAGACAGATAATAGAAATGTGAGCAGTTCTGGTGGGTTTCCTTTCTATGCAGTGTTTCTATAAGGCTAAGATTGTCCTTAGAATTGAAGCATAACCAACATTACATGATTCCATACAGTCTATGCTGAAGCATTTGAAAATGACAGCTCTTCTAACACCTGACCTTTGTGGAGACCCTGGATTCAGCTATGCCTTATGCTAGGTCTTTTTGTGAACTTGACAATTATATGAGTCAATCAATTCTTTTATATTTTAACTGGTATGCATTGGGTTCCTGTCAGTTACCCCTAAAACACTTCTGAACAAAATAGTGTGCTAGAAATGTTGAGTGGAGGGTCTACAGGCCTATGTTTGTCCCTCTTACCTTATTTCTCAACTTTCTTTAAGCAGTTTCTCATATTTGTGTGTTGAGAGGGGGAGGATTCCCACCTTCTACTCTTCTTTAGCTCTTACGGTTGGACTGATAATCTAGTCTTGTATCAATTTTATTTTATTAACATGAGAAAAACCAATTTAACGTGTGCACAGGACAATCACAACAAGATGCTGAGGTCATACAATGAGGCTCAGAAATGATCAAATCAGGCACCCTTTTATACTATTTAGATAGAGACATAACAAATATGTGAGAAATTGACAGGACAAAGAAAGTTGGTCCTCATTAGAAAGGAACCTAAGCAAGGTTTGGGTAATCACTAGTGAGAAATTTAAACAAAGAAGTAAATTAGAAAAGAGGCAATACAATTTGATTATACTCTCAGTTGTTTAACTTTAACAATAAGAGGTGTCTTCCAGGTGTGGGGAGGACACCTGTCACATGGGAGATTCATTTCCTGCATTCGAAGAAATAAGGGAGCGTCTAGGTGCCCTTCTGGCACCAAGTAACTTTAACTTGAAGTAATCAGTATGCCATTGTGGGATATTTGGGGGTGACACATCTTGGACCCCCTGATATGTGTTTAAACTTAATGTTTAAGAATAGTAAAACCTTCAGTATCCTAATCTAGGCCCAGTTCTTTCAAGTGGAGGAAGGTCACGCAGATTTGCATTTGAGGCATTAAGGGGTTTGTGGGAGGATGGATTGGGGAGGGTGAAACAGAATTCAAGAGACGAGTGTTCCAGATGAGACCAGAGGACTTGAGACCTTGGGGTTGGATTCATCCAGGCTCAGGAAAGCCTCAGGAGGAAGTGCCTGAAGGTTTAGGAAAAGACAGTATGGAGCCCGAGAGTCCCGGAAAGAGCACGATGTGTACTCTCTATGCTTGAGTTGACTTTGCTGAATCTTACCAGAAAAACCTGCATGGGTTTTCCCCCTCCATAATAATTATGGATTCCTCATGAACACTCTGTTAAGACAAGGGATTGTAATGATGGCACTAAATCTTCTATTTTGAGATTTGGATCTCTGGTATAATTTCATTTAACAAGTGTAATTCAGCTTGGGACTTTTTGAAAGCTTTTCTTTCTTCTTTTCCACCAGGCCTTAATGATTCTGCTTCCTATACATTTACTATGCATACCAGTTTCAGTGCTTCCATTTACTTCGACCCAGTGCTAAGGAGAGGTTTTGCACCTGTATGATATCCACTCCTGGCTCCAACTTAAATCTACATAACACATGCAAAGGTTGCAATAAACAGCTTAACCGCACCTTCCCAGTCCCAATTATAGGCCAAAGCAATTTACATCCTGCTTAGGAAACATAAAACTTGAGACCAAACAAAGACTCGAGGCAGTAGTTTGCAGTAGTTTCTAGCAGACTCTGCCCAGCCGACCCTTCTCTTTAATAAATCTTTCTTCTGTGTTTCTACCTGACTTGTGAATTCTTTCACGGCCTTCCAGCGAGCAGCCACAACACACTCCCCCAACCAGCTTCCTCTCTGCACAGTTTGGAGGTCAGGGGTGCCTTGACCCACCTCAGAACTAATTGGCCCTAAATGGTGGTTAGGAGTTAATTGGGGTGGAGGGCAGCCTGGCTTCAATTATTGGCAAATCATCACCCCTCCTTTCCACTCTGGGTTACTTGCTCATAAATATATGTAGACTTCTGAAAAGTGTTGGAGAACTTTTGAGGGAAGGAGGAAAAACAGTGCCATTGACTGTTAGCAATGTAGATGGTCTGTATTTAGCAAACAGGGAGAACAGATCTGAGGCTGAATGACTGTTGCCAGGGACAAAGCCTGAAAGTCTCCTTGACTTCATTTTAGAATAGTGGCTTCCGGAACTACTTTTTTAAACAGAAGAACTTTTTTTTTTTAACACAAGAGCTCAGTATGTGAAACATTTGAAAGTGGTGCTCCTGCTGTGTAGGAGATGGGGAGGCTGGTGATTAAGAGTCTCTTCCACATTGGGTCTCCTATACCCAGGACTGAATGAAACCCAGCGTTCTTGAGAAACCAGTAGGAAATCAATGTTTTGGTATAAAAAGAAGATATGCTAGGGCCAGCCAAGTGGCGTGTTGGTGAAGGGTTGGCTTGGGACGCCAACTCTGAGCAGCAGGGATGCGGTTGGATCCCACATGAGGGCCAGTGGCACTGCGCCCTGTACAGCTAAGATGTTGAACAACAGATAGACATGGAGCTGGGCTACCATGAGTCACCGGCGATGGCGTAGGCTACAGTGAAGCTGCAGTGGGCTGCCATAAGCTACCGTGAATGGCTGGCAGCTGGCATGAATGGCTGGCAGCTGGCGTGAGCTGCCGTGAGCCGCTGTGAGTGGCCGTTCAATGGCTGGCGACCAATCTGCCTCACCCGGGAAGAGCGCAATGATAATATCAACATGGGCCAGTGAAGCAACGTCCTCCACAACTACACTGAAGAACAAAAGGACAGCAACTTGTCTGTTCCCCTTTCCCAATTCCCCAGCACTGCTCCCCTCTCCTGATTCCCCAATAAAATCTTTAAAAAAAAAAAAGAAGACATGCCAACTCAAGTTCTCGGTAGATGAAAACTGTTAGCAAATCATATACAGTAATACCTTGGTTTGAGAGCATAATTTGTTTTGGAAACAAACTACTAGTATTGCAAGACATCACTTATTTACCACGTTAAAAGACATTAGAAATGTTTACTCATCTTGCTGAACACTCGCAAACCAAGTTACTCGCAATCCAAGGTTTTACTGTATATTCCTACAAAGCCAGTTGTGTTGTCCTCATGTCCTAAGAGTGAAAAACAAAAAGAGATGGCAGACAAAACAATCGACCACAGTAGAAATGCTTAACCACTTGAGTGTCAAAAATACATCAGCTGTAAATTGAGTGTGTGAAATCATGAAGAATGGAAAGTAAAGTTCTTGGGAAGATGAGAAGATGTCTCCCAGTCCATCTAATTCACGACTTGCTATGGGAAGAGATTGGTAGAGCACAGCTTAGTCTCTGCTGCCTTCTTTCTTGAAGGATTAGTGTTGGTGGGAGCAGAGCAGCCACAGAAGAGCACAGGTGAGTTGGCCAGTGTTCCAGCAAACAGACTGGTAGGGTGTTAGCCTAACGCCTTCAAGGCAGCAATTTGGAGGCTGTTTGTTTGCTGCTTCCCACTTCCAAGCTCCAGCCCCCCCTCAAAGAGAATTTGTAAAAAAAAAAAAAATTCCCCAAAGAACCTTACTAGGGAACAACAAAAACATCCATTGTAAACAGCAGGTTTGTCTTCTGACAGGTTTTGTTGGCAAATGATAACAATTACAGGTAATTTTTCATTTCAACTGGAGGAGCAGGTATTAAAAAGAGAGAGGGGGGGAGAGGGAGAATGAGAGCAGATGGATCTCCCCAGTGCCTTCTTCACTCCCAGGTCTACAACCTAACACGAGTATGGAGGGCTAGGTAGTGTCGCCTCATTCCATTAAGTGAGATCTAATTGTGGCTGTTCGGTCTGTTGGCAGATGCAGTTTCTACATAACAACAGCCCAGAGACAGAGCTGTGTGATTAATGCCTCCAGCTGTCATATGCCCCATTATCTGTGCATTTGCATAACTTAATGGTTTAGGACAGGGGAGAGAGGATGCTTAATTTAATGTTTAGCAGGCCCTTGATAGCTGAATAATTTAAGAACTGTCAAGGGGGGTCAGTCCTGCAACGATTCAGCAAGACAGCTATGATTTCTGCATATCGTTAAAATTCTTAGGATAATTTTTTTTTAAGGAAAAAAAAGAACAACAGTGCCTGAAAAGAAACATTGCTTTTTTTTCTTCTTCTTCTGTTAACCATTTTCTCCCCGAGGCAATAGAAATTTTGTTTTTTGACAGCAGTGAGATGTGTGAAGATAGCTGGGGTGGGCGGGGGAAATGTTAGACTCACCCCCTTTCTTGATCTCTCTCCTCCTTCCTGGACCCGGGAACTGCTCTCCCTTTCTGATTAGCCTCCTCTTGTTCTCTTTGTCCCCTCAACCATCTCACCCTTTGTGCCCTGTTTTTGGACCTGTTTACAGTCCTTCCCATCCCCACCCACCCAGCCTCCAGCTGAAAGACAGATAGGGGAGGAGCAGAATTTGCTTAAAATCAACTAACAGCCCAACCTGCTTTCAATAGGAAACACTGTCAGTTTCATTAGTTGCTAATGAATATTATTAAACTAATCTGTCATTTGTTTTCTAATTATGTGTCACCAGGCATCACATTGGCAGTTGAGGTGACTGCTGGTGAACAATTTTCCTCCTTGAATCCTCCCTCCCCCACATTTTTTAAAGAGTAACAGCCAGGAATGATTAGCAATAATTTGAACCTGGGTAATTTTTTTTTTCCTTTTCCTCAGTCTTTTCATTTTTGTCCCCCAGATTTATAATAATGCCAGAATCTTCATCACCACCCAGGCTTGGCAGCCCATTCCCAGGGTGAGACCCCGGCCAATGCCAATCTTGGAAAGAAGCCCCACTTCTGAAGTCTCCAACTTGACCAAGACCAGAGCTGCCCCTCATTTCCATCATGATTCTGTGGGGCTGGAAGTTAGGCAGAACTCAGTGGCTCCACGTTGTGTGGACTGGGTATATGACCGGCACCTTGATGGAAGGGTCTGGTTGGACACAGGGCTCGGCTCCCCACCCGCTTCTCTCTCTCTGTGGTCTTGGCCTCCCCATGTGGTCCCTCCAGTAGGGTTGTTAAACTTCTTACATGGTGGCTCAGGGTTTCAACACTGAGCATCCAAAGACCAGAAGTAGAAGCTGCCAGTATCTAAATACCTGACCTAGAGGATCGCATACCATCATTTCCACCATATTTTATTGAACAATGCAGTCAGGGTCCACCCAGACTCAGTCTGCTCCCAATTTGAGCTGCTGAGTGCAGCCCAGAAAAATTACACATACCTACAAAATGGCCCCTCTGAAAGCAAGTGGGTTCAGGTCTCAGTTGGGTCCTCAAAGCTGCCTGGTCAACCTTCTCTGTGTTTTTCATTTCTCTCCAACGTTCTTAGAAATGCTTACTCCTGAAATGCCCTGTCTGGCTCTTCCTCTCAAAGGGCCTCATTTGATCTAATTCTTAGCAGGTGGTCCTGCCTTCTGTTTCTTGGAGGCATGAACATTCTGTCTCCTGAACACATCTACTTCAGACCCATCTCTGTGTCAGAGATGCCCTTCTCTCCTTCCAAATTGGTCCTCCCACTAACTGCATCCTTCATTTTTACTCTTTTCCTCAAGGTCTTCTATTAATCATTCCCTCTCTGGGTTCCTTCTTGCTGCTTTATAAACATGTTCAATTTCATCATTGAAATAAGTGCTATTGTTTTTGAAAAATTGTATGTATAGAATCCAGCCTCACTTTCTACATTTTTTTTTTTTTTTGTTTACCTACTTTCCTGCTGGTTGCATTCAGATTCTTGGACCTTCCTGACATCACCTTGGCTAAATTTACCAGGGGTTTTTAAGGAGCAGTTTTTAGCCCTTGCTTGGTTTCTGCACTGTTAACTGTGCCTTCCTCCTCAAACTTTTTCTTTCCATAGCTGCTGTTATTTTACCAGCTCATATTTCTTCTATCCTTCTGTTTCTTTTTGGAATAATTTAAAGTTTTCCTTCTTCCTTGACCTCTCCCTTTACCAAATGTTAACATTTCCCTGAAATCAGTTCTTAAGTTTTTTCCCATTTTGTCTGTTCTCCAGTCATGATGCCACTCATAGATGTGTCAGTTGCTGCCCAAGCAGACCTAGCCCAGACCTGTTTACTGAGCAACAGGTTGATATATATAATAGCTACTAGACATCTTGACCTGGTTGCCCCACAGACAACTCACACTTCACATATCCAAAGTAGGACCCATTTCTCTGCCTGCTCCATTTTCCCACTGTTTCAAACTTGTAACCTGCAACTCTTACACTCCTTTCGCTTGCTTAATCACTAAACTACACGGATTCCCTCTAAGTATCTCTCATGCTCTCTTCAGAGCCTTCATGTCAATTCTTATTAACTGGTCAGGATGATGGTAAATTTTTAGATAACTGTGTTCCTGTCGTTGCATCTCCTCTACCCTTATTCTGTTATCCACACAGACATCAAAGAAATGCTTCTGAATGCAAATTTGAATAAATCACTGTCCTACTCAAAAATCCTTCAGTGGCCCCCCCATTGTCTAGAGATGACAGTTCAAACTTTAAACTTGGCATAGTAAATACTTTCTGCCTTCCAGTTTCATCCCTCCATCTCCCTCCTCACACCCTTACTCCAGCCTCATTGCTGTCTTATGCCTCATGCTTTTGCATATGATTTTTTTTCCTACTGGAATCCCTCCCTCCTTTCTTTTCATACATATACTGTAATTCTCCACTTAAGTTTTTTTTTTTTTAAGATATTTTAGATCTTGCTCCCTGGGAAACATTTGACAATGTCTGGAGAAATTCTTGGTTGTCACAAGTTGGGGGTGCTACTGGCCTGGGATGTTGTTAAACATAATATACAGGACAGCCCCTCACAACAAAGAATTATCTGGCCTCAAATGTCAATAGTGCTGATATTGAGAAACTCTGCTTTAGATCAGCTTTTGTTGTGCTACTATTCCTTTGTACGTCTCTTATATCTACCACATGGGATTTTATTTATTTGAGCCATATATTTCTTCCCTTAGATTGTATGAGCCGGAGAAGAAGATTTTATATCCTGCATATTGAGGTATGATAAAAAAAATATAGTGAATGTTTAAATAAAAAAAATTATTACAGTAAAAGACACATTGCCATTAACCCCCCTCAGAATACTCCACCTTGCTTCAAACACACTTATCCCATCATTCTTGCCACTTTCTGAAGCAGTTCTGGAAGTCCTCTTTTATGAGTGTCTTTAGTTGTGCTGTTGTGACTGCCTCAATGTTCTGACTGGATTCAAAACGTTTACCTTTCATGGTCATTTTGACTTTGGGGAAGAACCAGAAGTTGCACGGTGCCAGTTCCAGTGAGTAAGGTGGATGAGGACACACCGTAATGTTTTTATATGACAGAAATTGCCATACCAGAAGCAATATGTGACACGAAGCCTTTCAAAAAATGATTAAAAAAAATTACGGTGAATGCTGCTGCCTAGTGCCAGCCAATGGAAAGGCAGGGATCTTCAATACGGAGAGCGGCTCATTGAACCTTAGTAACAGTGTGTGACAAGTTTCAAATTGTTCGGTGCCGTCAGTCGGGTGTGAGCTATGGTTGAGAGAAGGTGTGTTTTAAAGTGTGGTCTAAGTCACAGATCATGAACAACACATTAACATGAAATGGGCAAATGGTTTCATCCTCTATCATGACAATGCTCCATGTCACACATTGCTCCTGGTATACGGCAATTTCTGTCAGAAACATTATGGTGTGCCCTCATTCACCTTATTCACCGGACCTGGCACCGTGTGACTTCTGGCTCTTCCCCAAAGTTAAAATCACCATGAAAGGTAAATGTTCTTAATTGATTCAGGACATCGATGCAGCCACGACAGCACAATTAAAGACACTCAGGAAAGAGGACTTCCAGAAGTGCTTCAGAAAGTGACAGGAATGATGGGATAAGTTTGTTTGAAATGAGGGGGAGTATTTTGAGGGGGATTAATGGCAATGTGTCTTTCACTGTAATAAATTTTTTTATTTAAACATTCACCATATTTGATTACACCTCATATAGGACATCTTAAGGATTATTTATTTGAAAAATGGGTTTTGTTGATGTTATTCTGAAATTTTTTTTGCCTACTATACTGGCTGTTCTTGAAACTATAATCAGTCATTTACACTTTAGAGTGAATGAGTCTTGCTTGGTTTTTTGATAATAGATTGATTGGTGTAGGAAGGTATTAATAGCTTGAGAAAAAAGATGGAATACAAAGGAAGCAAGCACAAAAGTTGTTACTTGTCTTATGAGCTTATCCTCCTCCATTTTCAGGGTTTTCAGGTTCTCTTTCCATCTCTTCAGTTTCAAACACTTTTCAGAATGTCTCTAGGCAGCCTTTATTTACATTGGTTTTGTAAGACTTCTAACAGTGACAACCAAGGGAATTGGTGTTTATCTGTCCATTAGCTCCTGGCCCCATTTCCACTCTTCCAGGCTCTGTTTATTGCTGGGGTGCTAGAAGTCTGCAAACGGTATTTCTAAAATTCCCTTGCCTAGGGGCTTCCAGTTACCTTTTGCAAATGGGAGATCCTACTGGGAGATTAAGAGACAGGAGGAAAGGAGAATACAATATTTTCTATGCTTCTAAAGGACAGCAGAGGCGGTAGTAGTGGTAGACAAGTCTAGACTCCCAGTGTCCTGCCCAGGCTGTAGGTAATGCAGCAACAAAGCACCAGTGGATTCTGGCTTCAGTAGCAACAATGACTGCTGTGGACCGCTCCAGGCTTTCTACTAAGAAACCACTGCTGTGGTTCCAATAACACCAGCAATGGATGCTCTGGCTATGGCATAGAGATCATGAACCCTAAGAAACATTTTCCTTTTTTTTCCCCTTCAGTACAAGGGGTGGGAACAGCCTCTTGCAATTGCTAGTCTCTGGCTAAGTTCATCTGTTAATATTTTTTTTTTTTGCCAGCTCTTCCCAGATTTTTCAATTTCCTGTATTAAATTTCCTCTGATGGAAAAACCTAGAGTAGTTTTTGTTTTCCTGATGAGACATGGAATGATACAATATTACTAGGTCATATACCCATCCCCAGGAATTTTTTGTTTGTTTGTTTTGTTATGGAAGTTTAGATTAATCCTTATAAAACTTTACTTTTTGGAAATTAGGATGTGAACCCTAGTAAATGTAGAGTTTGAATTCTAATACAAAGAGAAAAATGGTCTCTTAGAGGTAAGATTTTATAGCTTTTCTGGTTGAGAAGGGATTCAAAGAAAGGCCCCCTACCTCACCCATTAAACCTTTATAGCCTTCTTCCCTTGAATGAATTGGTAGGTTTTGATCTAATTTCCTATTCTCTGAAATTAAAAACAAGTCCTAATTTTTTTTTTCTAACTGAGGAAGTATATTACTTGGGTACAACAACTGAATATCAACCACAGAAGACTTGCCTGGTTGCTTTGACAATCTTGCATGCTATATTAGTATCAAACAATCATGCAGGAGCCAGAATAACCTCATTGGCTTCATCACATAATTATGTACTAAGCAGGCATCTCTTCTGAGAAGCTATTTAAAACTTTCTGATGCCTTATCATAATTAGAATAAAATTCAAACTACTTGAGCTTTCCTGAGCCTATGTCCTTGGTTTTATTCTTCCTCACCCCGACATAATACTCTTCTTCCACATACTCACCATGCTTTAGCCACACTAGCTTCTTTTCTGTTTGTCAAATACTAAAAACTTGTACCTGATCTTGGGTTTTTATACTTGCTGCCCAGAACATCCTCTCTAGATATTCTCATGGTTAATACTCTATCATCTAAATCTCAGATTTGATATCGGTTCTTCAGAGATGGCTTTATTAATGATCCTACACAAATTTGTTCCTCACCCCAAGTCACTCTCTACTCCATAATTCTCTTTAATGTTTAATAGTTCATATTGCCACATTGTCATCTGAAATTTTGTAACTTGTTGATTATCTGCCTTTTGTCAGTAGAATAACTCTGCAAAAACAGAAAGTTTAATCAGTTTTTTTTACAGCTTTATCACCTGAGTTTAAGTTAGTCCATGGGACATATTTAGAGCCTAATAGATAGATACTTATTAAGTGAGTTAATTACCTGTGACCACTGTGCTTTCTACTCAGTTCAGGAAGTATTTATTGTATATGCACTCTATGTATGATACTGTGGTGAGGAAGAAAGTGATAAGACACCGTGCCTCTCTCAACTAGTGTTCAGTGTGGTTGGAATGGGCTGTGTTCATAACCACCACTGTCATCCCAACAACAACCAATTGATATACCAGGCACTTTGTGAAGGCTGTTTAGATTTTATCTCATTGAATCTTCTCAGTGACATAGGTATGAATAACCCCATTTTACAGATGAGAGAACCGAAATCTAGAGGGAATAGTAACTACCCTAAATCACACAGGTTGTAAATGACAAAGCTCCAAATGGAACTTAAGTCTGCTTGAGCCTAAAGCTTTACTTATATACCCTTTCCAGCACATGTGTTTCCAAACACCTTACTTTGCTTTTCAGGATGCTTGTTATATAAAAGAAGTAGGATTTGATTCTTTAAATCACAGCCTCAATTTTAAAGAGAGGTGGTTGAGGGAAAGAGAACTTTATTTTCTATTGTAAGGCAAGGAATTTTGTTAGCTACACAATTAAGTCTTCTCCAAACACCGGATTATTACCTCTGACTTTATTGTTAACTCAGCACTCTCTCCCATCCCTGATCTTTTAGGAAAGAATAGTGAAGAAGAGAGAGGTAAGTGGGGTACACATAGGAGGTGAAGATAGTCTGATAACATTTAGAGTCTGGTCTAAAAATGTGCTTCATTCCCACAACCTGAAAAAATTCTTTCCCCGTTGTCTCACCTTTTTCTTTTCTACCAATTAGAAATGTATTCTTATTACTAACGGTGCACATTGGACTCGAGCTCCAGAATGGCTACCAGTCACTTACACCTCAATTAGTTTAATTATTAGAATGCTTCCCATCTATTTGATGTGTGTTAATTAGAGGAGGTAGGAGATGTGATAAAAAAAAAAGTTTTGAAGACGTGCAGTGGGAGGGCAGGTTATGTTTTAGGCTGTTAGGAGGACTGCAGGAGGGGGCTGGCTGGTTGGGGTTGAGTGATGAGAGGAGACATCTAGTGGGGTAGAAGCATAGAGATACTCAAAATAAATGGTTTTCTAGCCTCAAAGGACCAGAGGTGACTGATTGCTGTGGGGGCATGAGGTGGTGGCTCTTGACATCTTGTTTGCACATCTGACAGGAAATAATATCCTCTGTCCCTGTGTGCTGGTATTGAAACCTCTCCTTTCATCTTCCTTTGGACACAGCTTGATTGCACTACTGGACAATTGATTATTGGCCAGTGGGGGAGAATCTTAGACCCTCCTAGGGAGATGAAGGTAGCACAGCTTGCCTGTCATTTCCGAAATTTCTACCTAGTTATTTGACATCCTTGGGATTTCCCTGATTAGTCTTCTGAAGCCATTCACCCCTGGCCAGAGTCACTCCTCAGGGTGAGACAAGAAGTAGAGGAAACAGGAGAGGCCATATGTAAGCCTTAAACTTACAGAATAACTATTTTCTATAATATTCTTGCCTTGACTCTTTGCCCATCGTTCTAGAATGAGCTTCGAGTGGGCGTGGGGGGTGAGGGTAAACCTTTCATTTTAGGGGAGGAGAAGGAAAAGGAACGCCTTGCTTTCACCAGATTTTTGTAGAAAAAGGATCTGCTTCACCCTACTGGAAACTATCAACTTTAAACAAACAAACTCTAGGAGGCCTCTCTGTAATGGCAGAATAAATCTACCCTTACATTTCTCTTGAAATAACAAGGAGATGAAATACAAAGAAAAGACCTTGTGCTCACTAACATAAATCAGCCCCATTGTTGCGATCAGCACATATGGTCTGGTAACGTTGCCCACTGCTCTGAGACCCGCTAATGGAAGACCATATGTGCTTCTGCAAGATCAGAACACAGCGGGCCTGGTTTAAGGCTCCGTGGCGGCCCTGACTCCCAACTTACTTGCATTTATTGGTTTGTGTTTCAGCTTTAGAGCCACTCTTACCACCATAGTCTCTTACCTTCCCTCACTTTTTCTTTCCTATCTTTCAGGACTTGAGAGGGTTGGATAATTTAAAACTTGTGTTTGGATTTCTTAGAGTTCTTTTAGTGGGCAGTGGCCATGAGAGAGACACAGGTGCCAGGAATGGGAGAGATGATGGATGGTGCCTGGAAGGCAGAGCAGTCTCTTCTGCTTGGAGATTTTCCTTGCCCCTCCCCTGGCTTCATTGAGATATAATTGACACATAAAAATTGTATATATTTAAGGTATATAACATAATTGGATATACACATACATTATGAAATGATTACTACAATCTAACATACCTGTCACCTCACAGTTACATTTTTTTTTGTGGTGAGAACACTTAAGATCTACTCTCAGCAAATTTCAAGTACACAGTACAGTAATATTTAGTATAGTCACCATGCTATATGTTAGATTCCCCAAAAAATAGTTGTGCTTTGGAACATACTAATCACAGGGAGTTATATAGACTTAGATTTAAGCAAGGATGAAAAGAAGTTTTATTTGGTTTTCTCTCCCCTTTTTTAATTTAAATGTAGACTTTGAAAAAAGTGAGAGGGCCCAGTATTTACTTTCATACATAAATTTAAAGTGAACGAATGAAGCAGGCTACATAGATTCTTGTATTATTGTGGGTATGAGCACAAATGAAAACCAAAGGAGTTATTAATAGGACCAGATGCACAGCACATCCTTTTTCTTGGGAGCTCAAAGAACCTTGTGAACATAAATGCATTTATCTTTGGAATGTCCCCTTGAGAGTGGTGACTGGTTAACGTATTGCTCTCTGATTTGTTATGGCCTATGCTTAGCTTCTTTTCCTGTTCACAGCAGATCCTAGATAGGTCTGAACAAGCCCATGATGAATGCCAGACTTCATGTGAGACAAAGATTTTAATGGGAAACAAAGACCACACACACTTGATATTAAAATAAAACTCCGTTATTATCTTTTGAGAAAAAAACTAATACCCTATTTGTTAGATTATTGAAGACCTAATTCAGTTATGTTGTTTTCTGAATCTTGACCCATAGCATCCCCACTAAACCAGGATTTCTGCTTGGACCCTTCTATGCAGACCATGCGGCTCCTCTTTGCTGGGCTGAGTGACAAAGGTTTTATTATGAAGTACGATATACCCACCCGTATATATTTTTCTTGCTAATTAATCCTATGCCATTTCAGTGCTATGGAATCCTATTGTTTCAAAGTCAACACACACTCTTTAATCCAAGTTGGGTTAAAAGTGGCAGCCACCCTGAAACTTGTATGCTATGTTTAGAAAAATTTCCAGTGGAGACTTCCCAACTCCAAAAGTAAATGTGTCTTTCTTTGTAGCAATCTGACATGGTGGAACAAATGGCAACTGTTTAGGTGTATTAGATGTCAAAAGGTAGCATTGTTGGGCCGGCTGAGTGGCACGATGGTTAAGGGCTGGCTTGGGACTCCAGAGGGCCCGGGTTCGGATCCCGCATGTAAGGGCCAGTGACACTGACCTCTGCAGCTGAGATGCTGAACAACAGCTCGGCCTGGACCTGGGCTGCCATGGGTCACCGGCGACAGCGTGGGCTGCGGCCCCTGTGGTAGTGGGTTGCCATGGGCAACAGCCAGCATGTGGCCAGCAGCCAGCGTGGGTGGCCGGCAGCCATGGTGAGCGGCTGTCCAGAAGCCGGCGACTGATCTGCCTCCCCCGGGAGGAGCGCAATGATGGTGCCAACTTGGGCCGGTGGGGTGGCGTCCTCCACAACTGGACTGGGGAGCGGAGGGACCGCAGCTTGTCTGTTCCCCTTCCCCCGGTTCCCCAATAAAAATCTTAAAAAAAAAAAAAGATAGCATTATTCAAAGGCAGTGGTTCCTAAACCAAGGTGATCATCCAAATGAACAGGGGGGAGGTTCACATCACCAGGCCCCCATATCTGAGGATTCTGATTCAGGAGGTCTGGGATGGCATCCAGGCATCTATCTCAACAGCATTCTTAGGTAATTCTGATGGTCAGTGGGGTTGGGAAACACTAGCTGTGAAGCCCTTGTCTTGAGTTTCAGTTCAGATTCTACCATATGTTCGTTCAGCCCACCAACCATCTAATCAACTGCTGTTACATGCCAGGCACTGGGCTGAGTGCTGGGGAGTTGAGGTTAACAAGATAGACATCCCGACCAAAACTTTCAATGGTTTTGGGCTCCATTTCATCATCTTTGAATAGGGCTTAGATGAGATTTCAGGTCCTGCCCAGCTCTAGCAGTCCATGAGATTTATGAAACGGAGCCTCTGACCTCCTAAAGTGCCTTTCAACTTCTTTTTGGTTCTTATTGCCAAGCTGACATTCTCCCATTCCAGTTTTCTACCTTGCCTTAGATTTCTGCCTCAAAGCAACAGTCTTCATTGCTTGATGTCAACCTGATTGAAATGTTAAAAGATTTTCTCTCTACTTCCAGAGGCTATCTGGCTGAGAAGTTAACCAGGGCTTCATCATAGCTATTCATGTTTCTATTCATCATGGTCACACTACTGACAGTTTAAAAAGGACAGCTCCCCATTTGTTACATGGAAGGTTCTTGTGCTTTTCCTCATCTATTCTAATTAGAGGCCCAATGGAGCTAGATGTGCAGCTCCAAAGACAGGTGAATATAACCTCCGAAAGCAAAGGGGTGTAACTAAGGGTGAGGGCACATTTTCTCAGCATCTTACTAGGATGGGATTGGGGTGGGGTGGAGGAGGGGGTGGGGTGGTCAGAGATTCAGTGTGACTTCAGTGCAGAGTATAACCTAAAACAACATGTCTCTTTAATGTTAGTACATTTTCATAGATGGCTCTATGTGAATTTGGAACTCTCTACATGGATGGAAAGATGGAGAGAGTATGGAATTTAAACTACAGAGTTTTCTGTAGAAGTCTTTCTATAATCCAGGAAAGTTACTGTTTCATTGATGACAGTAAAGCTGATGCCACATCTTACGAGCAAGGAGATTGTCCCTCCATCGCAAGAGTCCAAATATTTCAATTGCTCATCAGAGGGAACCATGAGGGTTGCTATATCAACTGACAACCAGAATCGTATTGTTCTTCCCTGGGGAAGGAGACGGGGAGGTCAGGAACTCATTCTCTGAGTTTTCAGGCTTGGCCCACTCAGATGGTTCCAGAAGCCAGAATTTAACGTAAGTCAATGAGGCAGATGATGGAAGGTCTGGTCTCAAGGGAATGGCTGTTACTCAGCCCCAGTGATGGTGGCTCTTTGGGAATGTAAACCCAGTGTGGCCAGATCTTATGCATTTTTTTTTAACCTTCCAAAGAATTGCATTTATTTACAGGGCTTAAGAAAGGGGGAAAAAAAAAACTCTAGAAAAAGGAAATTTCAAAATAGGTCTTCAGTGAGGGCCCAGGTAAATTGAGTGGTTCTGGTAGAGTCCAGGTTGGAGTCTTGCTGTTATTGGGGTCACTTCCAGGTTGTGAGGACCATTTTCCTGGAGTCTCTCAACCCACCCCCTTTGGGCCCTAGAGTGACTGGCCCGATTAACTTATCTATCAGTCAGCTTTGTCACCTTGTGCCAGCTCCTCATCGTAGAGAATTTCATATTTTCCCAGAACTTCCTTTGGGGGTGACTTGTTCCATTTACAGTCTGCAGTTTCACCATTAGGGACCGCAATATTGAGGGTGTCGTTAATCAGGTTGTACTTAAGGATTCGATCGTTGGCGGTGCTGGATGTGTTAACCTTTATTAGCCTGTGCTTCAGCTTATCTTCTATGAAGATGCCGTAGCTGTAGCTCTGAAAGCAGTGGTTGTCGGGGTTCGTCTCCAGTGGTGCAGCCTTCAGCGACTGCACCGTGATCCAGTGGATCTCACTGAACAGTGTGCTGGCCACCTCCTTGACTTGGGTGCCCTCCAGGTAGAGCCGCAGGTTGATCACAGTCCACTTGTCCCCATGGATGTGGTTGGAGTCCTCACCACGTTTTTTAATGGCAACGTTGGTGAGGTGAACAAACATGTTGTCCAACTCACTGGTACTGGGTGCGTAATTTACTGTGCAGAAGTGGCAAAACCTAAGCTTATACATGCAACAGCACAGTGGGCTGTACATAGGCACCAGGACATACAAGTGCACGTCTAACTTCCTCCAGCCAGTTAGTAACGAGTTGTGAATATAGAGAGATCACGTAGGCTTCCTTAGTGGATTGAGACACAGGCAAAAATGTTTTGCTGTCCCGGGACCACTTTTTGATGTACAAGAGTTTGTTGATCAGAAAGACGCTGGTGCCCTGGACTATTCCCCAAGATTTTATGATCCAGGTGCTGGAGGGGCTTTTCCTGAACTCCTCCACAAGTAAGTAGTTGGCGGGCAGCATGTAGGTGACCGGAACAAAGTCCAGGTAGAGGTATTTTCCATTCTTTTTCTGCCAGAGGACTCCCTTCTTTTTCCAGCTGTCTCCAGTATCTTAATATTCTTCACCATCAGATCCCTCTGGTTGACTATTTGGTTGTCTGAGAGCCTATAACCAGTTTTGACACTAAAGATATTTCGATAGTTTGCACGCTTATCCAGTAAAAATCCCAGATGACTGTGCAGGATGTTGGGGCTAGAAACTGGGGTGCTTGTGGGATCTGTTCCTACTACCCTCAGTGGATGTGGGAACTACTGGTGTGTGGCGATGGGGCAGGCTGTATGGAAGTGGCTGATGACAGGAGAAAATCAGCTTGCAGTGGCCCTGCAGAGGGAAGGCCAGAAGGATAAGTATTCTGACCTCATTCTCCCATGTCCTGTGTCCTGTCTGGCCTTTTCATTGGCCAAACTCAGCTGGAAGCTTGTCAGTGTTGATCATTCAGGTCACAGGGTGGAGAGTGGGCCTGGAGTGGCAAATGGAAGCTATGTAGCTCAGCATTTTAAAAGATCAAGGACTTTCAGATAGTCATGAGAGGCCAGTTTGATCTTGATTCAGGTGAGTGTAGTTCTTCGCATTTGTGCTGGAATGTTTAAACTAAAGCTATCTCAGTGGAAGCATTTGAATAAACACAATTAAAGGAATGAAGTACATTTCATTGCAAAGGATCAACTGCATGGTGGTTCATAAAATGCAACAAATATTATTGAATCCTTACGATGTCCCCAGTGTTGTGGTCATCTTATCTATGAACCATATTGGTGTTACTGTAATAGAGGGCAAGATTAAATGATATTTGTTTTGGGCTCAGCTTGTTTGGATAAGAGATTGTAAACTTGTTTGAAAAAGAGATTGTCCATCTGCCCTTCATGCATTGTGTAGAGTGATTCTTTCATATCAACCAAACTCTGCATTTATATTCTATAGGAAGATGGGTTCCAGGAGCAGATGAAGTAGCCTTTTTAACAGTTCAATTATTGTTGTGCAAGTTTTTATTTATAGAATAAACAATGTTAAAGTTGCAGTGAGTTTCCTTGTAAAATGGGGATTAGATGAGATAATGCATATACCTGACCCTTTGTAAATCCTTAGTAAAGATAAACTGATTTTGAAATAAAACAGAAAAACCTCCAATTTCCCTACCCTAAAAATTCAATCTGTTTTCATATTCCCTTTTAAACTCCATCCTTGTGCATACAGAATTTCTACATGTTAGGAGGATTTGAGTTGCCAGTGAAAGAACCCTAAGCGGCACGTGAGATTAGGTGTGATATTGTTAGAGCATTATTTCCATTTCTTTCTCTCAGGAGGTCTGCCCTTCTCCAGAAGCCTCCATCTTCAGGCTGGCTTTTTTCAGGGGATAAAAAATGGCTGCTCCTAGGGCAAGCCAAGTGGCTCAGTTGGTTAAGAGCTCGCTCAAGAGTGTGAGCTCTGAGCAACAGAGGTTCGATGCCCGTCCTGAGCTGAGCTGCCGCTGAGCTGCCAACAGGTGGCAGGATAGCTCAGCTATAAAAAAATAAAATAAATAAATAAAAAATGGCTGCTCCTGTTTCAGGCTTCACACCTACTTACTGGATGACTTAGCTTGGTATTCCATAACAAAATACCACAGGCTGGGTGGCTTAAACCACTGGAATTTATCTCATAGTTCTAGAGACTACAAGTGCAAGATCAAGGTGCCAGCAGAGTTGGTATCTGGTGAAGGCTTGCTCCGAGGGTGACAAACAACTGCCTTCTTGCTGTGTCTTCACATGGGCTTTCCTCTCCTTGTGGGTGGAGAGAGCAAGGAAGCAAACTCTCAAGTGTCTGTGTTTTTTTTTTTAAAGATTTTTTTGTTGGGGAATTGGGGAAGGGGACCAGCCAAGTTGTTATTCTTCAGTCTTCATTGTGGAGGGCGCCAGTTGCCATCTGGCTTCCCGTCGGCAGCTCGTGGCCTCTAAGCTCAAGGTACCGAGTTCAGTCTTAGTTGCGGGTGGGCATAGTCCACCATCGAACAGTCAATCTTGTTGTTACACCAGCTGAGCCATCCTGCCACCTGTTGGCAGCTCAGTGACAGCTCAGCTCAGGCGCAGCATCACTGGCCCATGTGGGAATCGAACCGGTGGCCCTGTTGTTCAGAGCTCGCGCTCTTAAGCCAACTCTTAACCAAGTGAGCCACTCAGCCCTCTGGTTTCTGTCCTTATAAGGGAGCTAATTCCTTCATGATGGCCCCACTGTCATGACCTCATTTAAGCCTAATTACCTCATGAAGGCACTGTCTTCGAATACCATCACACTGGGCTTCAACATATGAATTGGAAGTGGGGAGAAATTCAGTTCATAGCACTGGCTTTCCATTCAGAGAGAGATCATCTCTCCAAACTGTGAAACAAAAGCTTTATTTTCACTTTGATTGTACTAACCTAAACCTAAATCACTGTAGCCAGGGAATGCTATGAACTGATTAGCTGAGGATCACTGTGGCAAGGGGGATGAGATTATGTGGATTGGCTTGTGTTGGGGAAGGGGACATTCTGCCCAAGCAACATGGCTGTGCCACAAGGCAGGAAGGGAGGGGAAGACAGGCATCAAACAGTGTCCACTACATTGAACTCATCTGTTCCCCTATCGTTGGCCAGTCAGCTTGTTTTCAGTGATAAATTCCTGTTCAATAATGTACTAAATTGAATTTCAAAATTTCTCATGAAAGCACATTAATGTTCGGTTATCAGAATTTTTGTCTGACATGCTCAGCAGTGGTTACTGCTTAATGGACAAAAGCTAGTACTACTGAAACCAAGTATTCCAAAAAATCAATATTACTGCAACACTGGAGCCTGTGCTGCCATACTAGTCTCCCCATAAAGAAAGTGAGTCTCGGCCCAATTTTTGAGCTGCTTTTCTCAGGCCACATGGCTCTAGAGAATGCGTTAGTAGGTTACTGTCAAAGCCCAAGGTTGTAACCTTTTGCCCCTTCCTAGGAGCAAAAGGATATTTAAACATTATTTGTTTATGGGTTCTTAAATGAGGAGTCAGGCCACTGGGGTTGGCTTTGCCACAATTAAGACTGATGTTTGCTTATGTTGAGGAAACTGGACTTTAATTCTGAAGTTTCTGCTTTTGTCATTCCATTTTCAGTATTTCATTATTATACATACTTATTTAACCCTCCGTCAGGCACAACTGATCTCACAGATTGTTTTGAATTTCTGTTGATTTTTATACTGAATTTATGTAATTAAACATATATTGTTTTTACTTGGTGGCAAATTGAAATTTCATTCTGAATAAATAATCATGCTTACACATTATTTGCATTTTAAATAAATAAATGTTATACATGCATCTATAGTAGATGCATTGCGCTCGAACTTGTAACTTTTGCATTGCGCCTGGCGGAGGGTTCAACAACACACTTGAACCAAGCCTCTGCTATAGGATCATTATCATGCTAGATATCCTGGGGATAAAAGTGATGTGTAAGAGATGGCTGTAAGGATACTCTCTAAGTGGAAGAACAAGACTAATCACATAGAAATGATGACAAAACAACCTCATTCTCAGTGTGTGATAAATGAAGATTGGAACAATAGAAATTTAGAGGAAAGGGAGTACCAGTAGGTTGAGCTTTCATGGGGGCTTAATAGGGGAGGTGGCACTTGAACTTGAGCTCTGAAGGATATGAAGGATCTGGATAGGAAAAAGAATCAGAGGTTAGGGCGTTTGTAAAAGGGTGAGAATAAGTGGGATCTCTGAGGAGTCAAACCAGAGTGGCAATTGTGTGTGGGAGAGAGGTGGGAAAGTAGGGTGGATGGGTAATTGCTCTTTAGTGCACTGCCTCTCACTCCAAAATTTATCTTTTTTTTTTGGGGGGGGGCAGCTTTCAATGCTTTATAAAAAACAAGGCAACAATATGTGACATGAAGTTTGGAATCATTTTAGAATGCTTATGCTCAATGGATATGGCTTTCTGCAACTGTCTCATTTGTGATAACCCACTTTCAGTTTTTGTTTATTCCTTGGTCATTTTTTATGTGTTAGGCACAACTCAGGAAAGAATGCAAGTGGCACCCCCTCTTTGCTAGTGGGGGCTCTATCCTCTACTGAAATTCAGCCTCGAGGCGAACTGAAAAATCATAAAGACTACAGCCAGAAAAATGAAATTAAAACCAATGATGAAATATAGAAAGGGACGGCAGGTAGATTCGGAAACTGTGACAAGTTAGGAAATTAAAACAATTCCATAAATTCTAAAGCAAACCCATAATTTTGTGTCAAGTTAAAATTGTTTATTTCATTGTATTTAGGAGGAGCTAAACTTTGGAAACATTAAGATATGGTACATTGGTTTGATTCTTCCAATTAGGTTTTCTTAAAACATAATAAAATATACATAAATGTGTAAATATGTAGATATTTTCCAACATTATTAGAAAATGTGAATTTTAATTTACTGAAGAATTGCCTTTCATGTTTACTGCTTAAAAATTTGAATTTAGATATATGTTCTTTATTAAATTTTGGAGATACCTATTTATAATCATATCCTGAACAATTTCTGAGAAGTGGCAATATACATATTTGCATCTTAGCCACTCCATAATTACTCTGGTTCAATATTAATGATTTGGATACTTTGATTTACTATCAAAGGGAACACCAGGTCTGTTGATATTCTAAACAAATGTATGGTCAATAAAATGTATTATTCTGACATTTTTGTTGGGTTTCTATGAAGACTGGCATCTGGATAGTCATTGGAAGTAATGACTTTTTCATCTCTAGCTCTTAAGACTTTCTTCTTTCCCTCTTTTCTCCTTTTGACTTAGCTCTGGGTTTGTAGCTTACCTTTGGCTTTTTTAT
Source organism: Hipposideros armiger (assembly GCF_001890085.2). NCBI lineage: Eukaryota > Metazoa > Chordata > Mammalia > Chiroptera > Hipposideridae > Hipposideros > Hipposideros armiger. The sequence goes on from NW_017731474.1 coordinate 1,621,536, forward strand.
TTTTCTTCGACTCCATCCCATACTAGTAATGTGTTGTTTATGAATTTTCTAATCTTGGTTCCTTCACTTAGTTGCTGTGTGATCTTGGACAAGTTATTTAAGCTCTCTGTTGTTTCATCAGTGAGTGGAATCATAATGGAACCTATCTTATTAGGTTGCTTTGAAGAGTAAGTGAGATAATGCGTATGAAGTGCTCAGCACCATGCTTGACCCTCAGTAAAAACCTGTGTTAGTCAAGGCAGGTTTGGTGTATTTTTGTAACAGTCAACCCAGCGTTTAAGTATTTTTACAACATGCACATTTCTTTTTTATTCACCTAATGTTGGTTGTGAGTCTGGAAGACTCTTCCAAGGGTTGGCTCAAAGGCTGCTTTCACCTTGCAGCACCTCCATCTCAACACACACTTCCAGCATTGATGATGCAGGTGGGGGTAGATGGAGGGTCTCACTGTTAAGTTCTTTGGCCCAGAAATGACACATATCGCTGCTGTTCACAAGCAATTGTCCAGAGTTCGTCACAGCACCCAAAGATAAAAGGAGCAGAGAAGTATTCTTCCCATGTGCCCAGAAGTAGGTGAGCCCATCACTCATTGTAGCCATATATAAAGAAAACTCTACAACACTCAGGGCAGGAAAATGACCTCCAAGAAACCTGTTGATGTGAGAACCACAGAAGTTGGATGACATTTTCAATCCTCTGAAAATACCTTACATTTTCCAGTAGTCCTCATAATTCTAAGACTTCCTTATGGTCTGGGCAATTTAAAATAATGGCCCAAATTTAAGGCTGCTACTGCATAGAAAATGAAGGATAAAATGACTATTCCTAGTGGTTTTGAGAAATTTGGTGCTGATTATGAGGGTTGGGGTGTGACAATTATTTAGCTAAATTCCAGCTGGTGTGGTTTACCAAGGATCTAGGTCTGGTATTTTGATCTTTCTTTTAATGGTGTTTTTCCAAGGGGAGGTTTGGTGCCATGGTTAAAGGGGACATTGGAAAGGCAGCTCAGCACATCTTTGGGCCTGCTCCCCAACAATTGAATTAATTCTCTGCTACACAGGCACCAAAAAGTAAGCAAAGAAGTATAAAATAACCCATGGAAATGGAACCAGGCTTCGCGCTTCAACAGGACTGGCACCAGCTGCTGACCATGCACCACTTCCGGGGGCTTCTGGGAGAACTCCATTAAATGCATGCCACTAACAGTCCTCTTTATCAGGGTGACAACTTCTGAGGTGAGAAGAAAGGGACCGGGAGTTCTTTGAAATGAATATTTTTGGTTCCTAGTGGAGAAGTTTCTTTGTCAGCATTGTTTTTGTTTGGAGGAAGAATATAGAGAGTATAACTATTTCTTATCAGCTAGAGAGAAGGCTGTTAACAAATGGGTATATATCTTTCCAGGAGTTATATAACCTACTCTTTCCATACCAAGCCCATTTTTGTATTGTTACATGGATGTGTAGCATTCCATCAAATCATACCTTTAACTTGTGAAATCAGTGCCCTATTTATAGATATTAGGTTGTCTTCAGCTTTGCCTTGCTTCGATGACTATTTAGTACTTCCCCATGTCCACTGTTAATTAACTCTGTGGTTTGGGTGGCATTTTCCTTCTCTCTCCCCGTCCCCCTTCAAATGAGCCCTGCTTGGCATAAACGACTCAACGTAGCCCCAAGCTCATTGCATAGTGTTTTGCTCAGGAGTGAACAAGAAACCTAAGTGAAATCTATTGGAATAAAGCTCAGCATTTGTGTTCTGTGGTTAGAGGAAGAGAAAAATCCCTGTCCTTCTATAACATCTGCAGCCATTAAAAAAAAAGTCATGCAGAAACCAAGTTATGGACAAAGTCAGCACAGAGACAAGGGCATGGCCTGGAGAACTGGCAGTAAATGAAGCTGAGCCCAGATAGAACTGCGGTGGAAACTCGAACTACTTCTGGATCGGTCAGTATGTGAACTAGCAGACTCTCTTTATTACTGAACCCAATTTGAGTTGAGGTTTCTGTTACTTGAAGCCAAAAGCCTCCTAGGTGACACATCCATTTTAAACAGCAATGCAACAAACATACAAAGTTAATGTTTTCTGCACATCCGTGACTTTTTCCTCGGCATATATTTTATTAGAAATATAGAATTAGGGTGTGTGTACTTGCCCAGATCCCCCTGAATCCCATTTTATGGTTTTCGTGTTCCAACCGGTTTTGATGTGCTTTCACTGCCAATAGTAGGTACCTGGGTTCATTTTAGGAAAACTGCACTTGGGCTGTGGAATTTTCCTGAACACCTGGAGAGACTGAAGCGCCTGGAGAATTTATCGTGGTGTCTGGAAGCCACTCTGGTACAGCCCATAACCAATGATGGGAGGATGAGGGAGTGGGACAGCTTCTTTGTTCCAGCTCCGAGGCATAACACATACTTCTGAGTTCCCCGAAGGACCCGATGAAGCTACCCTTTACGGGACCAGCCACGCATGCACCTTTCAGTGGCTTCCTCTCTTCGCTGTCCTGCTTCCTTCATTCTCTTGCCAGTCTCCCCTGGGAACATGTATTTAATAAGCCACATGTGCATGGATCCTCATCTTAGGGACTGCTTCTGGGGAATCTAAGCCAGCTTGTGAACAATATTCAGGTTTTGATTGAATGAGGTTTTAGTTAAAATGGTAAAGAGCTACCACAACCACTGGGCAGATGGGACGTTATGATGGTCTGGACAGTGACACTGGATTTTAGGTACCTCAGTTATGAGATGACCGCGGAAAGGGCTTCAAGGCTTTTGACAGTGGTTTCCTGAAATTGCTTCTGTGTGCTTTTGAAACTGGCTTTGGGTTGTGAATGAATGTGGCAGCTCCTCCTCTGGGTAACTGAATATTATCCTGTATAACAGAGCTCAATATTACAGTCTTTTTTTTTCTGAAGTCTAAATCTCCTTCATTTAATTTCATCCCATTTCCCTAGTTATAGTCTCTTGCACAACCCTAAAAAATCTTTATATTCGGTACTAACAGTTCTCATATAATAAAAGATGGGCTGTTCTTGCATTGGAAAATGCACTAGTCACCCTGCAGGACAGAGTGGGGGTGGTAATGGCATATTAAGTCCTGCAAGGGGGCTGTTCTGGGAGGCATCTCTATCTCCCCCATGCCTTTCAGTTGGTAATTAATGTTAGCATTGTCCTTGATTCCTCTCTACCCTTTATAAATATTTTTCATTTGACCTTCCAAAGTCTCTTTTCTGTTCCTTCCCTAGCATTTTCAGGGTGACTACTGTAGTCCAAGTTCATCCCACTAATTACGAATTGAAAAGTGTACCCCCATTCATATGTCGAAGCCCTCACCCCAAATGTGACTGTATTTGGAGATAGGGTCTTTAAGGAGGTTATTATGGTTAAATGAGTTTATTAAGGTAGAGCCCTAATCCGATAGGCCTGGTGTCCTTATAAAAAGATGAAGAGGCATTGGTGACTTCTCTTGGTCCATGCCTGCACCGAGAAAAGACCATGAGGGGACACAGAAGGCAGACATCTTTAAGCCAGTAAGAGAGGCCTTAGAAGAAACTAATCTTGCCAACATCTTGATTTTGGACTTCAAGCCTCCAGAACTATGGGAAAAAAAAAAATTTCTGTTGCTTAAGACACCCAGTCTGTGGTCTTGTGCTATGGCAGCCCAAGCAGGCCAATACATGATTTTACATTGGGATTTTGGTTTTTTTCAGTAGCATGGTATCTAACAGTAGACTAGTATCCTTGTTCCCAATGCATTCTGGTTTGATTAAATTCTTAAAGCAGCACTTACCTCTTACCTCACACTGAAATAAATCCTTCTGTGTCGCACATCAGTACCACAGAGTGAAGCTTAAATGTTTCAGGGGGACATTCAAGACACACAACCCACCCTCAGAACCTCCCTTACAGCATCTTCTCTCTCTGTTTCCCAGTTCAAACCCCATGTTCCAGGCTCTTCCATTTCCCCAGAATATAATGCCTCCTGCTTTCTTAGCGCAGTTGGAATTTTCTTCAGTTTCCGTGCTGACTGTTCGAACCCCATCTGTTCTTCAGGTTCATCCTAAGCCTCACTTCATCTGTGAAGGCTCTTCTCGTCTTACCAGCCAACCTCTTAATTGCTCTGGTAGTTTTTGTCTTTTGCACTTAGTTCTGCACTTAATTTTGGATTTTAAGTGTTTCTTGTTCTCCCCAGTTAGACACGTCGACTGTGCTGTTTTCAGCTTCATCACCAGTGTTACACACACACACACACACACACACACACACACACACGCACGCACGCACGCACGCACGCGCGCGCGCGCGCGCGCGCGAGATAAATAATTGTGAGTGAATGAATGAACAACGTTGCCAACAGGGCAGAAGTGGTGTGACTTAAAACAGACTGAGTTGGGCCTGGGGTAACACTATGCATGGAGTAGGTAGTTAAAAGCCCCAAGAATGTTAGGATTTAGTTGCTGTTTAAACTGAGCTGAGTTGGGCATGTGTCACTTTGAGCTTGGATTCCTCCCACCTTACATCATGTCTAATGAATGGTGAGAAACATGGCTTATGCATTGGTGTGGGTCCCTCCCCCACCTGCCCATGTGTCCTGGGTTTCCCCTCTTGGCTCTTGCCACTGCAAAGTAGAGTCAGTAATTCAACTTGGCAGAAATTCAACAGAGAGGAGAAGTGCTGATTGAAACCACTGGTACCTAGAATCTCAAATGGATAAGAGTCATCCACCCAGGCCTGGTGTCAGGCTACAAACAATACTTTTGTGTATGTGGGTGTTTAAACCCATATATGTAAGTCTGTGTTATTTGAGTAAAGGCCCATTCATTTAGAGAAAAAGGAGCCTGCTCCAAAGATCGCCTCTGGGCCTTGGCTTGTCTTTGGTGAGACCTGCACAGGTTAGACATGAAGACTGTTATGCTAGGAGCATGCTGGCTTGCATATAAGATGTAGAATGCAAAGATGATTAGAGATGGAAGAAACTAAGGAATTAAGTGTGGTGTTTCCCAAACTTCAGTCACATTAACATTTAAAAAAAATGTTTTTCTCATATCATTGTCATAAGTGATGATTTGATGCACTGCTCAGGACTTTTCAGCAATGCACATGAGAATTCAGTATATGAGCATCCACACGAGTGATCCATTTCATCTGTGTCATCTGGACTGTTCAGTGGAAGGGACAATTCTGGAAGGTTTGCAAGCTTCACAGCCTATACTAGCATTGAGTCTTGCTTGTGTGTGGGGTGGGTCATCATGGTGTTGCTCACTTTCGCCTTGCTGTAACAATCCTATCCAAATAATTGTAGGGCTGATAAGGCTATATAAGCATTTATTTCCATGTTTGGTAGAAAAATACATAATACATAATCCTGGTTTTGGGAGCCTTCAAAGGGGTTGGAGCTCAGGGGTGACATGATCTGACTTGGAATTTATCAGGATCGCTGTGGCCCTTGTACTGAGAAGGGATTGAATGGGAGTTGGGGCAAAGCAGAAAGACCCGTTTGGAAAGGGTGCAGGGAAGGGGAGAGCAGGGCTGGTGGGACCGGAGGGCTCAGTTTTCCTTTTTCACCATGGTTCTTCTGTTTCTCTCCTGTAGGGTACCGGTGTAGGATTTAGTTTGGGTGTAGACACCGTGCACCCCCAAGACCCTCTAACTTACCCTTTGCAGTACTCTGCCTTCCTGGCTCTTGTAAATGGAGGTTAAGTGCATCCTTGAGGATCTCCCAGATAGTTGATGGCCACGCCTTGCAATGGTCCTGATTTACAGCCACTTGGCTTTAGTTAACCCTATGGAAGCTCTCCTCCAGGGCATTCACCTCCCTCAGGAAGAGAGTCATCATTCACCAGGGAGAGAATGGATATCTTGTAGCTGCCGGCTCTTAACTCCTTTAAAGCTGCAGGACAAATGACTTAACTGAACATACTTCATGCAGAGCGGGATGAGTAATCTCAGAACAAGGAATCACAGTCTGCAAAGCTCTGAACCTGGAGAAATTGCAGGGATGCTGGCTTCCTTCTGTTTTGGGTGTGTGAGGATGTGGAAGGAGTAGTCAGGCACCCTGGGAGCCTGGATAGCCCAGGGACACTGCTCTTCCCTGGCAAATTTCTCTTGACATCACTTTATTTCCTGAAATGTGAAAATGCCCAGTATAGAAAAGAGGGGAGAAAAGTGTGCTAGTTAACATTAAATATGATCATCTGATTACTTGTCAATTATAGATTTGAGGAAGCAGGGGAGAGGGGGGTGTCCCGAAAACCTTTGTCTAACCAAGGAGAGAAAATTCCCTTTGTCTAGACCAGGATTTCTCACCCTTGGCAACAGTGGGGACATTATGGGTTGTATAATTCTTCATTGTGGGGGGCTCTGCTGTGCATTGTAGGATGTTTAGCAGCATCCCTGGTCTCTACCTACTCGATGCCAGGGGCACCTCCCCAGGTCTGACATCCAGAAATGTCTCATGACATTGTTACATGTCCCCTGGGGGTCCAACTTGTCCCTGGTTGAGAGCTCCAGACCTAGGTTTAGCAGGAGCATTAGTGAAGTCAGAATTTTTAACTTTATGTCCTCTCCGGCTAATGCTATCAATGGAGTTAAAACTAACAGTGGCTTCTGCTTGGTCACTGGGATAGCAGAGCATGTACTGTTGTGCCTCGAGAGAACCATTTTCCTGTGTTTTAACTGATAAGCCCCTTGTGATGCCTGGATTCTGGGCACCCCAACAAACAAGTGTGCCTATAAGGCAAAGAAACCAAAAACAATGCACACCCTGATTTCCAGGGAGGGGCATGTTTTCTTTCCCCTCTCTCTCCTGGATTCATGCAATAATTAGCTAAAGTAAAATGAATATTAGCTCATGCTTAACTTCCTTTACAGCGTACTCACCGGCACTGACCCAGTAGTGCTAAACCAATTATTTTTTGAACTTTATGGCTTTAAATAATCCTTTACTCTAAAATTCCCCGTACCCCTCAGCTACTTAACCACAGGCCCCTCTGCCCTAAATCCTTTTCTTATACTTTGTAGCTTTTTAAGCAAGGCCCCTCTTTAAGAAGACATAATCCCTTCTCTGTAGAAAACATGAAAGACCTTGAACAAATCAAGATTTCTCCATGGAGAATTCAGCTAATCCTGTGCTTAGCTCCTAACAAGGAAATTCATCTCTCCACCAAGCACGCCATTACCCGGACTAATGCCTGACTTGAATAACAAGCAAATTATTGTGCTTTTAATTGTACCCTGCTCGGTCACAAAGCACATCTGAGAGAGGAATGTGCGAGCTTTTCCAGGAGAAACAGGTCATGCTTCTAATCCTTTTCTGTCCCCTGCCCCCTCCCCCTTGCCAATCCTTTCTCTTTCCAGTAGTGCACCGGGGGAAGGGGAAAGAAAAAAAAAAGACAGCTAAATTATGTTTAAAACGGAAGAGTCAAAAGAAGGAAAAAGATGGTAAATACTGACTTGGGAGAGAATGAATTATCCTGTCTCTGCAGTATGGCTCATTCGAGGACAATCAGTGTTATCATAACCCGATTGCTGGAGGGCAATCTTTGTTACCCTAAACCAGGCTCCCTCAGCCTCAGCACTGGTGACATTTTGTATTGAATAGTTCTTTGTTGTGGGGGACTGTCCTGTACATTGTAGGGTTTTTAGCAACCCGCCCAAGTTATGACAAATGCAAATGTTCCAAGACATTACTAATGTCTCTTGGGGGCAAAATTACTGATGGTTGAGAATCACTGCCCGAAACCCTTCCATATTGGGATTTGTTCTCTCCTCCACTTTCTCCCTCCTGCACACCAATCCCAAGAAAATCATGGTTCCTGTGGTGAAACAGGGGCGACGAACATAGTTTCTTTAGGTAGAATGAATGAAAAGGAAAATGACACTAATGTATGTGTCATTAGGGGTGGGACAGTGGAAACACCCCTCAGTACGAAGATTGGAAAAAGCCTTACTTTTCGGGCTTTGTTTTGGTTGTTTTTGGCTTGCCTCTACCTTGTGTACTTTGGAATCGGGCTGGTTTTGGGTGAGATGAGGGGTAACGGAGAGGCTGCAGAGATGAAGGAGGCTGTTGCCTGAAGAAGGCTGACGCTCTCCACCCATCCCATTTAGGACCCTTCCTCAGATGGTGACAAACTCATCTCGGACCTGAAAATCAGGACCAAGGAGAGAGCTATTTAAGAAAGAGACGTTATGCAAGCATTGATTACACTTTTATTACAGCCACTGGGGCAAACATTTCCTCACTCATGGGGATATAAAGCATCTTCCCTATTTTTAGTAATTTACAAGAAGCATTATTGCTTGTCCTTACTGGCCAGAAGCAAAAGCTGGGAAACGAGAGCATTGCAGTGAGCTTCCATCTCCACTAGATGGCGGTGTACGTCTTCCTCAGAAGCTGGGTTTGAAGGCAGCTCATAGTGGCTCCTTGGCCTAAGCAAAACAAGTGCCACTCGTGTCTTTCGGAGGCAGCCTTCTCCTCTCATTGTTGGCACAAACAGCCCTAAACAATTGTACTGACCACACAGCTCTAAGCCACATTCCAAGGCGCTGCCGTCTGCTCAGGGGTGAATGCTGGGAAAATGAACCAAGCTGCTAATTTGCTTGATTGGGGGAAAAATAAGATCTCAAGTAACAATGGGCATAATTTATTTTTGCAACAAGAATAGGGGCAATGCCATTTCATCCTCCCCACCCCCAACTGCTACCATGAAATGAAAGCAATCACCTAATTAGTCCTGAATTACTAACTGGCAGGGTAAAGGATCTGCTGAAAATCAAGCTGAAGTGGGGAATTTGGAGAAAAGGATGTGATTTCTTTGGAAGGAGGGGCAGGGGGAGGGAAAAGGAGGTGAAGGCCTGAAGCCCTTTTGTGGAGCCCTGGGCCCCTGCTGTCTGGGGGCTGTGCTGGCCCTGACCCTGGGAGAAAAAGGCTCAGTGGTTTCTCTTAGGCCATTCATTTTGTGCAGGCGAATGACTTTTCTAAACCAAGGAAAAAGAATCTGTTGAGGAAGACATACCCCTGAGTTCTTTTTAAAATGTTACAGATGTAGATGAATTGGCTTGGGAACAGAACACAGCCCTGTGGGGCCCAGTCACCCTGCTAATGGGACTGGACAGGCAGACCCCACAGGCAGGCTCCTTTCTCCTGATACACAATAAGGGAAATTACAGGCAAATCTGAAACCAAGTTTGGATTTAAGTCATTAAGAAATACCTCGAAGGAATGAAATAAATGCCTCGTTACAGATTTTGGTTTTTGCATGTGTCTTTATAAATCGCCTCTTCCCCAGCTGAAACAATGAGCAGCCTCCAGGCCACTGTATGAGGTGCTCTTCTCAATAGAAAAGGAAAACTGTGTGTGTGGGGGTGTGGGGGGATGGGGAGATAGGAAGGGGGGGAGTAGGTAAGTGCTGAAATCTTCCACTTGAAGGCTTCACAAATTGAAGCACTAATTTATTTGTTCGGAGATGACTTCTTGTTTTTTAGTTAGATATGACTTTAATTGAAATACTTTACTAATGCGATTTATCACAACTGTAAACTGTCAGTTTCCACAGCTGTTGCTTTTTTAGAGCAATCTGGCAAATGTGTGTGGGTAAAAACACAGACTTGGAAGGTTGAGAAGGACTCGGTTCAGGCTTTCTCTTTTTCCCACTTAGCTGGCCCACAGGCCCCTCACCCCCGCCAAAAACATATGCTCCTCTTCTTTAGAAGCACCCACTTCGATTCTAGTGTGCATCTGTTGTTTTTGGCTGCTAAACAGCCATTCCCTCTCTCTTAGGAGGGGCACCTCATTTTCTTTTGGGGAGCTACATTTCTCTCCATCTCAGTTCCCTGTGCTTAGATGAAGTTGACCCCACTCTGCTCCTTACATGCTAGCGGGTGGGGGGCATGCGACATCTCTGGCCAAAAGTATCGTGTGCCACCCCTCTTGGCCACAGTGATTGGCTCTTAGGGTTGCCAGAACTGACAAAGCAACAACACTAACAATCAACTAAAACAAAACAGGATGCCTGTTACATTTAATCTTCAGATAAAAAATTATGATTTTTTTTTAGTGTAAGTTTCTCAAATATTTTGTGGAACATACTTATAATAAAAAATTGTTGTTTATCTGAAGCTCTCATGAAGCATCCCTATTGGTTCTAAGGAGAATATTTGACTAAAGCAGGTCAAATCAGAATCAGCCCAGGACTTGCACTGGAGCAAATACTTAAAAAAAATCGGTCGGGGTTGGTAGGCTGGTAGGATATATGCTTGCAGCTGCTGGTGGCCGTCTGTGCTAATGTGGGGACAGCTGCCTGAAATGGAAGCCAGCGCCATAGAAAACAGACCTGTTTCATTTGAACAGGTGGATCGAACTGTTCCTGGAGCTGGCCCTGCAGTTGATAAAGGTCACGGTGCTGATATCCAGGTGGGATCATAATTTTCTACCCTTGAATCAGAGAAGTGAAGACAACAGAACATGGCTTCTATTCAACTAAAAGAGTAATGAATGAATATTGGGCAGCAAAAAGAACCGATGTCTCTATATGCTTACGTTGTTTTCCAATCATCTTGCTGCATGTAAGCTCTTTGCATTAGCTCTGCTTCATGATGTCATGGCTGGAGACACAGGGCTGATCTATTTGCCTTTGAAATGGGAGCCTTGAATTTTAAATTCTCCACTGCCTGGTTGAGTGGTTTCAGAGTCATTGTGACCTCTTACACAGTTGAGTTTCTTGTCCTGAAAACCAAGGACAGAGTTTATCTTAATTCATTCAAGCTGCTATAACAAAGTACCAGAGACTGGGTAGCTTATAAACAACAGACATTTATTTCTCACAGTTCTGGAGGCTGGGAAGTCCAAGACCGAGGCACCGGTAGATTTGGAGTCTGGGGAGGGCCCGCTTCCTGGTTTGTAGATGGAGTCTTTCTGCCATGTCCTCATATGGCAGAAGGGGTGAGGGAGCTCTGTGGGGTGTCTTTTATAAAGGCACTAACCCCATTCATGAGGGCTCCACCTTCGTGCCCTAATCACCTCTCAAAGACCCCACCTCCAAATGCCATCATCTGGGTTGGGGTGGGGGGGCACAAACATTTGAACTCTAGCAGAGGTACATTCCCCCATAGGCTGCAGGCAAGAAGTCCCTTAGGTCAAATATGGAAGCACCTGTCACAGGGCCTGGTGAGGACTAGGTGCCCCATAGTAGTCTTCTCTCTTTTCTTTCCCTTTCTGAGAGAGAATATTCTTAACTTCTCTCCTTTGTAACTTAAGAATGATAACCAGAGCCTGAGGAATGAGTATTGCCAGCACTGTAGCTGTTCCTATTATCACCATGTATTAGGTGATCTTTTGTTTACACTTGGTGGTTTCCAAGCATTTTCACGTATATCTTTTCCCTGTTGTGGCACAAATTCTCCCCTCCCCTTTTCTTGATTTTTCTGCTTATTTTCAGGACAAGAGCTTTGCTTTTTGTTATCCATGAAAGTGAAGCATTTGAAACTTGGTTGCTGTCTTTCCATATCTCAGTGGCATTTACTCAATTTTAATTATTTGGATGTTTGAGACGAATTGCAAACCATTTCTCTCCTCTGTTAAAGCTGGTCATTTTTCCTCTGTTAAAGTTGATCCATTTAGCTGAAATAAAAAAAGTGAGGACAGCAGTACTATTCGATAGTGACAACATTGTATTCTATGTGGAATTTTCCAGAACTTAGGGATTGATAAGTTTGGGACATCTAATCGGGAAAGAGGTTAGATTTGGAACTTGCTCTTCAGAGTTGGAGGGGTCACTGAGATCATCTCCCCTTCTCCTTTTATAGGGTGTCTGAGCACAATGAACAGAGGAGGGGTCTCCTCAAGCTTAGCGTAGCCGGGGATTGGGGGGTTGAACGGTCTTGACCTAGTGAGTAGTGAGTCAGGACTGGAGTCCAGTCCTGCTGGCTTGCATCCCTGACTATAGGGGCCTGGGAGAAACTGGCAGCACACACATCCATTGGGACATTTCAGAGAGGTTTCAGTTGATTGCGTTGCTTTATTTTGAAACGCAGGCATGTCAGTTAAATCCAGATGGGTACGTGTCTCCCATCTGGGAGGAAGGTCAGAAGGGGCAGAAGTTTCTTTGAGGATCTTCAGGAATGTGCAACAGGGACCTGGAGCTGCGGGGAGGGGCAGGGGTGAACTTGAGACACGTGTTCACAAGGGATATGGTTGTCTTCTCGTGCCCATGAAATAAAGCTACAGATCTTTGGGGAGCTAAGAAGCAGCCACCTTTCAGGGGACTGGAAATAGCACTGCTGTCCTACAAACTGTTTGGAGTACCCTTGTCTCCCTCTCCCATGCTGCCCCTTCTCCCTGCTCTTTTCTTTTGGTAGAAGAATTCATCAGTCAAAGAGGCCTCTTTTTCACCACCACCCCTCCCCTTGCTCTTTTTGGCTCAGGGAGGGCAGGGGAGAAGTAGCATAAAGAACACAGGCACTTGAGGGTCAATACTAAGTCTCCTTTGCAGCTGTGAGTTTGGACATGTTTCTTATCCCAAGCCTCAGTTTCCTCACCTGTAAGATGGGCACCACAAGTCTACTTTAATGATTACTGGGGAGATTAAGTAACATTATATTTATGAAGATGAGATTAAATACATTACTTTTCTGTATATAATAGTTGCTCAATAAATAGTAGTTCCATTAGCTTTGCTATCTCAAGAAGGCTGGACAGAGAATTGCTGATGTGGAAGAGTGTTTAGATACAAATGGTCATCGTAGCTACCGCTATAGTAATTTATTGCATGCTAGACACGCCCCTGAATGCCTTAGGTTTAATTTATTTAACATTCACAGCAGCCCTATGAGGTAGGTATTATTATCTGTTTTGTATTATCTGTTTTATCCAAGGCACAGAAAGGTTAAGTGATATGCCCAAAGCCACACAGCTTGTAGCGCAGGAGTTGTATTCAAACCTAGAGGCTCTGATGCCCAAGTCGCACTGCACAAGAAGCAGCATGCCCTGTCCTCTGGCTGGCTGTGCAGACTCACCCTAGGAGTGAGAGAAGGTGTCAGAAAGCGAGGGAAATGGGGTGGCTGGGAAGCCTTTGGACTGAGTTTTTACTTCACTCTGATTGCAGTCCATTAAGTGAGTTGGGCTTGGCTGCAGGCAACTGGCAGGTGGGACAGGAGGCCACGAGTGTGGCTTTCAGGGGCTAGAAAAGGCCCTTCTACAGCGACATCTCGAACCACAGCCACGTTGCGGGGTTTGGAAGCTTTGTTTGGAGGTCCATCTCTCCTTCAGGTTTCCAAAGCCATTATTCTATACCTTTAGTGCTCAAATGGCACAACTCATAGCTCCTGCTAGCCAGTTGCAGAACCTACTGCATTTCCCCATGTATAAGACGCTCCCATGTCTAAGACACTCCCATGTATAAGACGCACCTTAATTTTGGGGCCCAAAATTTGAAAAAAAGTATTCCATAAAGTTATTGAACTCAAGTCTTATTCATCATACAATTCATACAACTCCTCATCACTGTCAAAACTCCCAACCACTAGCTTGTCCTCATCTGTGTCTGGTGACGAATCACTGTCTTCATATATTGCCTCGTCCTCAGCGGGAAATGCAAGTAAAAAAAACTACAACCACTGTATAAGATGCGCCCAGTTTTTAGACCCCAAATTTTTTGAGAAAAGGTGTGTCTTATACATGGGGAAATACGGTATTTATTGAACTTCTCACTTGAGGGTGAGTGAAAGCCTGGGATCACAAATTCAGTGGAAGCGGGAACTTCTTCAGGCCAGCTCACACTGTGTTACTGATAAACAAATGAAGAAAAGAATAGACTTTTCCTTTTGGTGTAACTGGTAAGACCCTTTTGCCAGCCTCGGATATGGTCATATGCTGACAGCACCAATCTCAGTTTAGAGGCCTACCTCATCCTGTCCCCAAAAGACTCAGTCAGGTTAGGTCGGCCCTGCGTTCACATCCTAGGCAGAGACAGACATTGATGTTGAGGCTGCTGATGGGGCCACTAGCAGACCCAGGATCTTGCTCTCTGATATTCTGTCCCTTCCATAGAATGTTCCTCTTGCAAGCTGATCCTTCCCAGGCAGTTGTCGTGTTCATGAAGCCTGTGCAAGTCTAGGCTACGATTCAGGCCTCAGGTGCATCAGGGTTTGCAGCTTTCTTTAGCTGATGCTTACATGTGGAGTCTGAGCTGAGAGGGGCTTCTAGCCCTGCCTGGAATCAGAACCAGCCCTTTCTCATGAACTTCTTGGACCTAGAATGGGGCCTGGGTCTGATCCTGACTTTCCTTTATGGTGATCCACTCTTTGAGGTCTTCTGTGCTCTTTCCAGCCAGATATCTCCCCACTTCAGTAGAGAGCTTCTAATAAAGTCACACCTCAGAAGCAAACAAGAAAACCCTTAGTTCCTATGGTGTAGACACTTGTTCACAAGTGAGAATAGAATCATCAACAGGAAGGATTTTACTTCCTCAGCATATTTATGTCAGACTTGGCCTTGTGACTTGCTTTGGCCAATGAAATGTGAGTGGGATTGCAATGTGCACCACGTTTAAGAGCCCATGCAAAATTCTGCATGCCTGCTTTGCCCTTGCCTTTTCGATCATGGAAGCCTGTGTCAGGCTGTGATTCTGTCAGGCTGGGCCCCTGAGTGCCCAGAATGAACTGAGCCAAGATGTAAGTGTAGCGTCGAACAAAAATAACTTTTGTTGTCTTTTGAGCCATGGAGGAATTCAGGTTAATTGTTACTGCAGCATAGCCTTGTTGGTCCTGACTGATAGGGTTCTTATGTAATTATACCTCCCTGCTCACTGGATGGAAGTGTTAGCCTCCCAGTTGTTGCTATACCCTAATAAATAATGCATACATATTTATCTTGCATTTGTATCATCTGGAAGGGCTACTCAAGCATCTACAAAGACCTGCTGAGAGCAATTTTCTGTTTCTCTCTCGAAGCTTTTTTTCCTAAACAATTGAGATATACCTTACCAGCCTCCCACCCCTTTTGGACCATGTGAGGAACTATATAATGCATTTCTCGAGCTTTTAAAGGGCTTCAAGAGGTGATAGCTGAATTAAATCTTAAAATATGCAATCATTAAAAAAATTGACCAAGTGGGTTAATACACCATTGCTACTTCAGTGACACAGCCTTTTCATTTTATTAAGAGAAGATAAATACATTCATCCACTGACTCCTGGCTGAGTTATGGACTTCCCTATTGCCTTTCCCTTTCTGAAGTAGAAACACTGCACCATTTGTTAACTAGTCTAATCTGTTCAGCAGTAGAGAGCATTAGACCTAGTTTTTGTTAGTACTCATTTTATAGATAAGGGATCCCGAGCAGGGATGGACCAACTGTGGTCTGAGGACCAAATCCAGGTCACCACCATTTCTTTTAATTAAAGTTTTATTCAGACACAGCCATCCCATTCATTTAAGCATTGCTTCTGGCTGCTTTTGTGCTATCACATCAGACTTCAGTGTAACAGAGATAGTATGGCCTATAAAGCCTCAGCTATTTACTATCTGGCCCTTTCAGAAAAAGTTGGCAGACTCTTGATGGACAGCAAAGACATGTCAAATGACTTGTCTACGGTTACAAAAAAATTCCTGAGTGGTACTATGTTGTCTTATAATTCTCCATTTTGGGGCATTGGTTTGTTTGTTTTGCTCACTACACCTGCCTTATTTCAAGTATCATAAAGGAGACTGAGTCCCCCCTCCCCACCCCCAGATCCCAGTGGCGTAGACTTATGGTAAAACTTTTATAGCATAAAAATACAGGCGAGCTACAATATTGCCAGGGCATGTGAAAGCTGGAAACTCCAGGGAATGTGGGGGAATAATAATCATGTAAGTGGAGAATATACATCATATCCCCTAGGTATCTTAGCCGCAAATGATAACTTTTGAGTTGACAAGATTGTTGTGGTTTTGTGATTTTTGAATTGTGGGGTTTTAGCTTTCTATCTTTTCCTCTTGGGTGGAAGTAGCCCCATTTCATGAAAAAAAAATTCTTAGCTCTTCTTCTATAGCACTCCCCCCACCCTCTATTTCTGAGGAAGCTCAAGGTCATCAGAAAATTAGAGATTTAAAGCTTTACAAACACCTACAATGAAACCACATGTATTTACAGTTGAAGGTTAAGACATCTAGCCTCAGGAGGTACCCTGGGTTCTGAAAGTGACATGTGCTTCTCAGATCTGCTTGCATGTCTTTCTAGGAGCATACTGAGAAACTTAATTCCAGGATATTTTATAGGACTTGGCACAGCCAGAGATTGCTTTATTCCATTGCATAAATAACAAAGATCTTCTGTACATTCCTTTATTTCTCCCTTTGAGCAACAAGAATTGCTGCAGGTCTGAGATTTGCACACATTTCCTTGATATAAATGTGTACCGAAGATGGGGGAATAATAAGGACTAACTTTTATAGACCTCTCTCATTAAGACTCACCTTCAAAAAACATCCCTGTTCCTTCCTTATCATCAAATGACACCTCATAACCACCTAACCATTTTTAATATTCCCTAGACTCTACTGACATCCACTAGAGCTCAGACACTGTCTAGCTAGTCAGAAAAAAAGAGTCTACCGTCATATTTAAAAGCAGTTATTGGGACAGGTTTTACAGGCAGTGGGGTAGGACAATTCAGAAACAATTGCGTATGTGATAGTTAGAGGATTTGTCCCTGTCAAACAGTTAATATTGCTTTAATACATGAAGTAGGCTGTATAAGACGGCAATAATGAAAAATGTCAGGAAAGACAATATCAATTGTTATTCAACATCCACATCAAAGATTACTTTTTTGTCAGTAGCTTTCAGAAAATGTATTTTCCATCAGATCTGATTGCGTTCGTCTTTGAAGTGCTCCATCCTCCCGGTAGATTTAATGTGACATCTAGGCACTTTTTAGTCCCTGGGCCTCTGAGGCGATTCAGAGAGGCACAACAAGCCATCACAGGTTTATCCTCAAAGGCCGACACTGTCTGTCTGATTTATTGTAACTTTAAGAATCATCTTTAGCAAAGCATGAGCCTTGCAACCCATCCACAGCGTCAGACTTTTATCAATTCATTTGTATGCAGCCGGTACCTCGCGGAGAGAGCCCTATAGCCACTCATGGAAAATGCATTACCTGCGACTAATCCTTTTTATCTTTAAAGTCTGTATTTTTTATGTATAAGTCATTTTGGGTTATCATAAAATATACATAATTCTCCCTCTCCCCCCCCCAAAGAGACAAAATGGAAAGGGAATATATAATAAGTTATGAGCATGTGGTGTTCTTATCAGCAAGGATTCTAAATAAACAGCTCTCTTTATGTAAACACTGAGGGATATAAAGCTGTGATTACTTTCAATGGGAAATAGGAATGCTTCAATTTTTTTTCTCTTTGAGGTTTCAAAGTGAAACAGTGAGATTAATCATTGAAAATATGCTTGTGCGTGCTTCCATTTTCCAGTATGTTCACTTGGGGGGTGAGGGGGAGGTGGGGGAGGTGTTGGTGGAGTGTGTAGGGAGGGGGCGGGGGCTACTGGCTGAGTTTCCATTTCACAGCTTTCCCAAATTGCTTCCCTCCACAAACATTTTCCAAGCCATTTGTGAATGGCCTTCATTAAGAGGACTAGAAATGGGCCTCCTGGAAGGATCAAGTTAAATCTCCTTCATCAGTCCCAGCCCAATGAGGTTCCAGCGTCTGAACCTGAGTGGGTGTTGAGATCCCTGTCCCCAATGTCATACCTGCTGTTTGTTCTCTTGTGTTGTTCTGTCACTGTTTCAGGTAATTAAATGCTGCTCAGGTCTGGATGTTTATAAGCACGAGAAACTCGCTTCTCCTTTAAACAAAATACAAGGGCTCATAGAGTTCACGATCTGTGGGCCAGATCCTGCCATGGCCTGTTTTTGTAAATAAAGATTTATTGTTCATTTGTTTATGTATTGTCCATGGCTGTTTTCATGCTGCAACATTAGAGCCAATGGTTCTGACAGGCTGTAAGGCCCATACAATAAAAAAGATAAGTTATTAGGCCCTTTAGAGAACAGTTTGTTGACCTCTGCCCTGGAACCATATCTGATATTTTAAATTAATTAATTAAGTTCATAAAGCCAGTTTAAGATTTACTTGGCCTAGGAGTAAAAAGTCCTTGTGGGGATAGAAGAAATGGTCTTGAGGAAGGCACTATACACTGTCAACAAAAACTTCTGGATGGCTATTGAGACTATGGATGAGGGTTGAAGAGGTGCTTTGTGTTCTTTTTTATAAGGTTTTTATGAAACAATGTGGCAGGCTTTTTCAGAATCTGCTTAGATTTCAGGGATGCTGTCTCTCTCTGGGCTAGACCCCGCATAAGTTTTTCTGTTGCAAGGGGACAACAGTTTCTAGGACATGAGAGGTCACACTCAATCACAGGAGTTTCGTTGCCCCTTAATGTTTTAAATAAACTCAATGCCCAGTTCAGATCTTATATACATTGCTTTCAGCCCTCAGCCAACTGCGGTTTCTTTATGTGTTCAAACAGTCGTGGACCCCCCAGCTCAGTTGATTTAAAGAAGGATGAGACAGACCAAGGTAGATAGATGTGCCTGCAAGTCACAGGCAAACTCTGAGTCTTTCAGGAAGATCGTTAAGATGGGGTAGGTGGTCCCTTTGGCAGGAATTGCTAGCATACCTCTCACCACGTTCAGGGCTCTGGGGAGACTCATTTCTTTCCTCCTTAATAGAAACAGAAAGCAAAGAAGCATGATCTTTAGATGAAGAAGAATTTTTAACCAGAAAATTTGCAGTCATTACATGTTCCCCTCTATTATTTCTACATGCAGCTTATCTTTTGGGAAAGGATCTCAGGGCTCTTGTTGGAACTTGCTTAAAAACAATAGGCTGAGTCTATTAGCATCCTCTTTTTCACAAGAAGCAAAAAAAATCATTTGAAAGTAATGTCAGAAGATGTTAGGATTTTATGAGGGTTTCCCATAGCACTCCCATGCACCACTTTGGCAATGAAAAGAAAATCAGATTTAGTCTCATAGATGTTGTTGACACATTAGCAGTTTTATAAACTCATATTGTGTACGAAGTCTCAAGTCCTCAGTATGATGTAGCAACACCTCTTTCAGCCCACATTTCAGTGTTCCAGCTTTGCCTCTCCCTGTAGCCGCACCGTGATATCTGACATTCCCTAATCTTGGCCTTTATGTCAGTTGTCTACCTGGAATGTCTTCCATCCCCTGCCCTTGTTCACCTGGAAACTTCAACTCATCTTTCATCACACAGTAAAATTGTCCCTTCTTCCGTGAAGTCTTCTGAGATTACTCCCCCATCCTTATCTACAACCTCACTGCAGTTGCCACAGCACTTGGATATGCTCTGTCATAGTATTTATTTATTTATTTATTTATTTATTTTTTTAGCTGAGCCATCCTGCCACCTGTTGGCAGCTCAGCGGCTGCTCAGCTCGGGCCGGGACTCGAACTGCTGTTGCTCAGAGCTCAAACTCTTGAGCGAGATTTTAACCAACTGAGCCACTTGGCCGGCCCTCTGTCATAGTATTTACCACATCATATGGCCACTTTATTTATATGAGATTCTTGAGGATGGGGACTGAGTTTTAATTGGCTTCTGTATCTCCTGTACTTGGGGCACTGATTTGCATAAATAGATACACAATAAAGGATTACTGAAAAAAAAATAAATGCAGGACTGTGATTTTAGAGCAGGAAGGAACCTTTGAGAACATCTTTATTTTGTAGTTGGAATCTGAGGCATAAAGCATTTAGGGGTTTAAATTATTACTCCTTTTGGACCCTTTCAGGGCTTCAGCCGATGTGTCATGTTATCTCCAGGGTTGGGGCTGGCTCCTACAGAGCTGGCCCAAGACATGAGAAGAGGTGGGGAAAGCTCTGGAAAGGTTTATTATTTGATTTTACACCTTCTACTCACAGAAAGGAAAAGCTAAAACAAAACAGAAACAAAGGACGATAACTTACTGGTGGTAAGACTTCCTGCCTAACTCAGGCCCAGTAGGAGTTGAATTTTCCGACTTGATGGAGAGTGAGGACAGCACCACTCAGCAGTGAGGCTGTCAGGGGTCCAAACTTCTCTGCACACTCCTTCCTCGCTCTCCTTTCAACTGCAGGACAGGAAAAAGCTCCCCACAGGAAGCAGATGCCAGGGCCTCTGATGTTCTTCCCCTCAGAAACTGCACTGACTAGTGCCTTCCCTTGGTTTCCCATTTGGCTCAGATAAGGAGATGGAAGAGAATCAGAGCTGGGGTGGGGGAGGAGGAGAGAAAGCAGAGGCACGGACAAGAGAGCAAAGGGAGAGAGAGCTGGAGGCATCAATGGAGATGATTCTGCCATCATTTGCCCTGAGGTTAATAGGGGAGAGACAGGGAGATGCGTCTCCATCTAGAATGGTCTTAGGGGTATTCAGAGGGAGTTCTCTCTGTCTCGCCTTCCTTCTTTCCTCTCTCCCTCGCCCTCTCCCCCTCTCCAAGTGCATGTGTGTGTAACATGGCTTCATCCCTCTGGTACATAAAAACCTCTAGACTCAGGGCTCTATAGCAGAGCACACATACCCTTGGGCTGGGTGCATCTTTCTGAATCACATAGCACTCCAGCCTGAGAGTGGGATGTTGCAGGAGTGAGACAAAGGCTAAGAACTTAAAGGCGTGGGTGGAGGCACAGGAGAGCACAGATGAGGGAGATGAAGGAAAGTAGCAAAGGGAGACTTCATCTCACTCTTGTGACATCTGGCCCAGAGTCAGCTGCTGGGACCACTCCTCAAAGGCCACTTTTGAGGATGCCCAATGTGAGGCAGGGTCCAAGCCTTTTTCATGTAGGTAAACAGGGGAGACTCAGTGACTCCCTTTCTAGTCCCAGCTCTGCCCCAACCAGCTGCAGGGTCCTAGGCAAGTCACTTTACCTCTCTGAGTCTAAATGACCTTATCCGCAGGAAACAAAAAGTTGGGCTAGATGATTTCTAAAATTCTTTCCAGTTCTAATAAGTTTAGGATGCTATGACTTGCTAAGGTTTTAAAGGAATTAGACCAAGTATTATTATTCGGGGGAATTTTAGGCAGTACTGAGCATGGGCATACAAAGTAGATTCCTCCCTCCAGTGTTTGTGCCTGAGTGGATCCGGGTGCCATTATTTATCTACAAAAAGGCACTCAAACTCACGAGCAAATTTCTGAAGAACAGATTTTATTTCTCTTGTGAAGGCCCTTGAATGCTACACTTGTTACATCTGAGTGCTAATTACTAGAGATTAATTAGTCAGCATGAAAGTACTTCTGCAGCAGCCCCCCAGTTACTGAACTACACTTGAGATGAGCTGCCTGCAGGCTTTCCACGATGATGGGGGAGGTGACACTCTTTGGAGGCCACAGGCAAGCCTTTTGGCAGTTCTGTAGTCACATTCTTAGAAGGATAGCTGTCAAAGGTGGGTGTCCTGAAAATAAATGAAAAAACAAAGCTAATTCCAAAATTGGCATTAGCGTGGCCGACAATACCAAGGGGCCAGGATCTTTCCCAGGGATTAAAGGTGGGTCATGGGAGGGGATTCTCTTGGGTCGATTTCTTGCTCTGTTAGCCTGAATCTGGGTGATCCGACCCACTCTACTCTCTGTTTCTATCTGGGCCCGTCAGAAGATACCATCAGTAGCAGGTATTGTGAGATTTAACCAATTGTTATTTAAGGGCAGAAAGATCCTTGGATGAAAGGTGTGACGACAAAAGCAAAGTCCACTTACTTATGCTCCTCTTTTATTAGTGACATAGAAATATAGCTGAGTGTGCTTTGGTGTTATATTGTAAAATAGAAAAAAAATTAGGGAAATCATATTTTCAAAGCCAAGTGCTCATTCTTTTTTTGTAACTGGTGCACACTAGATTGGCTGGCATTCGTGTCTCATTTATCTCTCTCTATTGGGTTGTCCTCTGCATCTAATTTTCCCTTATTAATGAATCTCCCCTTTTGTCCTGCCCAAATCTAGGAGAGTGACATTTATACAAGCCAATCATTTCTGTGCATTACCAAAAAGATTATTTATTGGTGGTTATCCAGTGAAAGTAAGCACATCTGTCACCCAAATCTGACCTAGAATGAGCTGCTGTTTTCTTAGTGGAATTATTTGCTTATCAGTTCTTCCTGGTCTTTAGATTTGTAGTTTAGGGAGAAAAGACCCACACATCCCTGAATTTTGAAGGAAAAGAAAAAAAAGGACACCCTCCTGTCAAGGTGTTAAACTGCTCTGATGTACATCTTCCCAGTAAAGAGAGGCTACCCCAGACCATGTTTTCAAACATAAATATTTTAAAAGGAAACCAATTTTGTGCCTGTGTAGGTTAAGCATGGAGGGGCCCAGGGAGGCTCCCCTTTATCAGTTCTGAAATGACTTTGCTGGAATTAATGCCTGAAATTCAGAGTAGTGTTAATTGTAATCTTAGGGCTACATAAACACATGAATGAATATGAATCTCAATGCACTCTCAAGTATGCAAGAAACTTACATTTCTTCATTTTTCTAAGGTTTAACTTAATTTTTATTATTCTGGCATGGCAGAAAAGCTTGTCTCAGATTATTCCACCTGGCCCCCACACCCTAACTTTTGCCCCAAATTTTGGCTAAGTCCCAGAAGTTGGTTGTGGTCAGGACATTGCAGGCAGGGTCCATCTTGATTTTCCATCAGCCATCCACACAGGCTGTCAATTTAGGGCCCCTGGTTCTCTTGTTTTTTTCTGTGCCTCCCTGTGGTGTGGGAACCTCAGCGAGGCTGCTGCATGGCTTGGTATACCTGGACATTTTTTGGAGTTTGCTCTTTCTTTAGCATATTGAGAAGTAGGGTGAAGGTCTTCTCTGCTCTTGGGCCCTCCAAACCTTTCTGGAGACTTGGCAGTCTCTATACGGACAACAGGAATCAGAACACTTCTTTCTAGGACCCAAACCTGTGTCTCCTCTACTCTCCTCAAAACCAGGGAAAGAATTCTCTTCAAATTCTGTTTATTCCCAATATTGTGACTACACCTAGACCCTCTCCGTTTTCTTGAGAACTCAAGTTTTTGGAAGGCAGGGCCCAGAATTGTAAGCTTCTGCTTTGTATCTGTCGCTTGTCCTCCTGAAGCAATAAACATCTGTTGGACTCATTAGAGGGAGGGTAGAAAAGGAAGAAAAAAGTAACTAAGATCTTAAAACTATCATCCTTTCAGTTTTCAATAATAATGGGCTTTGGATTCTAGATTTCGGGACTTGGAGTCAGGTCCATAGGTAGTGGGATGGCATAAGAACTTTTGAATGGAGCATGACATGACAGTAACTATGAGTTAGGAAGATTAGCCTGAAAGTTGTATGGAGGTGGGTTTGGAACAATATGTGATTAAAGTTTTATAAGATTGTTATAAAAGACCAGTGAGAGATAATAGAAGTTTTGATTTTAAAATGCCACTGACAGGGCCGGCTGAGTGGCTCAGTTGGTTAACAGTTGGCTTAAGAGCGCGAACTCTGAGTAACAGGGCCACTAGTTCGATTCCCACATGAGCCAGTGACGTTGCACCCAAGCGGAGCTGTTGCTGAGCTGCCAACAGGTGGCAGGATGGCTCAGTTGGTGTAACAATGAAGATTGCCTGTTCGATGGTGGGCAATGCCTACCTGCAACTAAGACTGAACTCGGCACCTTGAGCTGAGCTGCTGCCCGGATGGCTCAGTGGATAGAGCGTGCGCTCTTATCAACAAGGCTGCTGGGTTCGACTCCCGCATTGAATGGTGACGACACCCACCCGCAACTAAGACTGAACACAGCACCTTGAGCTTAGAGGCCACGAGCTGCCGACGGGAAGCCAGGGGGTGACTGGTGCCCTCCACAACAAAGGTTGAAGAACAACAACTTGGCTGGCCCCTTCCCCAGTGCCCCAACACTGTTTCCCTCTCCCAATTCCCCAATAAAATCTTTAAAAAGAAATAAAATGCCACTGACTACACAATGCATCACTTTATTGGAAAACTTTAGGGTTAAAAATTACAATAAACATATGCCTCAATTAGAAGGTGTATCTATATTTCAGAAGCAACGTATGCATTGCCATGAAGCCCGTGAATCTTAAACTTTAGGACTCTTCAGTTGCACAGGCTCCTTTCAAGGCCTGGCTGAATCAAATTTTGTACCCATAATATTGTATACTTTAAAAAACCCCAAGCTTTCACTAAGTTGTATATGCATCTGGACCCAAAACTTGGGTCCATTCCTGGCAATAAGTGAAAAGGTGCATTACAGAATTGAGTTGAACAGATGTTTATTAATCATCTACAACATTGTTGGTATTGTGACAAACACAAACACAATATTGTTACTGCTGTTAAGGAGATATCAACGACAGCAGAGGGAAAGTAAAGAAAGTCATTTCTTGGGAAATCTATAGGTCTCAGAATCCTATTGGATGTGACAGGGCCCAAGGAGTTCAAGGGAAGCCAATCATCTGAACCACTGACAAGGAGAGAATGCTGGAGCTATGAGAGACACAGAAGACAGAGGGAAAGAACTGTGGGGATGAGAGTTTGTTGGGGAAAAATGATGAATTCATTTGGATTTACCAAATCATCTACCAACATGCTTATCAAACAGATGGAAATGTGTATTTAGGGTTCTGGGGACTATTTGAGGGTAAAGATAGAGATTTGGGCATCATTATTGGTAATAATAGAAGCCACAGAAGTGAATGACTTCCTAGCAAGGGATTGCAGGGAGGAGAAGAAAGAAGGCAGGAAGATCAAAGATAAGTGTGGCTACTACAAAGTGTCCAAGTATCCTGAATTTGGATGCTGAATTTGACCATGACAATGACAGGAGATAGGCTGAGACATAGACTCTGTCATGCAGATGTCAGTGTGGGGCATAGCATGAAAGGGTGGCTTGGAAGCAGGAAGCAACTAACTATAAAAAGAATGGGTGGATGCCATGAACTTTCAAAAAAGAGAGGCTGTTGAGTCAAGTTGGGGGAGACTGGGGATAGTCAAGAGAACACTAAGGCTTAGAAATAGACAGACGGAGAGTTAAAGGAGAAAGCTCTTGGGGAGTTAGATTGAGAGGTTTTATTTGTAGTGGGGAAGTGGCTTTGTTGGCTAAAGTTAGCTGTGATGTCAAAATATAAACAACCATGGTATTCCAATTTGAGTGTTGGTGCCAAGGAATTCAGTCTTGCTAACTCAACTATCTTAGTGGTTGACTCAGCCTAATTATAAGGGGAGAGGAAAGGAGATTCACAGTCAGCATTTGTGTAGTGGTTTTATAAGTCCTACAATGCCTAACCCAGTGCTAGCAATGTAGTGGATTTTCAGCAAATATCTATTTTTCATGTTTTTAAGCTATCTGATTTTGACTAATATAAAACTATATAGACTAATCAAAAACCTATTTTTAATTATAAATTATGGCCAAAGTATAAACTAAAAAAATAATGATTAACATATGTTATCTGTTACATCTAAACATAATAATTATTAAAATGATACAGGTTCCTTCAGGGCGGAGACTGAATTTTGTCTGCCTATATATTCTCAATATCTCTCATGATGCTCAGCATATAATAAGCATTCCATAAACATATAGCAAATGCACTATTGTATGGTGCAAGTTATAACATGAATTTAAAATGAATTAAAATGTATGACAATTTTTAAGTGAAAATGCTTCTCTAGGATCAATAATATGTAGTTTTTACAATAGAAATAAATATCTTGTGTCCATATCCAGCTTTCTTTGACAGTTTACTAACATTATCACTATAAAATAAAGATGGCCTCCCACATCGGTGTCTGTTGGGGATATTGACATATTTCTGTAGTACGGTTTGGGGTTCTTTGTTAAATCATTATTAGCTTAAGATAATTTGTTTCCATTTTATTTATTTGAACTCATCGCCTATAACAATGAACCAAATAGACCTTCGAGGCTCCTGATTCAGATTGCTGTGAGAGTGATCCTTTTGGAACCTCTGTTTTCTGTGATCTGTAAAATGGGGATGATAATTCATTTACATTAGTGTTGGTGTGAGGATTATGAGATAACGTTTATAGAGGACTGACATTGTAATGGGAATAGTAGACATAGAATAAATGTTTCTTTACTTCTCTTTCTTCTCACAGACAAAGATCACCTGGAGAAAAACCCTAAGATCACAGTAGTAGAGGTGAACAGATTCTATAACTGAGAAATTGATCTACTGTGTAGAGGGCCAACTTGCTTGTCGTTTAATGTCCCCTTTGTAAGGGCCCTTCTGAGAAATGTCTCTCCAAATTTGGCACTTTATCATATGATTGACCTTTAATTCTCTTTACCCTAAATTCTTTAACTTAAAGTTTTTGAGAGTATTATGTTTCTTTTGTCAATTACCTTAAGTCCTTCCTGTAATGAGGTGGAGGATAAGCAGGGTTGATATTCAGAGCCCAGGTCACACTAGATGCTAAGTATTTTGAGTGTCACTCCTGGAGATAGGTAAACATGTGTGTTATTTCTATCTTTATGGTGATCACTAGATAGTGATAGGAGGAGGTAATGTTCCCATTTTGTAGATGAAAACTGAGACACACAAAAAAGTATCTTGACCAGACTCATATATTTAAGGTGTTGCTGGAACTAGAGCTCCTGTACCCTCATCTCCCTCCCCTGTTCTTGCCAGCAAAGCCCACTAGCATGAAGGACAGGACATTCATTATAATTTCCCTTGAAGGAATTTATGGAATATTTAGTCCTTCTCTAGAGAATCTTTTGTAGCATCTTCAGTCAGGAATCCATTTATATTTGGAGAATGTGGTTTATATAGAAAACTCAGAACTCTTAAGAAGGACATTCCTTTTTCAGACTTAGCTAGAGAACACAGGGGTTACTGCAATTGCTATGTAATTAAAAAAAAAAAGGTTTTATTTGTATCTGTCAGTTTATCATTTCCTCCCTTCAAAGTATTTGTGTCCTAAGGCATGCTTCTCCTGAAAAGAAAACTTTTATTTTTCCACACCTACTTTCCGTACCAATATCCATTCTGAGGTGCTAAATTTCAATATCAAGGATAAACTTGAGTTAGTGAATGCAAGCTCACTGTATAATTTTTGAAAAGTTCTGATGATAGCAATGATATCTTCATATGATAAATGAAATACTTTTATATCTATCTTCCTATCTACCTATCTAACTTATTTATTATGCATCTATCAATATCTTTAGCATTATAGTTGAATGTTGACTCTGAAAATGTCAGTCTCTATAGGTTCTTTCCATCTTGATTTATTTTCAGATTATAAATATTTGCATGATCACACTCAATTGGGGTAAGTTTAAAGTCAGTAGATTTGTTTTGATTTGGTGTTACCTTATAGTTTAGAGATAAATGCAGATTTCACTTATGCAAGGCATATAACCTGCATTTTAAAACAAATAATTTATGTTGGTGTTTTTTTGTTTTGTTTTTTTCAGATTAACTTTGCATTAGTATTGGAGGAAAATGAGTGATGATTTGACTGTTTGCCAATAATAACTAAAACATATCCTGTATACTACAGTGCAGATAAAATGTTGTAGGGATTCTTTTTTTTTGTTTGTTTAATATATTAAGAGGACAACTACTTCCTCCCTAAATAAGAGGTACTTAAGTGGATTGATAGATGTTTACTTAAAGTGTTTAAATGATAAAAAATGTACCTGAATGTTTAAGTAAATGAGAATATTCATTTAGATACAAAGTAAGGGTTTGAGGACTGAATTCAGGTTTGTCTTTGATGTTGAATAGGAAGAACCTGGGCACTGAGTTAAACTTGTGTGGATTCCTGCAGGTACAACAGTGCCGCTTGTTTACACCTGGCATCTCTTTTGACTGGTTGCTGTGTCTGCTCTGATTCACCAGTATTCACACCATACTGGCTGACACACATTGTAAATGTCAACCCTGGTTACACGGACATAGGCTAAAATCCTTGATTGGCTGTGTAAGTAGCTGTGTACCATGTGTTCATTACGTAACCTCTCTGAGCCTTACTTAGTTTACTTGTCAGTAAAATAGGGATAATAGGACTGTTGGGGAGATCCAATTAGATAGTGTGTAAATGTTTACCATCTTCTCTGGCAAATAGTAGGTGCTAAATAAATGCTAGTCCACATCTACCATTCCCTCTGTTTTCCTGATCTTGCCAAGGATCTCTCTCTATTCTTGTCCCAGGAATCATAGAATCACAGGACCTTAGAGACTGGAGAAAATGCTGTGGTCATCATGTCCCACGGTCCTATAGGTTGGGGATCTATAGTATAGATGAAAATTTGACTATAAGCCAGACCAGCATCCCTGACTTTCTTTCCTGCCTGTGTGCATTTCTAATTCAAGATGCACACTTGTTTTGTGTATATTTTGTTTGTTTTTGTCTGGACACTCACTGCATCATTAATCCAGTCAGTCAACTTCCAAATCTGTGTCACCATTAGACATAAGATAAATGGAATGAGAGATGGTGGAAGGATCAAAGTAAATTCATCCCTATTAATGGGGGGAGCTTTCCATATTGATCTCTCATGGAAAGAGGGTCAGTGGGATTATTTCAAATGACAGTGAACAGTTATTGTAAAAAGTTCTTTTTAATATTCATCATTCTAAGCAGGACCTTTCTGTTTCATAGCTAATTTTTATGATGGGAAAAGTTTTCTTTTCTGCATTTCAGCTACCAAATAATGTGGCAACTCCTTGGCAACACATACTGTAAGCCTTAAGATACTCTTTTTTCCATTCTTATCTATTGGTACCTCATGAAACAAAGCTAAACAAATGGATCTGGTGACCTTTTTATCTATCATCACCCTGTTCTTGCAGTTTGATAAAGCTTAACTTGAGCAATTGTCCTACAGTAAGTAGTGTAAAATTTTCATCATGAAATCTGAAGCCATTAAAAATAGAGTTGATGGTAGATCTAAGTCAGGATTAGCTTTGTTTATGTAAATCCAAAATATATCAGTATTTAGTGTCAGGGGGTACTAAATGCACAGGTTCAATGACAATGTGTGACAAATACTTGGATACTGATGATTTCATTTATGTGTACATGAATATATGTTTCAGTTTTAAAATATGATTCTGCCTAGTTTACATCAAAATATGCTTTGCTTTGCTACTTCCATGCACATGTCTCTCTATTGCCATAGCTCACTCCCTACCTCTCTCACAAAGCCTCCATCCTTCACAGTCCATCTTGAGTCCATCTTGCTTCCCCAGAACCTCTACAAGCACCAGCCTATTGCATCCCCACCCACTGGGTACAGCGCTGACTCTCTAGCCTGCTTGTAGTGTACAGCAATAGTTGAGATTTTGTATTTCCTATTTATCCCTGGTTATTCAACTGAGTAAATGTGTTTCCTATTTTCATCAACAAAACAAAACAGAATGGTTAAGTTTTCTGAGGGAAGGCGCTATATGGTCTCATCTTTATATTTCTCATTTCTCATGCTGCCTAGCGTGAGCTTCCTCAATTCCTGTTGACAGGAACAATCTTGTCCACACCCTGGATAGCAACTGAATAACCATGGAGGTGTTTAGAGAATCATCTCCCTATTACTTTGTGATTCCCGTTTAGCTGTTTTTTGGGTGAGATTTCTTTTACTTGTCCATTTATCTTGCCTCATCTTATCCAGAGCCTCAGCGTTCCTTCTCTGTGCTGTCTCCCATCTCTGTCTTGAGTCTCCTGTAACTGAAGCTGGAGGTAGCAGCAGCATTGTGAGAAATAAACAGGAAGTCTGTTCCTCATCCTAATCCAGACACACATCACCAAACACAGACTTAGTAGGAAGCCAAGATTTCAAGTAAAGCCAGTGAAGCATGAAGCGGGGAAGCATAAAAAATACACCCCAAATTGATTTGGCGCCTGTCGCCTGGGACTGCCTGGGCTGTGAATGGAAAACTCTTGTAGATTAAAGGAGGGGAGTGTAGGCAGCGGGATGTATTTCATACTTACTGTCCGTTACAGAATCCCTGTGAAATGATTGACCTTAGAGGGGACTCTTGATGATGACACCAAAGTCTTTTCAACCTGTTGTTCCTATTTACACTTGTGCTTTATGGATTCCTTCAGGGAGAAGTGTTTCAAAGAAATACAAAAAGCCTTCCACCCCAGACGCACTCCAAAGGTGGCAGCTTAAGCAGATAGCTTTCATTCCTCTGGTTGCTGTTTTCCTTTGAGGAGGAAATGTTACTTCTTCCCCTGAGCATTTGGATTTTGTAATCTGGGATATGCTCAGATTTAACAGTTTGAACTTTTAAAAACAATCATTATTTGGGGAATATTCTGCTCTTTTATCTATGGGAACACTAGGGAATTTGGAGTTACTGCTGTAGCTTCTTAAAAGCCTAGCTTTCCTGAAGTGCTGTTTTTTAAACTATCATAAGTCAAATTTATCATGGGGATAATGTAATAAAGACAAATATTCAGCCAATAATGAAAAGCTAAGTAAACGGGTATGTTTAAGCTCTATTATATGCTGGGGAGTACATTAAGGCAGATCTAAGAGAGCCTTTAATGGATTTAACATTAGCAATCAGACCTGGACTTGGTATAAATCAAGCACCATCACATTTCAGTCTAACGCACACCCACTCATTCATTAGTACCATTCAACGTAGATTATAAATATTAGCCAAGAAACCTTCAGTTCTTGAGATTCTTTCCACAGACACAGCAATAATTGAACAATAATGATGACAATTTTATTTTTATGAATCGCTATGGCTTACTTTTATTGATTTGCTCTTGGGCCTGGAGAAAGCTTCCTCAGCCAGCATACAACAGGAAATGGTTATAGCATTATCAGATAGGCCGTAAAGAGATAAATAAAATAAAGGGGGGTAGGAATGATGGTGGGACTCAGCAAGCTGCTGATATAAGCAAGAATTACTCCCCCTCACACCCAACAATAGAGCAACTTAAATTACCTCTTTTCTCCCTTCCCGTTCCTCATTCCTAGTTCAGTGAAAGGCAAAATACTTCTTGGCTGTAAATGTGCATTAACTTCAGAGCTGAGCATTTTGGGGTTCTGGGTTTCAGCTAGTGGGAAATGAGTAAGATGGGACTAGGCGAGTTTGCTTAGGCATTGTGTAGAAAGGAGGGTGAAACCCTGGGGGAATGTGCCGCCTCCTTTGATGATGTACATCTTCTTAATAACAAAGGGAGCATAGCCTTCTGAAATATTCCATCCATGCCTATGAAAAGGAGCTGAACCCTTAGTGCCTATGCCTTCTCTAGAGCACAAGCTGCACTGGTGTTTTCAGCCAGCTTTCCTTGCCTGTTAGCTTATAATGGTAATGAACTGAACATCTGGGTATCAGTAAGACGGATACATAGATATGGATCTGCATGTGTGTTTCTATGGCTGCCTTTGTGTTTTCTGCCTTCTCAGTGACGGATTCCAGAGGTTTAATTTCATACTAGTGCCCTCCCATCCCCAGTGACAAAGAGGATTTGTACTTCTGTTTACTTGCTGGATTGAGACCTCACTATGATTTTTAGTGAAAGGAACCAGAGCAAGCACATCTTCGAGAGTCTGTCAGTCCTCTGCAATTCCATGCAATGAAGCAGACTGCCAGGTCTGGTCATGACAGGGCCAGTGACAAGAGGAATTCTATTTTTCTGCAGTTACTTCTCATTCCCAATGGATTTTTCTTTCCTGGCCAAAATTTTTTCAGACCAGTTTCTGTTGGAGTTATGAACAAGCCGATGTCCAAGGACTTGTACATTTGCTGGTTCCATGAGTCATCCATATTCCCATCTGTCTGTCACTCTTGACTGGAAGAACAGGATAACTATGTCCCCATAGTTAGAGAAACAACTCAAGGAGGACTGCAGTGATAGCTGCCACAACCCTTCACTCTAGTTCATTCTCTGTCACCTTTTTGGTTACATCTTCAAAGCAAGTCTGACTGGGTATTTTAAACTCTACTCTTTTCCCAGAAAATAAGTTCTTTTGACTTGAGAGTTATTAAACTGTAATTAAAAGTTAATGTTTAATGAATTTATAGATTTAAAAAAAATGTTTTAAAGAATTATTAGTTATTGGTCACACATTGAGCTATCATTTAAGAACTGGAAAAGACCTTAAATCTGGTAACATTGAAAAAACATCCACAAAAGTTCAGCATCATATTTTGTTGTTATTGGAGAAAAGGAAGGTGGAGGTGTGTTCTTGGCTTGTATTTAGATGGGGGAATCCTTTGTCTCTGAAGGAAAAAAAACCCTCAGTAAGCCAAAAAATATTGCTACAACCACAACTTGGGTCAAGCCTATCTACACTTTTGTGGTGGTTCACAAAGCTATTCGATGCGCATGAACTCAATGAGCTCATTGGTTTCTAAAAATACAAAAAGGGATAGTTATAAATATGACCAGCCCCAGGAGGTTGACTAAATGGTTGTTGGGGTCTCCCAATGGAAAGAGCAGAGATCCTTGAAATGGAAGTTGCTGCTGCCATCCCCAAGAGTGTTGACAAAACATTAAGAAGATATTATAAAACATTAATAAAACATTCCTTTATTAATAAGGTAGCTCATTAAAAATTACTTATTGAGTGCATACTATGAGCCAGGCGCTCTGCTAGGTGCTGAACAAATGACAGTGAATGAGACAGACATGCCCATCCTAAGGGGAGCAAGTTATACAAATTAGAAAAGTGATTTAAGATAGTGATAAGTGACACAAAATTATGTGATAGGGATGTGGAAGAGACTCAACGGAAAGGTAGTTTTAGAGAGGGCAAAGGCCTTATAATTCCAAATAAAAAAGGGATTTCCTCCTAGAGAGAGAGATGAATGATATGATCTTTTTTACACTTTACAGAGATCATTGTGGCTGCTATCTGGGAAATTCACCAGGGTTTAATAAACCTTCAGAACAGATCATGATTAATGGGAGATGGAAAGATACTCCCATTCTTTTTTTTTTTTAAGATTTTATTGGGGAATTGGGAGAGGGGAACAGTGTTGGGGAATCAGGGAAGAGGAGCAGACAAGTTGCTGTTCTTTGGTTCTTCAGTCTAGTTGTGGAGGACGTCACCTCACTGGCCCATGTTGGTATTATCATTGCGCTCTTCCCAGGTGAGGCAGATCGGTCGCCAGCCTCTGGACGGCCACTCACAGCAGCTCTTGGCAGCTCACACCAGCTGCTGGCTGCTCATGCTGGCTGCTGGCCACACACGGTAGCTTATGGCAGCCCACTGCAGCAGGGGCTGCAGCCTACGCCGTAGCGGTGACTCATAGCATCCCAGCTCCAGGTTGAGCTGTTGTTCACTATCTTAGCTGTAGAGGGCAGTGTCACTGGCCCTCATGTGAGATCCAAATCAGGGCTCTGCTGCACAGAGCTGGCATCCCAAGCCAGCTCTTAACCAACTTGTCACTTGGCCGGCCCAATACTCCCATTCTTGATGCAAATGGATCTCTAGTCATTTTGAAGTTCAAGGAAGAAAACTGATTGACTTGCAGCACAGTTTTCATTTCTCCTGATTGTCAGTTGTGTCTTTGGGAGAAAAAGGAGGTTCTAGGAAGTGAATGACTGGATATAGAAATGTGATTTAACAACTCAATTTAATTTTCTGTAGAGTGCTTGCAGTGATCACATAGCGGGAAAGAGTGTTAAGAATGCTCTTTATGTACTTAAGCATGTACTCTTGACCCTGGCCGGACAGAGATGATAACTATGCCAGTGTGTCAGTAGCTAATTCTAAGGTTTGATGAAGAATAATACTAGCATGGTGTCTTATGCACAGTAGGGATTCAATACACATTTGCTGGATGGGTGAAATCTGGATTCTTAACCAAGGACAGAAGTTTATCAAAAGGCAAGGAAGACTGACATTGGTTCAGAGAATTAAAAAAAAAGCTGCTTAGTGTTCCCAGATGGGATAGGTCTTAATCAGAGAATTATGACTGTGTTTGATACACTAAAAACGTGTGTGTGTGTGTGTGTGTGTGTGTGTGTGTGTATGTGTGTATATAGGAATGATAGAAAAGTTCCAGGTACCCAGAAGACCTGGGCAGAAAGCATCAGGCACACTGGCCTCTCCATAAAGGGGCCTTCCTAGATTTGGGAAACCATCATTGCTGCCTAAATATGGGAGGGATTATTTGATGTCATGGGGCTTCACCCTACGAGTGTAGTACTTGTCTGGTAATGTGGGATATCCTTATCTTCCCAATGTGTGTTCCACTGGCCCAGGAAGCTGAGAAGTAGCAACTAGGATCAGGGAATATAAGAGAGACAGGTTACCACGAATGCCTTGTGCACTCAGTTATGGAATTATAACATTTAGGTGTTCCAACAGGAAGAGTGAGCAGTCAGTGAGGGGAAGTCTAGGAATCTTTCTTTTCCTTCTCCAGGCCAAACCTAGTAGCAAAACCAATTTCTTGTCGAAGTGGTAGGAGCTTCTCAATGACAGGGGCTGCTATAATTTTATTATATTTCCCAAATTTTCTTAGTTGAATGAATGCATCTCTTATGTTATTGTAAGGTGAACAGAGTGTTGAGTTCACAAATTGGATGGGGGGCTTTTGAAAAAAACATTATCACACAGTCTATTTCCTTCAGTCAGTATTATGTGTAACAGTGTCTCAGCTGGGCTCAGATGACAAAGATTACCATGGAGCAGGAGAGAGGGATGTCCCCTCTTGCCACCATTCTATCTCAGACTCCAAGGCTTAAGGGGGTGGTGGTGGTGGGGGGTGACACACCAGCAAAGGACAGCTGTCCCTGCAGGCCAGTTTTGTTGTTGTTATTGTTGTTGTTGTTGTTGTTGTGTGTGTGTGTGTGTGTGTGTGTGTGTGTGTGTGTGTGTAGGCCATCAACTGGAGTAGCAGTGACCAGCTGCTGCCTTCACATAACTGTGAATGAGGGTGGAGTGGAAAACAGAGTTGGTCTTGACTACATGGTGCAACGGCTCTAGAAGACCCTGGTGCACTGCAGGGAGACACCTGAAGACTGTAAATGGGAAGGCTGGGCTGAGTGTGAAGTGGAGACATGGAGGAGTTGGACATGGGAGGAAGAATAAGGACGTCAGAAGCCTGCGGGGGTTGCATGGAAGTTCAGGCAAACTGGTTTGGTGCAAGCCCAGCTGGACTGAGATCTTGGGTGCTCAAAGGCCCATAGGGTGCTCATGCGAGGCTGCTGAATGTTACACAGAAGCCTTAAGGAAACATGGAAGGTGAAAGTCATAGAGTTATAGTGGTTTTCAAGCTAATAGGGAGCCCAGTAAAAAGGGACCTCATTTAATAGGTAAGCAAACTAGAGTACAGAAGTTTAGTGATGAGTCCAGACTCCAGCTCTTCAGTTACCCCACAAATTCACCAGATGACTTAGTTCTAAATGACAATTGCTCTGTGAAAAATCTCACTACATAAAGTACCTTGGTCTCTCAGGCTGCTCATGAGCACACATCCCAGAACTTTCAAAAATACAGTTCCCTCACAGGCAAAGAATATGAGGACTGACAATAGGCCTCAAGACAACCCTCTTGGAGGTATAGAATTCTAAGGTATTAGATAAAGGAGTGTCCTTTTTCTTGCCAGCAGAGTATATTTACACTGTCTTTGCATCGTGTGTGTTTTTTTTTAATTTAAACAAAACAAAAATATCAAGACTCCTTGGTAAGTAGATAACTGTGTCTTAAACTGGTCAAAACATTAAGAACACTAAAAAACAATTAATTTTGTGTAACAGGGAGGTCAAGTTAACAGGCCTCCCATGATCACATTGAACTCAATGTTATCAGTGACACTGAGGACAGGGCTTCCTCAGACTGGCTTCCTCAAGATGGCTGCAGTAGGTCCATGTGTCACA
This sequence comes from Hipposideros armiger, assembly GCF_001890085.2. Lineage (NCBI taxonomy): Eukaryota > Metazoa > Chordata > Mammalia > Chiroptera > Hipposideridae > Hipposideros > Hipposideros armiger. Next base: position 1,657,378 of record NW_017731474.1, read on the forward strand.
TCTGTAATTTTCTTCTGGTATGTCTCTATTTAGGAGTTAGAAAAATCTTTCCTAAACACTCTTCCAAACCATTTGTATCAGTCAGCTATTGCTACTATAATGCTGAGTAGCAAAGTATTCCAGCACTTTTGTGGTATAGAAAAGGTATATATTTCATACACAGGGGTTGATTGTGGTCTGGCTGTCATAGGCTGAGTGGATCTGCTTCAGTCTGCAGGGCCTATTGGGAATGGCTGTAGGCTGTGGGTTGGGTGCAGATTCACTTCACAGGGTTTGTTTAGGGACATAGGCTGAAAAGCAGCAACTACTAAGGACATCTCTTCTGGTGGTGGGTTAACTGAGAACAAGAGCCATGCCATATTGTGCAAGCACGTCTACGTCTTGTGACTCAACACCTATTCCACTGACCAAAACAAGTTACAGAGCCAACTCCAACACAGATGGGATGGAGAAGTAAACTCCACTCACAGTGGAAGAGTTTAGGTAGTGGATATTTACTGAACAATAATTCATTAGCTATTACACCCGCTCCTCCCAAAGATGATTTTGTCTCATGGGACCTAGGCCAGAATTTCTAATTACTAACCTAATTGCTGAAAAGGGGAATGAATATTACCAATAATGCTTAAGCTACTCACCTGGGGTGGTTGGGAGTCAACCAGCATGACCACTAGGGGAACCTAGGTGTGCTAGGCACAATGTGCTAGGCACAAATAGTCTATCACTAAAATTCATTGATCATCACAGCGACTCACCAGAAATAGAAACACATGCACAGACACTCAGTGTTAGGTGGCATTCATTGTCTATTCATGGAAGGATTGCAAGTGTTCAGACATGGAAACCCTCATCTACTTGATTCCTATTTTAGTCTCCCCTATATCTGGACCCCGTCTCAAATTCCTAGCTCTACCTCTGTATCTTCTCTGGCCTTCCCTTTTCTTGGTCTCGATTCCCCTGTCACTTCCCACCTTCCTTTTTGTTCTACTGTTCTGTTCACCATGGAACCAAAGGAGTGATCCTGGTAGAGGAAAGGTACCAGGAAGAGATTCTATAATAATTATGATTAATGATAACTAACATTTTTCAGTGCTATGCAAGTGTCAAGAACTGTGCTGATGTTTTTATCTGTATTACCTTTAATTCTCACAATGGCCTAACAAGGTAGCTGCTATTATTATTCTTATTTTACATACGAGGACATTAAATCTCAAAGAGGTAAAAAAAAAAATTGTGTTCAAGTTTATAAAACGATTAAGGGGTAGAACTGGGATTCAAACTCAGGCACCTCTGACTCCAAAGCTATTCTCTTAAATGCTATGCAATCTTGTCTATTAAGAATTTATAAATAAAAGCATATTAAAATAGAATAGTTTGGAGGTAGGAGAAATAATGTTCTTATTCAGATATTGAAAATCATAAAGTTCAGTAGTATTGAATCCTTTTTTCACAACACAGATAAAGCCAAAGACTTGAAGTGAAAAAAAATGTCCAAAATATTATTTTTATGCAGTTGTTAATTGTTTTATGGAGCAAGCTCATAAAAGTCACAGACCACAAAACATAATTACAAAATGCACTTGACATCAATTACAGGAAGCATTGATTTCATTAACTCACATCTTGTCCAGAAGCTATAAATTATGGGAAATAGGAAATGCATGTATGTCTCCTTTCTGAATAGCTAATTATATACCACTCACTACTGCATTTATTATCGGGATGGTATTGAGTACGCCATATACCACGTTACGTATCATTCCCTTTATGACTCAAGGAAACATTTTTT
>NW_017731474.1:1663883-1681513 GCF_001890085.2 Hipposideros armiger
TTCTGCTCATCTTTCTTAGCCTTCCATTTGTTGTTTTCTGTTCCTTGCAGCATTCCTTGTACAAATGTAGTATAAAAGTCAGTCAAAGGTTTGAGGGGAGTTTATATATCAGATTTTGGGGTTCCTTCCTTTTCTGGACTTCATTTCTTAATCTGCAGCTACTCGGCAGGCCCTGAACTGTGTTCTCAGGTACTTGAGGCCAACAAGACTGCAGTCCTGCTTGCGTTCTAGCTGTCCAGTATCCCTCGGACTGGGCGCCCTTGTAAGAGAGCAGCTACAAAAATGATGCTCTCCCCCAGTTCAGTTCCCTTTTTTTCAAGGGTTTACTATTCTCCATGGTGCATACTTCTAGTTGTTCTCCAGTGCCTTCAAATAGTTTATTTTAAAAAATTTTGTCCAGAGATTATAATTCTTATCTGTAGAAGATGTATTCTGAGACAAGCTATTCCTTCATGAATGAAACTGCAACATCCCTGTGGTTGTTTCCAGGAAGGAGTCCTGGCTGGAGATAAGGTTTTCCATGAAGACAAATTGGTGTGCTTATGTGAGCTAGAGGATCTAAGGCCTTACAGGCCAGGCAATGGATATTTTACATGATGGAGTAGACAATAGGGAAAGGGTCATGTCTGAATTACAGACAGATTTTGTTTTTAAATATTAGAATGACGCTGACATTTATTATAATTCACGGAGAGATTTGACATGTATTCAAATGAATTAGTATGCTACTTCCATCATTTACACGAAGCAAATGTCAGAAGTAAGACTCTCAATGTATCCTTGTAATTCTTTCCCTCTCCCTCTTCCTCTTCTTCCTAGTCTCTCTGGCCTCGCTCTCCTCCCCTTTTTTCTTTTTCCTTTTCTTGTCTTCTCTCTCCCCCCCCTTTCCCATTTTCTTTCTTTTCTTCAAGTTTGTGACTAATATGTGAAGAAGGTACCAGAGCTATTCAAATACATCTCAAGAATTCAAATTTGGTCCTTAAAAAAGAGTCTATGATTTTGTACTTAGTAAAAGCATTTATTTTTTAGTTTTTTTTACTTTACTGGTCCCAGGGTTTAATAAAATATTAAAACCAGGGAAATCATTAACTTGTAATATAGCAATTCCAAAAACATTGTGAAGTGCCTGCTATGATAATTGGTAACTCGATGTAACAACTTGGGATAGTGGTTTTGATCAAAGCATGATATAAAATTATGTGTATACTACGATGCACACTGGAAATGTTACATATGTGACAAAGACTGAAAAAAGAATACACAAAATGTTAGCAGCTGTATGATAAGATTATGAATGTTTATTTTTCAAATATTTTCAAAATGGAGGTAATTCGACTCTATTTTAAAATTTCCTTTTATTAGAGGAAATTTTAAATTTTAAATAGGTTAAAGTTCTGTTCTAGGTCCTCCACTTAAACATCAAGGATTTGGAGTTGTAAATGTTCCAGGATTCAGCAAGGTTATACCTTCCAACCTACAATTAAAAAAAAAAAATCTCTTAACCAGGGTCTCCTGGTGATAACCTCCTCTCCATACACGATGGAGGGTTTGCACTGCTCCCCTGGCTAACATGTGGGACCAGTGTAATTCTGGTCCTTAGGTGCTGACCTAGTGGTGCTGGTCATGCACGAGGCAGACAAGCATCGTGATGTCCAGCAAAGTCGGAATCCTTCTGTGTTTTCAGATGGAGAAACATGGGGTCCAGAGGGTGTACAAAGGGAAAATGTGGGACACAACCTCAGAACAGAGGGTGAAGTTTGCATCAGCAAGCTGCTTTATTCTGCTGACCCCAATGCTGTTTGTCCTCACTCTGATACTTATGGTGTGGTACTTAGGTGGAGGATGAGCTCAGAAGACTGTGTGTGATAAGCTATACTGAGGGGTTCCTTGTGGCATCTGTAACTTTTGGTAGAAGTGTTTTTTGTTGGTGGGGGTCATGTGGCATCATTGTAATGTTCATAACTAGGGTTATCATAACATTTATTGTCCAAACTAGAACATGATTGAAAGCCAATGGCAGTGCTGTTAGCTGTGATAACAGGCACAAAATGGGATATACCATGCAAACAGAAGCATAACTCCAACCTTCCTGGAACCCATATGGTGCTTTGGCCACACTAGGATAATAACACCTTCCAAGTTGGTTCCTGTCTTCTTGCGACCCCAGGCATAGGTCATCACCCTAGGCCACCAAAGAAGGAATAGGGCCCTGTCCCAGATGGCACTTCCTACCCCTGGCTTTCCTCTGAATCACTGAAGATTTTGAGCAGGGGCCAGATTGATTAACATGACATTTCATGCAAAAAAGTATCTGGCAAATGAATGTAAGCTGGATTAGAAGGGCAAGAATTGTGAGTCAGGGTGCTCAACCAAGATGTAGTTGCAGTGACTCAGTCTCTGGGTTTTTTATCTGCTTACACAAAATAATTAATAGGTGCAAGGATTCTTAGAGCAATGATGGGACCAAACATCTTCAAAATCAATACTCTGTTGGAAAATCTGCATGTGTGATTACTATAGATATGGGAAGTCCACTCAACTGGGAATTAGAAAAAAATAGGCTGTGGTCCCCAATCTGTCACATTAACTTCCAGAGCTTCAGGGTTCCCACTTAAAAGAGGGAATTTAAACAGATGGCATCCAAGCCCCCTTACTGTCCTTAAAACTATGATTTTAAGCTGCCCTGAAGGAGTAGAGTTTTATTGAGAGTTTTAAAATTTCTGTTCTGTTCAGGAGAAGGGTGTTGTCAGGGTAGAAAATAATAGGAAAGAAGAGATGATGTCCAGATAGACAGTGAATCTTTTCATCTTTCTTGCCTGAGTTAGCTGAGAGGTTAGCTAAATGAAAAAACTTTTTGACATGTCTTCAGATTCTGGTTTTGGAAATTCATCCTAGATTTAGTGTATCAATTCTATCTTGCTAATTACAGACAAGTACTATATCAGTGCTTAAGCTCATTAGCGGAGATTTGAGGGAATGAAGGATGGCTATAATCTATCCAGTCATCCAAAATGACATATGAATAACAAAGAAGGTCCCCCAGGAAGGATAAATGTCCCACAAAGTCCCGACACTCACCTTGTGCTCTGGTCAAGTGAAGCCCCTCACTTTCCAATGAACAAATCCTGTCTATTCCTATTGCCATCCCCTCCCCACTCTCCCAAGATCCTTTGCACTCTAATCCCCTTCAATACTCAGATCAAGTTTGTGCCTTTAAAAAAGAAATGTATTGGGCAGGCCAAGTGGCGCGATGGTTAAGAACAGGCTTGGAATGCCAGAGGGCCCCGGTTCCGATCCCACATATGAGGGCCAGTGACACTGCCCTCCACAGCTAAGATGCTGAACAACAGCTCAACCTGGAGCTGGGCTGCGTGAGTCGCGGGCGATGGCGTAGGCTGCAGCCCCTGTGGCAGTGGGTTGCCATGGGCTACTGTGTGTGGCCAGCAGCCAGCATGAGCGGCCGTCCAGAAGCCGGCGACTGATGTGCCTCGCCCGGGAAGACCGCAAATGATGGTGCCAACTTGGGCCAGTGAAGCAACGTCTGAAGAGCAAAACAACAGCAACTTGTCTGTTCCCCTTCCCCCAATTCCCCAGCACTGTTCCCATCCCCCCAATTCCCCAATTAAAAAAATCTTAAAAAAAAAACAAAAACAGAAATGTATTTGATGACTCTCCTAATTACTCCCTTGCCTCCAAGGATGGATGTGGAAATGAGAAAAGAATATATAGGTTCTGTTATTCTTTGTAGTTATGTTTTATAAAGTTACTTTGAGTGCTGAATTAGCAAATACTGAACTACTATACTGTTCCTAAGGGAAATACAGAGTTAGGTTCCTGTAAGCCTCTGGTTCAAAACATTTTTGTTAATCGATCAATTCATTTTGTGTGGGTTTCTGTTTAAAGACAACTTATTTAATATATATTGTTCATTCGTTAACATTGAACTCGACTATCAGCACCATAACTCATGCTTGAACAAAGCTTAATTAATACGTGTATTTCCTCTATAAGGTTTCTAATCCCTAGGAACACTAAAAAACACTTCAGCACTATGCTAGGGGGTCATTTTAAACAGTGAAATGACCAACAAAAAAACCCCCCACAAAAATATGTAAGACATAACACTAAGTAACTAAATAGACTGTGAAAAAGACACTTGTTTATAGTACGAGCTGAAAGGAGAAGGCAGAGTGTTGCCTTATCCAACCTCAGCTGGGAATGTGTGCACTGGGCGAGTCAAAATTTTCTCCATTCTGTGTATATTGGTGAATGACCATGAAAGCACCATGAGTATTGATTTTGGGGTTACAAATAAATTTTAGCGAGTAGGTGAATTCATAAACATGGAATTTGCGAATAATGAGAATCAACTGTACTAATTAAGGACTTAGAGGTTGTACATACAAATTTACACCTAACTAGGTATTCAGTGTCACTATTAGAGGATTAAAAAAAACATTTTACCAAATACCAGACACCATGCTGGGCACCTCCATGTAACATCTCTTTTCCTTTTTTTACATCAATACTTGCAATTAAGAAAGAGGGAACTCAGAGAGATTAAATAAATTGACTAAATTCACACAGCTAATAAATGCCCCATTGTAAATAGATATTTACAATTCCAAAGCCCATCTCTTTGGTTTGAAAAACGATGGGATGGATACTCAGTGTGTTCCTATCCCTTAACTTCCATATGTTTGGGTTGGGTAGGAGATGGAGGAGACAGAAGAGTAAACCTGGGCTTAACAAACTTGTCAGGATCCCTGAATCTGGCCACTTCCAGGAGGGAGTAAGTTAAGTATCAACATGTGATAATATAAAAAGCATGCAAGCCGATCCTTAGGTTGGATCCGGGAGGCCATTCCTCAGTCACAGCCAAAAAGAGAGGAAAGAATACAGTAGTCCCCCCTCATCTCTGATTTCATTTTCCACGGTTTCATTTACCTTTGCTCAATTGCGATCTGAAAATTTAAATGGAAAATTCCAGAAATAATCAATTCAATGATAGAGGATCCCCAACCATTGACATCATCATGATTCAACTGATCCAGGATTACCAGAAGCAGATGATCCTTCTGACATATGGTCAGGTCGATAGTAGCCTAATGCTGTGTCACAATGCCTACATCATTCACCTCACGTTATTTCATCATACATGCATTTTATCATCTCATATCATCGCAAGGAAAAAAAGGGGGAGAATAGTACAATAGGATATTTTAAGACAGTGAGAACACATTCACATAACTTTCATTATAGTATGTTGTTATAATGATTCTATTTTATTAATAGCTATTGTTAATCTCTTACTGTGACTAATTTCTAAATTAATCATAGGTATGTATAGGAAAAAACATAGCATATATGAGGCTCAGTACCATCTGCAGTTTTAGGCATCCACTGGGGTCTTGGCAAGTATCCCCTTGATCGGGGTGGGAGGAGCTACTGTAGCCGGAATCCTGACCTGTGGCAGCTCAAGGAGCGTGTGACGAGCTATGCAGCAACTTCTCTGTGACTTCTCCCTGCTGTGCCTCTCTCTTCTTTAGTGTCTCTCTCCCTGGGACTCAGCCTAGGTTTCCAGATTCCCACTGGGTGTAGAGGCCTGTGGAAAAAGAGTTATGTTTGCTACAGTCTATATTTTTAGGAAAGTAAGTCTTATCTCCACAGCTAGGTTGTAAGGTCCCTAAGTTAGGGGTTACGTGTTTGGTTTTTGGAGCCTTTATATCTGTCACAGTGTCAAGCATGCCATCGATACCATACTTAATAAAACCATGGTTGATTGCTTTGGCTTTTTTTATTTCTGTTTACATTTCTCATTTAGTTTTTTAGCATCCACGTATAAGTGAGATCATATGGCTTCTTGATGGTGGTTGTATGACTCTGAAATAGGTGTGATGTGGGAGTTTATAGCATTGATTTGTAAGATTGAGGACACTGTCTCCTTTTGCCACCTCCTAACAGCCTGTCTCCTTCAGCTTCCTTGCCTCTGTCTGGGTGTGTTTTCTGCCTCTGCCTCCTTCCTCTTGCCAGCGTCGATTGTGTCTCCATGAAACATATGGTCCTTTTGTCAGCTGATACTGTCCTTGAACTGAACAAAACCCTCACGAGTGGGCCATGAGTCAAGTCACTTACCTCTGTCACCAGAGGAGTTTATCTCCCCTGACAAGGTTTTGTCTGGTTTTTGTGGCACAGTTAGTGACAGCCCATGCATGTAGCAGCATGCGACCCAGCTCCTTGCCTCAAACTGTGTAGTCATCAGAACTGTCACACAGTCAGAACAAGTTAATTCCACGCCAGCAGAAGGGCAGGCTATAATAATACCAGGCCTCTGGAGAGGGTGCTGTCAGGCAGCGTGTCACTGCAGCCACCCAGCTGCTCTGCTTTGTGGGCAAAGATGCGTGCTGACAGGCAGCGTTCTATTCCCAGGGAACCAGACGGGAGCGAGCTCGGTGATTTTCTGTGGGTTTCATGGTGCTCATGGCATTGCCAGCTATAACCTGGGAATGACAGTTTCAACAGAACTGTTTTAAGCTTTAAAAAAACCTGTCTTTTGCTGGCAGAGGCAGAAAACTGATCATGAGCCTTCTCCTATCTTAGCTTTCCCTCCACCCCCCAATTGTAGCTGATGAGAATCACGATTAGGTAGGTGCATATTTGTGCATTACCCTGGAGATGGTCGCTGATGAACTGTTGGTCTTTTTAATGAGTGTTTTCTAGCTATGTTTGTGACAAAATCTTTGGTTTCTGATGCTGGAGGATGAGTATATGTTTTTTGGAGATGGAAGAATTGGGAGTTTACCCAGTGTATGGAGAGAAAGCCAGCCGGTGCAGTGAAATCAGCATAGGATACATCATATTCTGTTCTTTCTACTAGTTCTTCTCTAAAAGGGAAAATATTACAGAGAGAAATTCTAAAAGAAATTGCCAGTGTAATCCTAAATGATATCAATGAGGAAGAAAGCGAGAGGCAGCTAAGGAAACCAATGTGACTACTGGAATTATTTTCCTAAAAAAGCAAATCTAATCACACCACATTATTGTAATGGTCCCTGAATTTACATAGGCTATTCTCTCTTACCTCTATGCCTTTTACAAGTTTGCATGTCAAACTTTACTTATTCATTAAGATCCACATCAAAAGTCCCCTCTCATATGAGATACCCACCACCACCACCACCACCACCCAGGAGAATCCTTGGAGCTTCTAATACATGTGTTTATATACAAACGGTGCCAAAAAATGTATACACATTTTAAGAAAGGAAAAAAAACTGTATTAAAATTGTAATACTCAATATATACCAATAACAGAAGATGAATACAAGCCATGTGTATACATTTTTTTTGGCACTCCTGGTATATTTAGTGCATTCATTGGGCAACATTTAAATGTGCTTCCTTATATTTTTATCTTTTCCACTAGGCTATGACTCATTGAGGTTAGGAGCCATGTATTATTTTTCATTTTATCTGCAGTGACTACAAAATTTCGAGCAATCAGATGCCAAATCAATGGTTCAAAACTGAATAAAGGGTACTCTCTGATGAGCTCTGGTATGAAAAAAATATTAACAGATGAAAGGTGGAATTTAATCAGAGGTGAATGTAAAAGGGTTCATATTTGCAATGAAATGTATAAATGTAACAGCATGAACCCTTAGGAGTACTATGAGAATGAGTTCAAATGTTTGAAGAATGCTACAGACAATTAAAAAATTCAGAGGACCTTTAAAGCTATGACTAACACAATGATTAGGACAGCTGGTGGAATGTTAGCGCAAGGCAGGGAGCTAGCAGAGCTGCCAGAGCCTTGCTTCTGTGTTCTCTATCTGGGAGCATGATCTGCAAAGACACATGTAGTCAAGAGGGAACACAAGATTGTGAAAGGGCCTGGCCACTGTCAGTGAATTCAAGTCTCTGGGGCCAGAAGAGGCATAGTCCAAGGTTTTGAAACTGGTAGGTGATTGTGGAATCATTGGGAAGAGAAGAGGCATCATAGTCTTGTTGAATCTTACTCATATCCTGTTTGTCAAATTAATTCAAACTTTTCCAGTCCTACTGTTACCACTGTTAGTCTATATTTCCCAGTTAGTCATTCACCTGCCAGGTTATGAAAGAGCTGATGTTCTTTCTCTATCTCTACAGTTGCTTTTCTTATAGTATTTGCACAGATGCCAAAGTGATGCAAGTTGGATCACTTTTGTGCCAAGCCCACTGCTCAGACTTTCCATTTCAGCATTAATTGTGGCTGTTTGCCCTGCGTCTCATCAGTTTCTGCAGGCTAGACTAGACTCTACTCACCTGCTGGCTCTGCCATTCCCTCCTTTCCCTGGAGATTCCAGCCTTACTGAGCTCTCTTCAGCCTCTCAAGTGTGCACCATTTTCTCTGAGCCTTTGCATGTTATGTTAACTCATTCAAAAAATGTATTTATTGAACTTGGCCCTGTTTTAGGCATTGGAGGACATAAAGGGGGATAAAACCAGAAAAAGTCACAGTTTTTATAAGGGGAGATGACCGTTAGTCAAATAATTATTAAATATGCAAATTCACATAACATAACAGGGATAAGGAGAAATATGGTGCTATGAGCATGTGTGACCTTGTTAACCAGGTCAAAGTTTTCCCTTGTAAAGTGATGAGTGAATAGCATTAATGAGGGGAAGAAGAGGAAGGAACTATGTTCCTAACATAAGGAACAAGATATGCAAGGCCCTGTTCATTGAGGGAACCCTGTAGTGATGACGAACTGATAGGAAGTCAGTATGGCTGGAGTGGGCAGGGGTGAGGCTGGGAGGCAGGATGAGTCAGATTCACGTATGGCTTTGTACACTACTTGCTTTTGTACTAAAAGGTGGTTGAGAGTCACTGAAGCACTTACACAATTTTTTTATTATTACTTTTTCAATTACAGTTGGAGAGTCACTGAAGCACTTTAAAGTAGGGGCAGCAGGATAAAACATCTCAAAAGGATCATTGTATCTGCAGAGTGAATTGGCAGAAGGAGGCTGAAAGAATGCACTAATGTATTTGGGGGGCAGTTGAGTAATACAGGCAACCTATGCCCTGGTTTGGATCAGGATGGCTGTGGGAGATGTGGAGGGTATTGGGATGTTCTGAGAGAGATTTGAGAGGTAAAGTTGATGGGACTTGGTGTGGATTATACAAGAGACATGAGAAGGGCTTGTCAAAGAGAACTCTCAGCTGTTGGGCTGGATAATGGATGGCAGTGAAGAGAGTCACTGAAGAGGAGGCTGTGGAAGAAGAGCAGACTTGTTCATGAGTCTGGTGTTCGGCAGTCAGAGACTGAGGGAGCCTGTGAGCTGTGCAATACGGGAGGTCAAATGAAGTCAAACGGGCAGTAAGGTTCACTGTTCTGGAGCTCAGAGGGGAGGTCAAGGCTGGAGACATATGCTTGTCGGACATCTTGCAGAAGGCATAGATGAAGCCATGGATTTTGATGCAATTAATTTAGGAGAGAACATAGAGTATAAGAAGAGACACACGGGACCAAACCTTGAGCAAAGCTAGGATCAGAGTAATGAAAGGACAAGTAGTGTGTTGTGATGCTAAAGAAGATAAGAGAAGTTGGGGTTTCAAGACAGAGGGAATGCCAAATACACACAAGAGGCCAAAACAAATGACTAAAAAATAACTCTCAGATTTTTAATTTTCAATTTATTTTATTTTTAAAAGATTTTTATTAAAATATAGTTAATGCACAATATTATATTAGTTTCAGGTGTACACCATAGTTATTCAGCATTTATATATCTAAAGAAGTGATCACCATAAGTCCAGCAACCATCTGACACCATACCATGCTATCCCAAGTTATTGACTATATTCGCTGTATTCTATATTACATCCCCATGACTTATTTGTTTTATATCTGGAAATCTAGACCTCTTATTCCCCTTCACCTTTCCCCCCTTTTTAAAATTTTCAATTACAGTTCACATTCCATATTATATTAATTTCAGATGTAGAGCATAGTGGTTAGACATTTATATAATATAAGAAATGACCCCCCTGACTAGTCTAGTACCAACCTGGCACTATACATAGTTATTACAGTATTATGCCTGTATTTCTTATGCTATCCCCTACATCCCTATAATTTGTAACAACCAATTTGTACTTCTTAATCCCTTCCCATTTTTCACTCACCCCAACTCCCCTCCCATCTGGCAATAATCAATATGATCTCTGTATATATGAGTTTGTTTCTGTTTTGTTTATTTTGTTCTTCAGATTCCACATATAAGTGAAATCACATTTCATCTGTCTTTCTCTGTCTGATACTCCACTCAGCACAATACCTTCCAGGTCCATCCATGTTGTCGCAGATGGCAAGAACCCATCCCCTTCCCTGGCTGAGCAGTATTCCACTGTATATATGTACCACCTCCTCTTTATCCATTCTTCCATCAATGGACACCCAGGCTGCCTCCACATCTTGACCATTATAAACAATGCTGCAATGAACATATGGATGAATATGTTCCCTTGAAGTAGTGCTTGGGTTTCTTCAGATAAATACTCTGAAGTGGGATACTGGGTTCTTCGCTATAGCCTTTGTTTTAAAGTTTATTTTGTCTGGTATTTTTCCACCCCTTTAATTTCAATCTCTGTGTGTCTTTCAATCTGAAGTGATTCTCTTATAAGCAGCATATGTAAGGGCTTTGTTTTCTTATCCATTTAGCCACCCTATGTGTTTTGTTTTTTTTTTTTTCTTCTCCATTTTAAAGAAGTCCCTGTAACATTCCTTGTAATACTGGTTTGGTGGTAATGAACTCCTTTAGCTTTTTTTTATCTGGGAAGCTCTTTATCTGTCCTCTGATTCTAAGTGATAGCTTTGCTGGGTAATGTAATCTTGGTTGTAGGTCCTTGCTTTTCATCACATTGAATATTTTCTGCTAGTCCGTTTTGGCCTGCAAAGTTTCTGTTGAGCAATCAGCTGACAATCTTATGGGAGCTGCCTTCTAAGTTACTAGTTGCCTTTCTCTTGCTGCTCTTAGGATTCTCTTTGTTTTTAAAATTTGCCTTTCTAATTATAATGTGTCTTGGTGTTGGCTTGTTTAGGTTTATCTTGTTTGGAACTCTGTTGCTATTGGCACATCGGTGGGTGGGATTGACCCTCAGGCTGATTGGCTGTGGGGTTTGGTCACATTCATAACTTACAGGCTGCTGTGTGGGGGGCTTACTCCACTGAGTGAGATTTGCCTTAGTGAGCTTTGGTGCCTGTTGAGACCACCCTTTGGGTATGCCACTTGTGGGGCTAATTGGGCGATGCTGTGTTCTGGCGCAAAGCCAACCTCCAACTATGTTGGTTCTGGGGCCTCTTGGGCAGGACTCCAGTGCAGTCCCAGGTCACCCACTGACTGGTTCAGGGACTACCTGATGGGAGTTACAAAATGATCCATGGTTGTTCTCTGCCTGTGCTAACTCTGGCGGCACATGGGAGAGGCCATGCTGTGAACTGAGGATGGCTGTCACCAGTACTGGGCCTGGGGTAGCTCCACAAAAAGCCAGGACACCCCGACATCTGCTGCCACCTGCCAGCCTCCTTAAGTTTCAGCCCCTGATAAAGCCTCGTGTGGTACATGACTTGGGTGAGGAAAGGCTTCAGGGAGTCACTAGAGTGGGAAGAGTTGTGATCACCAGGTTAATGTAAATTCTGCTTTGGTGCCAGTGCTAAGCCTGCAGCTACTCAGCAAAAGTCTCAGAGCCCACTGAGGCCAGTTGCTGCCTGCCTGGGGCCTGAGGACTCGGATATTTTTTCATGAAAGAGTGTAATGTGCATGGGGCTAGTTGCTTGCAGAGAAAGTGCCTCTCAGCATTGGGGAATTGGTGGGGGTCTGGTCTCAGCAGAGGTCACCAGGCCAATCAGATTTAGATTTTTCCTGTGGGGGTGGGCTCAACCACCTCCCAGAGGTTTGGGGACAGCCCGTTTAGTGTCTCCACCCCTCCTACCAGTCTTGACATGGCTTCTTTATATCCTTAGTTATAAATATTCTGTTCAGCCAGACTTCAAATAGTTCTCCAAGTTGATTTTTCTATAATTTAGCTGTAATTTTCCTGTGTTCACGGAAGGAAGCAGGCACAGTGTTTATCTTCTCCACCATCTTGGATGTCCTCTATCTTTTGGATTTTTGCTCTGAAGGGAAGGAAAGCTTTAGGCCACAGATGGAGGGAGAGAAGATTTTACCAATGGTGCTCTCTGCTTGTTCTCTTTTCTCTTCACCTGGCTGAAATATTGTCTCTTATAGGAATCCCCACATGATTGCTTTCTCCAGTTTATTTTTCTAAAGGACTTGTTGGGTACTTTTAAAATGTTCATCTAGAACATCAAACTTGTGCCTGTTAGCTTATATAATTACATTTTATATTATTTTCTTACTGCCTACCTTTCCTGCCAGGCTATCAGATTGAGAGAATAAAAACCACGTTCATTTTCCAACCCCAAGGCCTATCAAAATGCCACACAATGAGGGGGCGCTTAATACATATTTATTAACTGAATATATTAAATATTATTGATTTTTCAATTTAGATAAAAAGCATGGGCTGATGAGGTTTATGGAGATATTTCTCAGATTATAAAAACAAATTTTAAAGATAATTTGTGATAACGGAGAGGAGAAACTGATTATTACCATGAGCCAGTTTGGGGTCTTGGAGAACTTGTGTTTCAAGGTAATTGAAGAATACTTCTTTTAATGGAGGCTAAGAAGCTTCTAGATCATGGGAATGCTGTTGATATAACATATCTGAATTTTAGCAGTCACTAATGATATCATGTAGACCATATTATTAGGTAGATCCCAAGCTGGCCAAGCACGCTGCTCTATGGTTACAGTGTTGATTTGGAGAAATCTTGGCTGGCTCTTGATCCTGTAGTGATTTGAACTAAGATAAATGGCCCACAGTCTCTACCTGAAAGCTTTGGAGCCAGCTTTGTTTCAGAATTTACAGGTTTTATTATAATGGTAACACAGCAACTTGCTGAATTTGTTAAAAAGAATGCTGATAATAGCATAGTTTCATTTGTATCTCACTTTAGAGTGGCACAAATGCTAAAATGATCCTCCCTCATGTCAGCTCTGTTAGGTAGGTACTATCCCCATTCTATGGACAGATAAGGCTCTGAAATAGAAACAACTGAGCCATATCTTGAAAGCAAGTTTAAGACTTGTTAAATGTTTTTTATCTAACTTTAGCCTTCTCAGTTCTGAGGTAATATGCCTCAGGTGTTTATATAACCCCTTTGTGATTGCTTATCTGTTTATAAAAATAGGTACATGACCTTGGGCAAGTCATTTAATGGCAAAAACTATGTTTTATTCATCTTTGTTTCCCCAGAGGTTCTAAAAACATAATATATACTCAATATTTGCTGAATTAATAACCTACTTATGTCAAGATTTCTTCATTAACAAAATTAGAGAGTTGGACTAGGATCCCAGAGAACTTTTGTGATAATAACCACATTAAAAAATAAAACTGAGAAATTGAAAAGAAGTTTTAGTTCATTAAAAAAGCCCCAATAATATAATTATCAAATGTTAATATATGTAATATAAACTTTCTGAAGTATACATGTATTTTCCAAAAAAAAAAAAAAGAAATTGAGAAGAGTGGCATTTTGCATTTTTGCAAATCTCTTTCATGTTTGTCTTAGTAGAAGACAGTTGGATTTTCATATCTGCTTTTGCNCCACATTAAAAAATAAAACTGAGAAATTGAAAAGAAGTTTTAGTTCATTAAAAAAGCCCCAATAATATAATTATCAAATGTTAATATATGTAATACAAGGGAATAAAGTTATAAAACTTTCCTGACAAAAAAAAAAAAAAAAAAAAAGAAAAGAAATTGAGAAGAGTGGCATTTTGCATTTTTGCAAATCTCTTTCATGTTTGTCTTAGTAGAAGACAGTTGGATTTTCATATCTGCTTTTGCACTGAATCTGTTGCTATATGTTGTTTTTTATTTGAAATATTGAAGGAAAGTAGGCCTCATACAGATATGTACAATATACAGTTTTTTTCTGCCATTTGCTATAAGGGACTTGAGCATCTGTGGATTTTGGTATCCACAAGCAGTGCTGGAATCATTCCCTGAAGTTTTTTCAGGAGTCAGAATTACATGCGGATTTTCGATTGTACAGGGGTTGGCACTCCTAACCTCTGCACTGTTCAAAGGTCAACTGTAATTGGAAAAGGGGGAAATATATTAATGGTATCTTCAAATAATTGTGGA
The DNA here is from genome assembly GCF_001890085.2 of Hipposideros armiger. NCBI lineage: Eukaryota > Metazoa > Chordata > Mammalia > Chiroptera > Hipposideridae > Hipposideros > Hipposideros armiger. The sequence continues at coordinate 1,678,147 of NW_017731474.1, forward strand.
TGCTATTTTTGGATACTAAACCAAAACTTGAAAAATGATAGTTTCATTAATATTAGTTCTGTGAAATCTGAAATCATATTAATGAAATTTTATTATTCAGTTACATTAAAATCCATTACTCTGTCTTTCATTTTGAATGAATCTTTTTACCATGCATAATTGTGGAACATTATGCATTATTCATTTGGTTTACTGAGTTATGCAGATCTTCCAAATATTGATGTAGTTCATCATATGAAAAAAAAATCACATTCATTAATATCACCGATTTTATCAGAAGTCTTTAAGTTTTGGGAAGCTGTTAAGCTCATGGTGGTGTATACAAATTCTTCAAAATTCTGATTTTCATTTGAAACCTCAAATTTTATAATTGGCAATAAATATTGTCCTTTGTTTTATTTGGAGTGACAGGCTTACTTCATTTATTTTTGATCAAATGTCTTCCAGTACCCAAGTTTGAAAGGTATGATTGTCAGCCATTTTTTTTTCCCCCCCAAAAAATGTTGAATCATCGAATGAGTGGCTGGTACAATTCAAACAATTGCACATGTGCTCTCCTTTCAGGCCACCATCATACTTGGGCATGCAGCAGAACTACTTCAAGTCTATTTTCTATTTTGTCATGGATAATGTTAAAAAGGTATATATTCAAGAGTTGAAATTTGCTAAAAATAATTTTTACTGTTTCATCAAGGATTCTTAAGTGAACTTAACTCAGCTTCCTCCAGAATTTCTTTTTTTTTTTTACTGTAAGTACATGCCTTGATTTATGCTAAAATCCCAGTTACTTTACCACTACTAATTCTGTACCATCAGTGCAAAAGTCAACATAATGAACAAGGGAAATAATGTTTTAGTATTATTATAAAAATATTCTTGACCTCTTCAGCCCTCCTGAAAGGGACTCAGGGAACCCCTAGATGTCTGTAGACCATATTCTGAGAATTGCATGGCTAACAGTTGAACAGTCTATAAGTATTGCATTGTGTTACCCACTTCCTAATGATGTATCATGGGAGGGGAAGTGGTAAATGATCCAATTGGGTCAGATACAACATCATTATGCAGCATTGATGATGTAGCTAGAATATACCAATCAAATGAACAACAAAGCCTAATTCATTCATATTTCTGTTTTTTTATCTGTTTTTCCCATTCTCGTATTTGCATATCAATTCGAAGTTGAATTGTGGCAAAGATTGCTAGATGTTCCCCCCACTTTGACTCCCCCCCCCAAAAAAAAGATCTGTTGTCTCTTTTTCCTGGACAGCTTCCCTTGCATTAGATATGATTAAGTTCCAATAGTAATATTAGTGGCAGGGCTGTGTTTACTTCCAGACCTGTCCCATTAAAATCCCCCATGTATGCTACTCCATATTCTTTTCTTCCCACTAGGTAGATGTGGATTAGGATTAGGGCCAATGAAATGGGGGAAGGAACCTTGGAATGACCATGTGAAGGAGTGCTGACTGCATTCTGAAAATGCCTGCACACCCACCCATCCAGGAGTGTTAAATGAACAAGAAATACATTTCTGTTGTTTTGAACATCACATGTTTTAGGTCTATTTGTTATAGCAATTAGCCTACCTTTAACATTGGCTTGAATAATAACCTTTTAATTAGAATGCAAAATGATTCATATCCCTCAATGGCATGTAAATTGAAACTGTACTAAAGGGTAACATCATTAATGACTTCTTGTCATAGAGATAGTTTGGAAAAGGACATACCTTTTAAAATTTATAGCAGATTCTACTTTTATCCTCTCAGCAAAGGATCTATTTCCAAATTAATGTGTAATGCAAGGTGTAATGAGGAGCAAATATTTGTCCCTTAATTATTAGGGGGAATATAGGACTGCATTATCACTTTACATATGTTTCAGCCCTGAAATTCCTAAACTTGGATACTCATGGGGTAGGCAGGGAATTAAGCAGGAAATTGGAAATGTATTCCATGAAAGATACAATGAGAAAAGTAATTGAAGATAAAGTATTATAAATAGGATGACTCAGGAGCTTGAAAACTGCTTTCAAAAAATGGATATAGTTTTTCACGGGAAAGTAATTGAGTAGATTCCAAATTTAAAACCCTTGGGGAATTGGTTCTTTTCCTAATTACTGATCCTTTCTCTTGGGTTTGAGAATATGAAACTAATTCCCCCTAGTGTCTGTTCGATAGAGATGCAATTACAAAAATAATGGATGTGATCTAGGATGTTATTAAGCTTTTTTCCATTGCTCTTATTTGTATTCAATGCAAGTCAGCATTTTAAGCAAATAACTGAGTTATTTTCATAGACATTATTGTATATCATAGCATGTGCTACACGATCCATGTCACATTCAATGACATTGCTTCCATTGATTCCATAATGATCATTTCCTATCTTGGCTGCCAACAATTATCAATGTTTGATTATTTCATCATTTTTTAAAACAACATCTAAATTGAGTTTCTGTTAGGTTGATTAAAATAATTCTAAGTACACTTATGCATTAATATTCAATAAATATTTACTGAGTGTGTACCATGTGCTAGGCATTGGAGATACAAAGATATATAAGCAAATCTTATTTTTGAGGAGCTCACAGTCCCATGTGGAATTAACTAGTCCCATGTGTAATAGTTAAACTAGACTAGGTTATGGAGCAGTAACAAACAACCCTCCAAATCTCAGTGGTTTAACTCAACATTTCTTTGTGTTCATACTTCACATCCAAGTAAAGTCAGTAGGGGGCGTTGTTGGAAGAGGTCATAGAGAGGATGGGACCACGGATTGATCCAGGAGCTGGACCTGGGCAATTGGAGGCTCCTTATCCCTCCCTTGTCCTTGGAAAGTACATTGCACCTACTATTTGCACGCTAGAAGCTGATTCAAGGACGTAGCCTTTAGTGAGTAAGGTGTTGTTGAGGCCATCTGGTTGTGACTAAACCCAGCTCAGCCCTCTATATAAACTTTTAAGATTCTGCAAGGCAGGTGCAGAAATCTATTCATCTTGTGATATCCAAAGGCAAGCCTTGTATGTAGGCTCCCTTGCTTATGAAACCTGCCACCTACCAATCTAGAGTGGTCTTCCTCCTTTCATCTCTCCTTGCCTCTGTGTACAGGGCCTAGTTTCAGATTTCATCCAGGGAACTCCTGGAGTTTTTGACTAGCAGGCTCCCAGGTCCTCGGAGGCTTCATCTCAGCATGTGACTTCCACAGTATTTCTGTGACTGCGAAAAGGATCACGGTCAATTGCACACTGATTTTTTTTTCTTTTTTACATGCAATATTATACAACATCAGCTTCAGGTGTACAGTGCAGTGATCAAGCCTCTACCCCATCCCTGAAGTGGTCTCCCTAACAAGACATGTGACC
>NW_017731474.1:1683438-1687404 GCF_001890085.2 Hipposideros armiger
ATTGAGTATGATGTTTGCTGTGGGCTTATCATATATGGCCTTTATTATGTTGAGATATGATCCCACTATTCCCACTTTGCTAAGAGTTTTTATCATAAGTGGCAGCTGGATTTTGTCAAATGCTTTTTCTGCATCTATTGATATGATTGTTTGATTTTTATTTTGTTAATGTGATGTATTACATTAATTGATTTGTGGATATTGAGCCAACCTTGCATACAAGGAATGAATCCCACTTGATCGTGGTGTATGATCTTTTTAATGTGATGCTGAATTTGGTTTGCTAGTGTTTTGTTGAGGATTTTTGCATCTATGTTTATTAGGGATATCAGCTTGTAGTTTTCTTTTTTTGGAATATCTTTGTCTGCTTTTGGGATCAGAGTAATAGTGGCCTCATAAAATGTGTTTGGGAGCTTTCCCTCCTTCTGTATTTTTTAGAATAGTTTGAGGAGAATAGGTATTACTTCTTTTTTGAATGTTTTGTAAAATTCACCTGTGAAGCCATCTGGTCCAGGACTTTTGTTTGTTGGAAGCTTGTTGATTACTGATTCAACTTCTTTGATAGTAATCAGTCTGTTTAGAGTTTCTGTTTCTTCTTGGTTCAGACTTGGTAGATTGTATGCTTCTAAAAATTTATCCATTTCTTTCAGATTATCGAATTTGTTGGCATATAGTTGCTCGTAGTATTTTCTTACAATTTTCTGTATTTGTGTGGTATCTGTTGTCACTTCCCCTCTTTCACTTCTGATTTTATTAATTTGGGTCATCTCTCTCTTTTTCTTGGTGAGTCTGGTTAAGGGTTTGTCAATTTTGTTTATCTTCTCAAAAAACCAGCCCTTTGTTTCATTGACCTTTTGTATTGTGCTTTTGGTCTCTATTTCATTTATTTCTGCTCTGGTTTTTATCATTTCCTTCCTTGTACGCCCTTTGGGCTTGTTTTGCTGTTTTTTCCCAGTTCCCTTAGGTGTAAAGATAGTCTGTTGATTTGAGATTGTTCTTGTTTCTTTAGATAGGCCTGCATTGCTAAGAGGGAAAACATACCCTCTTAGGACTGTTTTCGCTGCATCCCAGAGATTTTGGGTCGTTGTGTTTTCATTTTCATTTGTCTTAAGCTTTCTTTTGATTTCCTCCTTGATCTCATTTTTGACCCACTCGCTATTTAGTAGCATGTTATTCAGCCTCCATGTATTTGTTTGCTTTCTGGGTTTCTTCTTATAATTGATTTCTAGTTTCATAGCATTGTGGTCAGAGAAGACGCTTGATATGATTTCAGTCTTATAAAATTTATTGAGACTTGTTTTGTGGCCTAACATGTGTTCTGTCTTGGAAAATGTTTCATGTGCACTTGAGAAGAATGTGTATTCCATTGCTTAGGGTGAAATGCTCTAAAAATATCAATTAAATCCGGTGGTCTTACATGTCATTTAAGGCCACTGTTTCCACATTGATTTTCTGTCTGGAGGATCGGTCCATTGTTGACAACAGGGTGTTGAAGTCCCCTACTATGATAGTGTTGCTGTTGATCTCTTTCTTTCTGTCTGTCAAAATCTGTTTTATATATTTAGGAGCTCCTATATTGGGTGCATAGATGTTTACTAGGGTTATGTCCTCTTGTTGAATCGATCCCTTTATTATTATGTAGTGCCCTTCTTTGTCTTTTATTGTAGTCTTCATTTTAAAATCTATTTTGTCTAAAATAAGTATTGTTACTCCAGCTTTTTTTCTCATTTCCATTTGCATGAAATATCTTATTCCATCCCTGTACTTTCAGTCTGTGTGTGTTTTGACCTGAGATGAGTATCTAGTAAACAGCATATGCATGGGTCCTATTTTCTTATCCACTCAGCCACTCTATATCTTTTGATTGGAGCATTTAATCCATTCACATTTAAAGTGGTTATTGATAGGTGCATATTTATTGCCATTTTGTTATTTGTATTTTTGATCTTCCTGGGTTAGCTTGTTTTCCCCTTTCTTCTGTTTAAAAAGGCCCTTTTAACATTTCCTGCAATGCTCGCTTGGTGGTAATGAATTCCTTAAACTTATTTTCTGAGAAGCTCTTTATCTCTCCTTCAATTTTAAGTGATAGCCATGCTGGGTAGAGCAATCTTGGTGGTAGGCCTTTGTTTTGCATCACTTTGAATATTTCCTGCCACTCCCTTCTCGCCTGCAGAGTTTCTGTAGAAAAGTCAGCTCTTAGTCTTACAGGGGTTCCTTTGTAACCTGCTGTCTTTCTCTTGTTGCTTTTAGGAGTCTGTCTTTGTCTTCTACCTTTGCCATTTTTACTATGATGTGTCTTGGTGTGGACCTGTTTGGGTTCAGCTTGTTTGGAACTCTCTGCTCTTCCTGGGCTTGTATGTCAATTTCCTTCACCAGGGTAGGGAAGTTCTCAGTCATTATTTCTTCAAATACATTCTCGATCCCTTGCTGCTTCTCTTCTCCTTCTGGTATTCCTATGATGCGAATGTTGTTGCGCTTGATGTTGTCCCACAGGTCTCTTAAAGTATTTTCATTGTTTTTTATTCTTTTTTCTTTTTGTTTTTCTAACTGGGTGATTTTTGCTATTTTGTCTTCTAAATTGCTGATCCGATCCTCTGCTTCATTTAATCTACTGGTGATTCCTTTGAGTATGTTCTTCATTTCAGTTATTGTATTCTTTAATTCTAACTGGTTGTTTGGTATGATTTCTCTATCCTTCTTTAGTCCTCACTAAGTTCCTTAAACATTCTTATCATCAATGTTCGAAACTCTGTCTCTGAAAGGTTGGATACCTCTGTTTCATTTAGCTCCATTTCTAGAGGTTTCTTCTGATCTTTTACTTGGGACATGTTTCTTTGTTTCTTCATTCTGGCTGTTGCTCTGTGACTGCTTCAATGTATTAGATAGATCACCTAGAAAAAAAAAAGGAAAAAGAAAAAAAGGGGTGGCTTTTGCCGCTTTAATCTGCAGACCACTTGCTCAGCAACAGAGAGACTCTGGGTGACACGGCACCAGCTATTGGGGGGAAGGGCTCAACACATTATGCAGCGCTCTCCCTCTCAGGCTTGCAGTGAGCTTCCTGTAATTAGCTGCTATATGCTCTGGAACCATGCTCACCACCAAAAATCCTCACAGGTTGTTGCGGGCTGTCTGCTGCTGCAAAAAACCCTCTGTGGCCTGCGGAGGTGGGGGCCAGGCACCAGGGGCTCAGGGTGCCCCTGGCTACACAGCTCCAGGTGGGCAGGGCAGGCTCCTAAGGCACAACAGGATGTGGTCAGTGGCCCCACCAAGTCACAGCATTGTGCACTCCTGCACCGGCAACCAGCCTGCACAAAGTTGCCAGGAAAGCCTTGGCCAGATCATGCAGGCGCACAGCTCACAGCCCAGCACTCCCAGGAAAACTCCCAGTCTCAGCCTGTCCCAATCAGCCACTTGCAGATCAGGCCAAGCAGCCTGACAGCCAATCGCCAGCCTGGCAACTCTACACGCACAGTGCGGAGAGCGGGTACCCAAGGTGGTTCGCGCACTCCTGTGTCTCAATGAACAGCCTCTGCACACTGATTTTTAAAGTTTTTGCCCAGAGGTGACACATGCCATTTTTTCTCATATTTTATTGGCTGGAGCAAGTCAAAACACTACTTCTAAGAGAGATTGGCAAGTCCAATCCTAAAATGTGCCCTGGAAGGGAGGAGAAATGGAATGTTTGTGGACAGCCATATGATAATTAGTTATAGTGTAGAAGAAGGCACTGGACAACCATAGCACTGGAAGATCAAATACCATAGTGAATGTTGTGAGGAAGGTTTGCACAGAATGTAGATCTACACTGTGCTAGATTGAACCTCAAATGAGGGGAATTGGGCTGAGTGAGCATATGCTTAAAAAACCCTCTTTCCTAAACAAGCTTCTCCAAACCCTTGAATTCAGGTCTTCTCTGTACTTTCTTCTCATTGCATCCTACTATCCTTCTTCTTTTTTTTTTTTTTT
>NW_017731474.1:1687514-1713933 GCF_001890085.2 Hipposideros armiger
CAATCTAGTTGTGGAGGATGTTGCTTCACTGGCCCAAGTTGGCACCATCATTGCGCTCTTCTCTGGCGAGGCAGATCAGTCGCCGGCTTCTGGACAGCTATCCTTCTTCTTCACAGTGCTTTTTGGTTTAATGTCCTTCTCCCCTGACCGATGATCATCTCCATGAGGGCAGGAACTGTGTCTCTCTTGCTCATGACCATGTTAAAGAAATGTTTGTAGGATGAAGCGTGGCCTGACACATAGAAGGTACACAGAGGCTGATTGTTGAATGAAGGCTTTAGAAGAGCTGCATTTTTGTTAGCAAGTTAGAGTTGACCCAAGAGAGAAGGGTGGGAGAGCATTACAGACTAAGGGCCATCCTGCATGGAGGCCCAGACACATCATAGGAAAGGCCTTTTTGAGACAGAAAAGTGTTAAGTTTGTGGTTAGATTACTGCCTAAAAGAGGTATTTTTTACTCGTGCATAGTTTAATTGCCATTTTAAGAGAAAGCAAGTCAGTGTTCCACTTCTAAAGCACTCTGGGCTCCTAACTCCCCTTTTTCTCTTGTTTCTGTGCTTTGATGAGCTGAGACACCAGCCAGGTGAAGCTCCTATACTGTGGATAAATGTCCACAAAGGGCAACAACCAGGCCACCAACCTCATTTTCACTTGTGATTCTAGCGCAAACTTTAGCCTCCCTCCAGAGGAGTTGATAATGCATTAACATCTCACACCACGGCAATAGCTCCCAGAGTCTGGTGGGGTCTGTTCTCTCCCAGGTCTGAGTGTAGTAGCTTCCATTTGCTTCTGATGATCACTTCCCGGTAAATTATTTCAAACAGGAGGGAGGGGCTGTGGAGAGAGTGATGAGGAAGTGTCTCTCAGAAACGGAACTATTTTCTCAGGGAGCGCCTTACTTGGTACATCTTCCTTTCTCATCATCAAGCATTTTGATTCAGATTCCAGAGGTGCGGGGATCTCCCCTTGCTTCCAAGTGTGCCTCCAGGAACCCACCAAATTATCACACTATTGCTGATGAGCAAATGCCTGGGTACCTTTGCTGGCATTTATTAGCAGCGTTTTCTAGAGTGGGAGCTGCTGATTCTTGGTAAGATGTCTTAAATGGAGGCTTAGCATTTGTAGGAAGGAAACTGACTGGTTGGGAGATGTTAACATCAGAACTGAACTGCTCAAATGCAAGCAGATGGCACTCCTTGTCTCTGCCCCTTGAGCACCTGCCCAGGCTAACTCACAAAGACAGTTGATATCTCCAGCTTAAAGGAGCTATCTGGGGATGCTACTGAATATTGCATCTGCTGTGAGGATGAAGTGATTTTTTTTTTAACAGCTTAGGGGGATTAAATTAAATGGCTTCCTGCATATATATTTATTCATTGCTGCACATTTACTTTCTCAAAATGAAAAGAGTAATAACAACCCTTCGATCTGTCCATCTGGTACACAAATAGCTTATACCTGTACTGGTTGCCCCTAGTCATGTGTGGCTATTTAAATTGAAATTAATTAAAATTTAATAATTTAAGAGGTTCACTTCAGTTGTGCTAATCACATTCAAATGTTCAATAGCCGTATGTGGCTAGTGGCTGCCATAGTGGACATTTTCATCATTCCAGAACATTCTATTGGGCAGCACTGGCTTAGACCACTGTTCTCCAAAACTGGGTAAGAATAACTCAAGGGGTTTGTAAGACAGCCCACTGTAGTGGGAGAAGAAAGTGTCAGCACTTCTATTTATGCCATCTAGTTCCAGGAAGTAGACTTTGAGTTGGATTTTAACACACAAGGGGTGTATTAGGGAGTGCTCTCACAATTAACTCCTGTAGAGGAAGTGAAGGGAAACGGATTGGAGAAGACAAGAGGGAGAAATTGGGCTGTGATGCAGTCATAACAAATACCTTAGCTAACTCAGAGGGAGCCCTGAAATTGGAAAAGACTTTGAATTATTTCTAATTGCTGAGGGGGTGCCAGCCCTTACTCCTGTAAGTGACCAGTCATGATGCAGGCTGCCTTTGGGAGGGGTGTGACCTGGAACACGGATACTCTCTCCAGCAGCTGGGAGAATTTTTCAGTCCTAAGGGGGGAATTATAACTAGTACATCAGTGTCCAGGCCATTTGGTTTCTTATATTTGTTTTGAATATTTGTTCAAACTTCATTAGTGCAGTGGTAAATGCATGTAATTTATAAACAAATACGTGTACCTATAATGAGGTTCATGCTAAATATAATTTACTGATCAGGATGCACACATCAAAAAGCTTGGAAATCAACCAGTCTATACTCTGGATTGAAACCCAGATTTTCACTTTTGACCATGTAAAATACTCTTTGCAAACTGGTGGCCAACTGGTCTAATCCAGCAGCAAACTAATTAGTTCATTCAGGATGCCATTTCTTCTTTAAATAACATGTGAATGACTTTAGACTGTGGCGCACTCCAGTTGACTATAGACCTAATGTCTTAAACTCAGCAATTTCACACATTTATATGATTTATTTGAATGCTACAGGAATTTGAGTTCATAATCCCTAGTTTGTGTAATCGCAGAGGGGAACAGAGAGTGGCTCATGCTGAAAGCAGTGGAGGAAAAAGAAAAAGCATAATACGGGAGAAGAAAGAATTCAGGGCCAAGGAATGAGAACACATGAGAATAAAATGTTGTGGAATGGAACTGGCCACTGTTTTTAGAAGTTAATTCATACATATCACTCTCCTTGGTGAATAAAGAGGCAAAATGGAAAACAAAACAAAACACTCCTACTAGAGTACTAGAGACCCAGGCCTGTTTCCTAGGATGGAGAAGGGAACACATAATATTTGTTCAACATCTATTTCTGTTATATAGTAGGCACTTGAGTGGGTAGTTTACATATACAAATGTTATTTAATTTTCTTAAGTACCCAGTGAGCTTGATCTGAGTATTATGGGATAGGAAAGATGGCCCCATGAATGATAAGAAGATGACAGTGAGGCTTTTAGCAGAGAAGCCCTTCAATTGTTTTTTGCCTTTGGAAACCTATATTTTGATCTTGACTCTCAAAGATTTTGGTACGAAGGAATTTATTAGCCAGGGGCCACAAACTCCAGTGCCTGCTGGAGGCTGACAGGCACTGTGAATGGGTAAGCCAGTCCAGTATGAGGGAGTAAGGAGATGTGGAGACTGTGGTGACCTGGAGAGTCCATGTTCCCATGTGGCCAGGGAGCGATATAGGACCGGTGTTAACAGACCTCTAAATTTTTAAGAGATGCTGGGTATGTCTCTAAATGTAGGAGATGTAATGAAACCTGGTATTTACACATTGGCACTCAATTAAAAAATGCTGTGGATCAAAAGAAACACATATGGGCTACAAGTCAGTTGTAAGACTCCTGATGGCTAGGGCTACTGCCCCACTTTAAGAAGGCAGAGGCTTGGGTTTGAGAAGTTGGAGAGCCATTCAAGTCCTTCTGTCTATGAGAGGATGCTGACATTGAAAACATCTGTTTAGAGACTGGTATGGACTTGTTAAATATTGGAGAGTTAGCTAGTTGGCACACAGCTACTGGATCCCTTATTACCATGGATATTTCCTGCCTGCTGCTTCAGGTAGTTTCAGAAAACCAGGCTAGCTTCAGCCATCAAATGTGGCCCTGGAAGTAGTTCTGTAGACTTCTTGGCTATCACCTAATATCACTTAAGACTTGTAAAGTCTTGCAGAAATGGCACTGGTTGTTGCCACCTGTTAGCACCATACATTTAGTGATGAGCAATTGATGAAGTGTTTGATCTTAAGCTTGGAAGGGGGAGTAAGTAAGGAGAGGAAATGGTAAGGTGAGCACACCTACTTCTGATGGTCCCAATTTACGATGGTGGCTTTGCACCATCACAAGCCTTGTCACTAAGTTTTTATTCAGCTTGTGTTAACTTCATTGTGGAGAATATGAAGGAGTTGAATAGTTAATCTCCCTGAATTAAACCCACAGCCCTGGGGATGTTCCCTAGATTAATATGGGTTGTAACTATTAGGTGGTTATTATTTTGTTCTTTTGAGCAATGAGTGATGGGGTGGGGGCAAGATGCTTAAGTAACAGTCTGAAATTTGTTCTCTTGTGACAAGAGGCTGAGAGATTTTCAGAATCATTTCCATTATCCTTGCATGATGCTGAAAAGAGGTCTTTTATGGCAATCATTTTGTGGAGGGTTTACTATTTAACACAAGATCCTCTCAGTAGTTTTCTCTGCACAACATTTGTAGTTTCTTAACTGTTTAACAAACCATTCAGAGTTCCTTCTTTAGTTTCAGTTTAATTCTTCTTAACAAACCCTTTGATGTGTCTTTAGGAAGCTCAAATTAAAAGGATCCTACTGGTGTAGTTGAAGATCATTATTTTGGACAGGGTGGACCCAGATGATAAGTGGAGTTCCCTGCAGCCCAAATGATCAATGCGCCCCCCAGAACATTGTCTGAACAAGGCCGTTTCCTCTTTGCCTCTGTCCCCTTGTACAAGTAGTCATTGTTCTACTGTTGTGGCTACTGTCCTGTTTTATCTGACAAGCAGAGGCAGACCCATACACATCTATTTAAGTCAGTAAATATGGTCCTCCCACTTTGTATGGGATGAGTATGTTCAGGATTTGGCAAGAAATACCTTTCTCAGTAGGATTCAAGCAAATTGGTTTCTTGGAGGAAGAAAGATAGAATTTCGGTAGCTCTTAAAAAAGAAATTGAGAGATGGAAATGAAAGGGCGTTCCCTATTATTTTATTGAATTAACCCAACCAACCAATATTTACTGAGTTGCTGCAATATTTACTGATAAACCGTGAATTTATCAAGATGATGCTAGCATAATGCTGGATTGTAATCCATTCACAACCTGACTAACCACTCTTGACCTCACTTTCTTTCCAGGCCATCACCCTCCTTTTTAATCTGTTGTCCCCACCCCACTCTGTCCCTGTTCTGTGTCTAGGTCAGTCTTTGTATCCACTGTCTTGCTCAGTCTGTGAGTTCCCCTCCAGTGTCACGTGCGATGCCTAAAGAGGGCTCTGATATTAGCTTGTTGTGCCTTGTCAGTTCAAATCAAGTCACGGCAGCTCAAGCCCACCCTGCGGGCAATTCTTGACAGCTCTCCTTGTCAGCCCACCGCTGAAAGGCAGGCAGCAGCAGTGAGCGGGACACAGTTAATTAGCAGTGACGACTACCAGGTTGGGATTTTTTGTTTAATGCTTAGTTAATTTCACAGTAATTGAATTTAGACTTGGCTTACAGAGACTGGGGTGAAAGGTTCCGTGTGGATCCCCAGCAGTCTTGCAGGAGAATGAGAAATGCTATTGTTCTGAGGCCTGCCTGGCCTCTTCTCATGAACCCTGTGAACACTTGGAGGCCTGGAATTTCCCACAGAAGGATTTTTAGATGCAGGCCAGGCAACTAGAGTGCTACTGGCTCTTTCCAGTCATGAGAGGTGGGCATTAGAATTGGCAGAATCTGCATATCTGTGCAAGCAGAAAGCAATATATCTTGAGAGATTTCTAGGTGCCGGTCACAGGGATGGGCTCCTCACACACCTTCTTTCATTTCTTCCCACACTATCCTTGTGAGGTAGATATTGTTATTTTCATTATTGAGGCAAGAAGGGTGAGGTTCAGAGACCCTGACTAACTTACTAATAGCACAGGAAGTAAGTCCAAAATGTGAGCTTGGGTGCTTCTGACTCTTACATACAAGCTCCTTCAATGGGTGCTTGAGAAGAGGGAGGAGAAGCTAGAGAAGTTGTTTTTCCATCTCTTCTGTGGGAAGTGGTGCTAAGAGTTGTAACTTCAACAGGGATTGCTACCAAGCATGAAGATGGAGCTTGGGAAAGGCTTTGCTTGGCCGTCCTACTTCCTTCCTGGGCCGAGATGGTGTTCATTCAGTGACGCCAACATGCTCATTAGTCCTTGTTTGGAGACTCTATATTCTGATTGTCAATATATCCACTATATTAATCAGAAATATTTTAGTTGCCACCAACAGAAACCCAACTAAATAGAGCTTGGGTTTAAAATGAAGGATCCCACTCATACGGCTGGGAAAAACATCAGCGGGGCACACGGACTTGAAAGATTAGCTGAAAGAAATTTGACCATGGGGCCTGGAGCCACGGGCATGAAAGCCTAGCTGTGCAACTGTCTCTCAGCTCTGTTTGGATCTGATTTCATGTGTTGTCATGGACTGAATATCTGTGTCCTCCTGAAATTCATATACTGAAGCCCTAACTCTCAGAGTTGCTGAATTTGGAGTTGGAGCCTCTAAGGAAGTAACGAAGGTTAAATGAAGTCGGTCAAAAGGGTCGGGCCCTGATCTTCATAGGATTAACATCCTTGTAAGAAGAGACACCAGAGCCTGTGTGCCCTCTCTCCCTCCCTCTCTCTCCTCCTCCCTCCTCCTTTCTCTGTCTCTCTCTCCACACTCACAAAGAAGAGGTCATGTAAGAATGGTGAGACGCTGGTCACCTACAGGCCAAGAGAAGAAGCTTCTCTCTTCATCTTGGACTTTCCAGACTCAAGAACTGAGAGAAACAAATATCTGTTGTTTGGTATTTTCTTGTAGTAGTCCAAGAAGACTAATGCATTTGTGTTGACTTGTTTTTCCCCATCTGTAGACAACCTTCCTCCACGTAGCCAGGAAAGATGGCCACGGAGCTCCAGGCTTCAGTCATCCCATTTTACAACTTAAATGGAAAGAGTTTGTCATCTGGAGATTGTCTGTACAGTCAGGATCAGGCTGGTATCACACACTCATATCCTGGACCAATCGCTGATTGGAAAGGGGGTGAAATTGAGGCTAGATTATGATTGGCCAGGTCTGTTACCAGAAAAGGGAATGAGAAGACTTCCAGGGTTGACCAAGAGGTAAAAACGGTAATTTACAGTGCACTGCACCAAGGGAAAAACACAATTTTATGCCATTATAGAGGAGTAAGTGCTGACTTTGGAAATTGCTCAGAATGATCCCCAAACTGGCTGTAGTACCTGAATTATAATAACTGCCTTTCAAGTTGATTGTCTAAAGGAAGCCACAAGATGAATTCTTTTCATGTCATTGGCGTTCCACTGCACAGCCCTTCAAAAGGTGACACTATCACTTTTTCTATTGTGTTTGAATGGGTCTTGGTAAGGTGACATGTAAGAACAGGGTTATGATTTTCTAACAGATGCTGAGACAAAAAATTGTGTAAGCAATTCCAGCATGGATACAGTGAGGGGGCAAGTTTGTTGAGCTTGCCCAAGGAAAATTCCTTCTCTCCCAAGGTGCAGTGCACATCCTAGAATACCAGTTATGCTAAGAATCTCTTTTCAGAAAGGTTCTTCCCTGAGAGAGGGTGTGCAGGCCCTCTCTGACAGAATGAAAAATCTGTATGCTAGAAGAGAAAAATCTGAAAACCTTTTATGTCTAAAGGGAACAACACCCAGATTCCAAAATTGCTTCTGTTACACTGAAATAGGATTATAAACATCAAATTAATGAATCTAATTGACAAACACTATATAATATACCCTCTTATTTGTATAATGAGATTCATGTTTAAAAAAGATGTTAACTAATATTTTTATGAAACTGATTACACAGAGCTCTGTTTTATTTGCCTAAGAACCCATAACTCAGTGACATTAGTAACATCACTGGAAAGGACTGTGAATAGTCTTACTTGTGACTCTTAAGAGTAGATATGCGTTCTAAATTCTTCTTTTTGTTTTATGACTTATGAAAGTAGTAGTTGGAATGCTATATCTAGGATCAGAATTGGTGGAGGGTTTTAGCTTCCTAGAATATTTGTTGTGTGATTTTGGGAAAGCCATCAAGTCCCTGAATCTCTGTTTTCCTATCTGTAAACTGGGAACAATAATTCTTCCCTGTCTACTGTCCAGAGTCAGTTCTTCTATCTAAAAAGGAATATATATATATTTTTTCCTCTTACTTTTTCTCTTCTTGTCCTTTTTTCTTTCTTCATTAGTGGGCCAAGGAAGGTAGTTTGGACACAGGATGTTTCCAAGACATCTTGGCCTTGATTATGGGCACATGGTTTGCAGTGTGCAATGACAGAGCAGTGATATTGTCATGGTTTTCAGAGCACATGGCTTCCACGTGTGTATGGTATAATGGTAGCTGTAATATTTTCTCTTCAGAGGTTAATATTAGTTCTTTTGAGACAACATGTTTGTAAATTTTCCTTGAGATTTTTGTAATTTGAGACTGTGGTTTTCATTGTTTAGTTAATAATTTATAAAGGACACCACTATAAAAGAATCAAAATGCTATCATTACAAAGTCAGCATTCTTGAAGGGAAAGAGAGCTTTGATTCTCATTAAAGGCACAGTGGCTGAGCTTTTGGGTATAAACTGTGGAGATCATACCTGGTAGCACTGGGGTGCCCCATCAGTATGATGTCCATATAATGTACTGGGAATTATCTGAGGTAAATGGGGACCTATGGTTACTCTATAATCTTTCTGATCTTCCCAGATTTTCTTATCATTCCCCATCTGTAGAATGGAAATGAACTTCTTTACTTTGGGTTTTAAGAATCCATGAAATTTAAAAATTCTTCAAGGGAGAAATTACAATCTAAAGGTAGTCTAATTTGTTATTAACTCTTATTCCTCTAATACATGAAGTTTTGCAAAATTTTTCTGAGAGGTCTTTCAATTTCTTGTTAGAGCCTCCTTTCTTTTCGTGGATTTAATACATTCTCTTATTTCTTTAAGGATATTAATGATAGCTTTAAAATTTTACATTGGTTTTACCTGGAAAGTCTACACTTCCTCTAAGTTATTTTTGTTTGTTTCTTTGCACTCTTTCTTTCTTTTTAAAGTTTTCCTTCGATACCTGGTAGTCCTTGGTTGCTTGCACAAGATGTATAGTAAGGTACTGAAAAATAAATTAGAAGTTTAGAGCATGTGGGGATGGGGAACTTACTGACTTTGAACTTCACCCCAGAGGTGATGTGGGAGAATCCATTTGCTGTGGAGCCCCTGATGTCATTTTCTTCAGGTCTTTACTCTGGGTAGTTTAGGTTTCCCCCAAAACTCCTATGAACCAATCTCCTATCTGTTAGATAAGAGTCTGTCTGCCAATGTTCCTAAGGGGTGGTACTCGGAGGTTTAAGGTCACAGTATTACATGCATATGGTAAAGTACCAAGGTCCTCCAGTTCAGAGACCCTTTGTCTTACACAGAGAAAAAACTTGTAGACCTTTGTCAGGGTTGGTGAAGAGCAGTTACCCAGTGGTGTGGGGCGGAGGTGGAGAGCTAGGAATCCTTTCCTAGATCTGTTGTGGAATCCTTTCCCCTCCCCAGCTGTCAGCCCCCAGTTCCAGAACTAGGTGCTGCTGCTCGTTCCTTACATTTTTAAGGATCCTGCGGTATGATTTGGGTTTTGGAAGGAAATACAATTAGATGTATATATTCAATATGCCATCTTAACCCAGAATGCTACATCATGTGCTTTACTTTTTTTATTTTCTTGAAGATATTCAACATTAAGTATATTAAACATTCAATACGGTCTATATTTGAGAATTCCAATACCTGAAGTCTTTTTCGGCTTTCTTCTGTTGATTGTTTTTTCTCCTGTTGACTCTTGTCCATGGTGCTCTTTTCCCTCATGAGTTTTATGAACTTCATCGTGAGTTCACGTTACTTGGAAGTTGGAGGGAATTCTTTGAGGCTTGTTTCATAGACACTTCTGCTAGACACCTAGGAGACTCTCATGTTGGGTTGACTTTAAGTTCTTAGTTTCTGATTCTTTTGATCACACAAAGTGTGAGGGCTTCCCCATGATCACAAATTCCCAGTTTCATGCTTCTGCAGAGCAGACTATTTCGTTAGTTAGCTCTTTTCTAGAGGGCGTGACCCTTTGGAAATCTAGCTTCATAAGGGGGCTTCAATTCTCTATCTGGGGTAGGTTCCAGGTTTCACCTTTTACCACTTAAAAGTGAAGATCTTAAAGCTCTGACCCTGAGATTCGTGTCTGGCATTGGGGCTGCCAGTAGTTGTGGGGCTTGCTTAGCTCACTGGCTACCCAACCTCACTTTTTTTTTCCCCTAAATTTATTTTTTATTATTATAAAAATAATTCAGGTGTACAAAACAATGCAATAGTTATCCTTTTCACCCCTCACAAGGTAACAACCCCCCCCATGCACTGCCTTCCCACCCCCGATGTCATACTTACCTATTACAATTCCATTGACTCCATTCCCACTCTCTACTCCATGTCCCGTGACTATATGTATATATAATTATAGTTGACATACAATATTATTCAACATCAGCTTCAGATATACAGTGCGGTGGTCAGGCCTCTACACCGTCTGTGAAGTGGTCTCCCTAACAAGACATGAGTCCATCTGGCCCCTAAAAAATATTTACAACATTCATTATATTCCCTAGACTGTCTTGTCTATCCCTGAGGCCATATTGTTGTTACCAATTTATATTGTCTCATCTCTCCCCCTTCTCCTTCATCCCCACCCCCTCCCAACTAGTAACCCTCAGTTTTTCCTCTGTGTCTCTGAGACTATTTCTGTTTACATTTCTCATTTATTCAGTTCTTTAGATTCCACATATAAGTGAGATCATATGGTATTTGTCTTTCTCTGACTAACTTATTTCACTTAGCGTAATGTTCTCTAGTTCCATCCATATCATTGCAAATGGAATGATTTCCTTCTTCTTTATAGCTGAGTAATATTCCATTGTGTAAATGTACCACAGTTTCTTAATCCAGCCGTCTATCGATGCTGCCCACTCTCACTTTATCTTTGGCCTCAGAGAATTTCCCGTCTGCACACAGGTTCAGATATGCACTTAAGAGTGTGTTTACAAAAACTGAGTACTTGTTTTCTTTTCTCCACTTCTGCATGTCAAGTGAATTGAACAGAGGATGTTGGCTTTGTCTGATGGCTCTGTGCTCTGCTGCCAAGTCTCCCTAGTCAATAGTAGGTGATTTGCTATGGCAGCCTCCTCATCTGATGGCCAGCCACTACACCTGCTGCAGCTGCCACATTTCTGCCCTGCCAGAGACCTTCTGGGGCTCACTGTTTCTTTTCATGCTCCCTACTCTCCATCCTGGCTGTTATCTACTAATTTTTTCTTTGTTTGCAGTGTCCTCTTCTTGGAACACCACCGCCTACCTCATATCCAACTCCCTTGGTCCCAATCTTCCCCTAGCACTCTGACCTTCACTCTTGCTCACATGGGATCCTCCACCTGACATGTCTTCACTTTACCTGCCCCATTTGGCTGATCTATATATCAGCCATTCTTCACAGCTTGACTTCAAAATCACCTTCTCTGGGGAGACTGCTTTGATCCTCCCCACCCAAAATACCAGTTCTCCCCTGACACTTACTCTAAATTCTACTTACTTCTTTGCGCCATTTCAGAGGGATACACACATTTTTGCACATATGCAAATTCTGGTTGCTGGGAGGTAGAAAATTTGTACAAGAGAGATCCAGTAAAATGTATTATCTTGAAAATATCAACTAAGTTGAAATTAATAAATAATTTAAATTTGTGTTTAATATTTTATTTAACTTTTTGTCTATATATATTTAAGGGCCACATTATTTATTTAAAATTTACTTGTAAGAAAATGTGCAAATGTTAAGTGTGAAGCTCTTGAATTTTTATGTGTATATCTGTATAACCACAGCTCAGATGAAGATAGACTATTTTCATCACTTTGGAAAGTTCCCATTCAGGACAATTGCTTTTTCCCTACCATCCCAAGGTAATCACTTAAATTGAAAATAGTAGGATTAAAAAATATGATCTTAGCAGCTCTTTCTTTGTACTGGTAAGCTCATTCTGTTTACTTTTATTGCAATTACTGATACATTTGGAGATATTCTACCATCTAATAATAATTTTGGGTCTTCTATGATGATCTTTTTTTGTTTATTTTTTTAAATTAGTTTCAGGTGTACAAAACAGTGCAATAGTTATACTTTTTACACCCCACAAAGTGACAACCCCCCTGCCTCACTCCCCCCCACCCCAACATCATACATATCTATTACAATTCCATTGACTCCACTCCCCACACTATATTCCACATCCTGTAAATATATATATATATATATATATATATATATATATAAATTATAGTTGACATAAAATATTATTCAATGTCAGCTTTAGGAGTACAGTGCTGCAGTGGTCGAGCCCCTGCACCATCCATGAAGTGGTCTTCCTAACAAGACATGTGTCCTCTTTGTCTATTTTTAACCCTTTTTTTCCATATAGTATATTAATAAAATTAAATTTGTTTGCTACTTCTATTCTTTTGATGAAAAAAATTCTTGTACACATATGTGACTAACAAAGCATAGCTTTAATCACTATCTCTATTCTTCCCTTGAAAACTACAGAATCTTAGAATGCTTTAATTCCTGTACCTTCTCTGCATCTTTTGGTGTTATTTATATCTAGTTTAGTTTCTACTTAAGAAGAACTCCTTGAATTAGTCAATATGACTTTTGCTATCAGTTCCTGCTTAGTTTCTAACTTCTTTGTCAATCTATTTGTTCACTGCTGTGTCTCACATTCTACCTTGTTTAGGATCAGTTTTCTTTTTACTTATATACATCCTTTCATATTTTTCTCAGGCAGGAAACATTTGCGAGTAGGAAACTCGCATTTTTTTGAGTGAAAATTGTTTTTGTTCTACTTTCACTCTTAAAGGAGTTTAGACTTCTAAATTGATAGTTACTTTTCCTCAATGCCAGGACAGTAGAAATTTTTGTTTTTGTTTTTCAAAATTCCAATTTCACAGATGGAGCAGCCTTTGAAGACTCATAACATTTTCTTTTTCTTTTTTTCTTTTTAAAATTTTATTGGGGAATTGGGGGAGGGGAACAGCATTGGGGAATCAGGGAAGGGGAACAGACAAGTTGCTGTCCTTTTATTCTTCAGTCTAGTTGTGGAGGACGTCGCTTCACTGGCCCATGTTGGTATTATGATCATTGTGCTCTTCCCGGGTGAGGCAGATTGGTTGCCGGCCATTGGACGTCCACTCACGGTGGCTCATGCCAGCTGCCGGCCACTCGGCAGCTTACGGGAGCCCACTGCAGCTCCACTGCAGCCTATGCAGACACCGGTGACTCATGGCAGCCTAGTTCCAGGTCGAGCTGTTGTTCACCATCTTAGCTGTAGAGGGCACAGCATCACTGGTTCTCATGTGGGATCCGAACCGGGGCCCTGCTGCTCAGAGCTGGCGTCCCAAGCCAACTTTTAACCAGTGCACCACTCAGCCAGCCCAAGACTCATAATATTTTCAAGGTGATTGTTTCTAGCTCAGGTTAAAATGCATCTAAAGCCATGTCCCTGGGGTGGCTTTGAAAAGAAATTGGCCCATAGCCCTAGGACCAACATCTTATCTGATAGATTTGTGGACCACCATACCTCTACCTTACTGTTCTGGCTTTGAATATAGCTTTACAAATTGTGGATGAGAGTGGGGCTGCTGTGTCCTATCACATCAGTCCTGTTTGCCGTGTTGCTGGAAGTGTCTGTCATGCCCTCATTGAACCATTTTCTGTTTTATTTTCACATTTGCTTTATCTGCCTAGTTCCTGAGGGCATCTGAGTTTGTCTTGAGTGCCTTCTTATTCTAGATCTACAGCCATTTTGTGTGTAGTTTGTTCCTTCATTCCAATATCTTTTAGGAACCTACTCTTTTGCATGACACATAGATATTAAGGATAAAGCAGTGAACAAAAGAGAACCAAATCCATAACCTTGTATAGTTTATACTCTAGTTGTGCAGAGCCTTGTATAATAAGCAGATAAATAATTAATATATATTGTGTTCCAGTCAATGGTGACTGACAAGGAAAAAAGCAAATCAGAAAAGGGGGATAGGAAGTGCTGGGTGGGGGTGGTGGTGGTGGGGGTGGTGGTTGCTATTTTAAGCAGGTAGTCAGGGGAGGCCTCACTGATAGTGTGACCCTAGAGCAGAGATCTAAGGTGGAGAGTGAGCACAGCTTATAGGAATTGAGGAAGGAGCCTTCAAGGCAGAGGGAACACCAAAGTGTGAAGGCCCTGAGGCAGGAACATGAAAGCCAATATATTTGGTATCAGAGTGAGGGTGAATGGTTTCACGTGAGGTCAGACAGGGGAAACACGTCAGATTGGCAGAGGCTATTAGAAGGCAGAATGGAAGAAGTCTTGGTACTTCAATATAGGAAAACATATGCTCATGAATTACTTGATAATTCAGGGTAAAAGCATGCTTTATTTGAACCATCATTCAAACTAGGAAAATGCACTCTTGAAGGACGTTTGAAGACCACTGATGCCCTATTTCATCAGAAACACTTGAGCTGTAGCTTTCCAAAGCATGGAGATGTTTTTAAAACTTTAATAAAAAGGAACTTGACAGAAGTGGTATGGCTATCTCTTAGGAAGAGTAACTTGAATAAGTTTATTATAGAGCATTGTTTTATTTCATGAGTCTGTTAATATGTGGCCTTAAGTGTCCATTATTTTTTATTTCTCATTTACTCACCATAAGAGGCTACTTTTTGGGTGCACAGGCAGCCAAGATTTAATTAATTCCTATTTGTACAATGTACATATGTGTCTTAGTCCTTTTGAACTGCTATAACAAAATATCAGAGACTGGGAGGCTTATAAACAAATGTTTTTTCTCACAGTTCTGAGGCTGGGAAATCCAAGATCAAGGTGCCAGCAGGTATAGTGTCTGGTAACAGCCCATTTCTGGGATCCCAGATGGTTATCTTTTTGCTATGTCCTCACACAGCAGAAGTGGCAAGGAATCTCTCTGGGGTCTCTTGTATAAGGAAACTAATCCCACTCATGAGGGCTCCCTCCTCATGACTTAATTACCTCCCAAAGACCCCACTTCCAAAGACTATCACACTGGGGGGTAGGATTTCAAAATACAAACTTCGGGGAAACATATTTCGTCCAAAGCAATATAATAATCTGATTATAATTATTTAATATGTATAGTATCCTGTTATTATCAATTACAATACCATAGCTCACTCTGTTACTGCCTTATAATAACTGTTCTCTTTTCCATGTTAAACTTCTTGAGATTTGAATGTGATAAACTCAGAATCTCAGTGATGAGAATTTCCTTTCATTGTTATTATTGATGATATTGATAATGATTATTCATTATCTCTTATTCAACTGCCACGTACAAGGTGCTCCACAGAGCATTAAATACACACACGTTCCTTATTACTGGAATGTATAAATAAGCAAATTGGTTTGAATTTACTGTATAATTAGTAAATCCCTGAGCACGCATAATAAAATTAAGAAAAAAGTTAACTATATTAAATAAACCATACCCACGTTGGTAAAATCAATGTAAAGAAAATGCTTTTCCATTTCCCATGTTTATCTATTTGGAAAACTGAGGAAAATTCACTCTTACTCATGTATTTTTCAAGGCTCTGTCTAATGCTACTACTTTCTGAAACTCATCATAGAAAAGAGCCAGATGGGGCAATTCTGCTCCTTCAAAATCTTCCCTTCTCCTGTTAAAGATAAGGAATGCCAATGCATTTAATTTGTGCCCAGAAAAAACAAAAAGCCTTTAGGAAAGTACAGGCAGAAGAGTGAAAATGTGGAGGTAGCTATGAACCAATTTCAAAGGAACTTTGTCTACTTCTGTCTGATTCAATGCGAGTTTGTTGAACATCTGTGGAGGAATCATAATTCAGTATGAAATTGTAAGATGGATTCAACCTCAGATAGTGTAAAGTCTTTTACTAGACAAGATATGACCCATGAGAAAAGAGCGGTATACAATATAAAGTCAGCTGATACAATGAATGTAAGAGGCTTAGGTTCCATCAGAAGAGAAGGAAGAGACTTTTGTGGGCAGAGAAGAACTCAGGAAAACCAAGGGAAGGTTTGAGCAGGACTCAAGGATAGATGGGATTTTGATGATCAAATGAGAGGGGAAGGGACTGTCCAAATGAGGAGAACAGTATAAAAAAGGTCTTAGGAAGGAATGAACATCACAAGGAGACAGGAAGAAAACTAATTTGGTTGGAGCAGAAAGTTCATATAATTCAAGGAAGAAGAGGAGAAAGTAAATTTGACTAAAATACAATTTGGGGAGAGGTTTTAATCAAATTGGGGAATTGGATTTTTGTTAGGAAAGAAGAATATTTGGAGTGACTTCAGTAAAAATTATAGAATAAGGATCCCCCAAAATTCTCTCGTCCATAAAGGCAATGAGGAAACTGGAAAAAATTGCCAGAATCAACTTTTCAGAACTCTGGAAAGTAACCAAAATCTTGCAGCATTCTGAAAAGCAATCTGAGGCTGAATTGCAGTAAAAACAGTGATCTTTGGGGCATTTTAACTTGCTGTATTCCCACCCCACACCCCCTTGAGCTTTGTGGTAGTGTTTAAAGCCAGTAGCCCACAATCACAGTGAAAACCTGTACCCAGGAAGCCATTGAAATGGACAAAAGGGAATAGGCATTGCTTCAAAGCCTCATTCCTAGAGACTGCTATTCTTTAACTTGTCTGGTGGTTCCCTGAGGTACCCCATCTGCAAGGCTGCCTTTATTTGTTCTGACCCTGAGCTAATTCAGTAATGAAAGTCTTTTTCCAAGGGCGTTTGTCAAAAATATTTAGGGCAATAGTTTAGGTTTGAGGCTGTCTGAGATAGTAAAAACAGTTGGGGCAAAACAAATAGGATAATGCGTAAAAGGAAAAGTTGGGGAATGAAATTTCCATTGTGGCTTTGAGAAACTGACATACTTGGAAATCTATTAGGCCACATGTAGGTGTAGGCTGTTTGCATACTGAGGGCTCTGCAGATGAACAGTAAAGATCTAAGAAGGCCCTAAACTCTCACCTCTGGCTGACCTTGAGGCTCTGTGCATGTAGGAAGTGAAGGCTAAGGCAGAGCTGTCAATTTCCTGGCTGAATGGAGAAGACATATCCCTTGTACCCTGACAACTACAAAACATTGTCAGTTGAAATAAATTAAGGAAAATAATAAATGGAAAGACATCCTGTGTCACAATGAAATACCACTTCATACCCTCTAGGATGCCATAATCAAAAAGATGTACAATAACAAGAGTGGGAAAAAGATGTGGAGAATTTATAATTCTTATGTGTTATCTGCGGGAATGTAAAATGGTGTAGTCTGACAGTTTGACAGTTCCTTAAATGATTAAAAAATAGATTTATCAGGGCCGGCCGAGTGGCTCAGTTGGTTAAGAGCTCGCTCAAGAGTTTGAGCTCTGAGCAACAGTGGTTCAATGCCCAGCCTGAGCTGAGCTGCCGCTGAGCTGCCAACAGGTAGCAGGATGGCTCAGCTAAACAAAAAAAGAAAAGATTTATCATATGACCCAGCAATTTCACTGTGGAAATACCCAAGAGAAATGAAAACATATACCCACACAAAAACTTGTACACAAATATTAATAACATTGTTTATTATAGCCCCAAAGTGGGTACAACCCAAACACCCATCAACTGATTAATATGTTAACAAAATATGGTAGAGCCATACCATGGAATATTATTCAGCCTTAAAAAGGAATGAAGGACATGGCACAACATGGATGAACCCTGGGAACATTATGCTAAATGAAAGAAGCAAGAGAGAAAAGATCACATATGATATGATTCCATTTATATGAAGTGTCCAGAATAGGCAAATTCACAGATACATAAAGTAGATTAGTAATGTCAGGGCCTGGGGGAGGGGATAATGGTAGTGACTGCTAATTAGTATATTTTTGGTTTTTTTTCTGGGTTAGAAAATATTACAGAATTAGATGGTGGTCATGATTGCACAACTTTGTGAAGATAATAAGAATCACTGAATTCTACACTTTGTTAATGTGAATTTTATGGTATGTGAATTTTATAATTTTAAGAAAAGAATCTTTGAAGCATTATTCAACATAAAAATTGTATATTAGGAATGTAATACACCTTCCTAAATAAATAGCTATATAGTAATAGGTAAGGACCCAAAGAGATTAAGTCAGAAGAACCCCAGCTAGGACAAGATTATTGCATCCTGGCCAAAGAGCACTAGACTAGGAGTCCAGATGATTTCAATAGTAATTTTATGAGATTTTATGCTCACAAGTTTCTAGGACCTAATGATGCTTGGCCATAGAGCATATTTAATATTTTTATTGACCTTTAAGTCAAAAGGCCTAAGTTGCAATCTCTAGGCATATGTGTGTGACTTTGTATCCTGCAACATAGTGGACAAGTTTTCTCCTCTGTAAAAAAGAGATTCTTTGTGGTGAGAGACAAATTACATCCATGTATAAGAATATGATTTTTAAAGAGCCCAATTCATTTATGCAAGGTGCTCTCAATAAAAAGCATAACAATAACAAAAATAACAATAAAATAATAAAGGAGACTATTTCCATAACTCCAGTTCTAGCAGATTGACTGCCATTGAAAATTTTCTGGAGGCCAAAGCTTTGCTTTTTTTTCCAAACACAATTTTGCCCAGTTGATTTAAACACATTACAATATATATATTATATATTGGGTATTCTATATATTTTATAATACATTGGATATTATATAAATATATTAGGTATTATAATATAATAGTCAATATATGTTACATGTTGGCTATATATTACATATTATATATCCTATATATATGTTTATATATCATAAGCTTATATGTGTATACTTATGTGTGTATATGCATACCCACACACATATAAATGATATGAAACTGGGAGAACTACCATCTTGCATAAATTTGGCAAAAGTCTTATCATACCCAGTACTATTTAGAGATGCCCATGTTTCAAATATGTTTCTGATTTTTTTATGTGAAAATATAAAAAGCCCCTCTAAGAATAGGAAGCCAGTTCAGGAATGAAACTTCCTCTCTTGCTTAAAGGGCTGTGTTTTCCTATGCAAATGTAGCAAAGCCCAGAAATTAGCAATGACTGCTAAATTAACACACTTGAAGAGCTTGGCTGGTTCTAATAGGCAGTCAAATGGTCTTGTTACATTGTAATGGTGCCAAGCTAATTGAAGTGATTACTGTTGCTCATGAGCAGCCTTTTTGAAGTAGAAGTCTTTTAAATTATCCATAGACGTTAAATGTCAGACACTATTGTGTAATTATACTTTGTAAATGCTGAATGTCATAAGGCATCACAGGTAATTGAGGTTTACAGAGAAGAGCTTTTTCTAAACCTAATTGGGCATCAACTCTGTCACTTTTTCTAAATCTAATTGGGCATCAACTTTTTGTGCCAGGGGACACTCCAGTGCCTTGCAGTTCCTCTTTTCTTCCCAACCTTCTGCTGGGCTTACTCATGGGGCCCCCCATGTCATGGTGGTTTTAAACCATTCAGCTTAAAAACTTCTATGTCTGTATCATCCTCTAGAATCTTCGGGGATTGGTACCCTGGTTTGGAAGAGCACAGGCTGAAGCTTTCTGAGAAGCCCGATATGGCTATACAATGACAGAGTGGGTCCGCCTGAATGGAATACTGAGTCCTTTAAAATCTCAGCATGATCCCAGGATATCTGTGTGTTCTGGGATTCTCATCTGGGTGGTGGTGTTGTATATAAGTGATTTTGAAAAATACCTCTTCATGGTATTTGAAATGGAGGTTTTCTCAGCTCTGAAAAAGCCACCTACATTTTATCCTATTGTTTTTATTTCTTAGGTCCTATTAGAACACACATCTAAGGGTTCTGATTTTAAAAGAATTCATAAAAAGCAATTTTCTCCTCTGCTGGTGTGACAGTACTGTTAATCATAAACCAAACTTTAAAACATTAACATTGGAATCTTCAATTGTCTTACCTGTGTGAGTTACACACTCAGAGTGATCAAATAGCCAAATTGGACTTTTTAATACAGACATCAAGATATCTGCTGTTGGGTGTGAACCCTCCAGCTTGGCTCGCTGGGAATATAGTCTCCATTTCTGACAGAGTTCCTGGCAGGAAATATACAAAAAAACCCCCATTCTTATTGCATAATTCTTAATACATGTGTTCAATTGGTCACCAAATTTTTAAAAATAAAATGGCTATTATCTCACTGTGATTTCATGACAGGGCCGTCATTATATGCTTTCAGCAGGTAGCAATTTATGAAAGTCCTAGCTTATTCGTAAAGCTATCTTATCTGTGGTTTTTTATTCTCTCTGATAAATCGAGTTCTGATTAAAGCGTTTTCTGCCCCACATAAGGAGACTGTATGGGAGATATGTCAGTGTGTGTAGAAAAAAGTATGTGGATATTTTCCAGTGTAAAGAAAGAGGAGCCAAGTAAAGTCTTGCTGAGTATGTCTTGGAGAGTTTGCTGGTTTCTGAAAATGAATGTAGAGATGTTCCCATAGATACTCTGAATGGTCAGGCCTTATTAAGATCTTCAGAGATGTGTTCTTATTCTTTGATTATGAGTTTTTTTTCATTGTGATATTGAAAAGGCAAATTGAGTACATTTTATTTGTTACAAGTAGCATCTCTATAGAAAGAACACTAAGCAGTAAGTGTAGTTTTTCTAGCATCACATTGGAAGTTGCCTGTCAGAGAAGAATCAGGTTCAAGGATATTATTAAAGTTGTTAAATGTTCAAAGCAATAATATGCAAGGTGCCACACAAAATGTTGAATTAGACATGGTTTTTGCACAATGAGCATATGCATTCCCTCTCATTTTGCTTGTCTCCTGAACAAACTACATCCCTCTTGGCCAAGTTCTTACCCCTATGACTTGGAATACTTGCCTTTCTTACAGTCAGTGCCTCCATTGCTCCAGGTATAACAGGGTGGCTTAAACTAGTGGGAGAGCATCATTCTTACTCATGTGATATTGATAGTTAAGATGTGCAGGGACTCATGCTTAGCGACAATTTTGAAGAATTATTCAGTTATCTTCACTTCTCTAGGAATCCTCAAGTATAAGCAACAAACTGGAGCTCTTCTTTGTACAATGGCTTTGAATAGAAGCTCTGCTGGACCCTGGTCATCCAGCCAAGGATCAGGAAATGAGTCAGGAAAGTGATGGCCAATGACTGCTCCCCAGGCTCCAAGGGCAGGTTAACATTCTCAAGATCAAGGCACTACTCGCTTTATGGGTGGTCATCAATGCTGCTCATTACTTATTTTTCAGCTCTTTGCCTGCAGGAACAAAGTAGGTTTGTATTTCCTTGTGGTTGCGTTGGGGTCATGTGACTGATTTTGGCTATTGAGTTGTGAGTAGAAGTGATATGTGTCATTTTCAGACCGGGGCACTTAGATGCCAAATGTAAGATCTCTCTTATACTTACCGTATTTCCCCATATATAAGACGCACCTTAATTTTGGGGCCTGAAATTTGAAAAAAATGTATTACATAAAGTTATTGAACTCAAGTTTTATTTATCATAAAACTCATACAACTCCTTATCACTGTCAAAACTCCCAGCCACTAGCTTGTCCTCATCTGTGTCTGATGACGAATCATTGTCTTCATATATTGCCTTGTCTTCAGTGGGAAATACAAGTAAAAAAAAATCTACAACCACTGTATCAGATGCACCCAGTTTTTAGACCCCAAATTTTTCAAAAAAGGGTGCGTCTTATACATGGGGAAATATGGTATATCACTCTGATCAGCATATTCAAGTTAGTGGGTGCTCTATCAGTCAGAGCAAAGAAACCTGGGGCAGAGCCTCCAGTTGACCCTTACTGGACATGTAGGATGAATAAGGAATAACATTAGTCATTATTGGGTTTTTCCTTACTGCAACAACACTTAGCCTATCTGACCAATATAACAGGCCAATTGTTTACTTAGGGCCTGTTTCAGAGGTCACACATAGAGGGCCTATGAGACCTAATATGAGTGAATGGGGTGGACAAGTCATAAGAAAAAGACAAGGCCATGCTTTGTTTGCATGTTAAACACTTAGGCATATTACTTGCTTTTACAAACGTATATATTTTTTTCCCATTAAAAAAAAAATGTAGCCTTTTCAGTCTACCTTTTGATTTCTCTCCTTCAATAGATTGATAGCCCCAGCAACCATTTCCCCATTAGATGTAAAACTGCAGTCAGCTGTGATGATAAATGACTACTGACACCCTAAATGTTGGGAACATCTTAGGAAGGAGGTGGCCATGGGAATTGGACCACACAAACCCTGTCTGAAGGAGGCAGCTGGTTTTACTTAGCCCAAGGCAATTTCTGACCTGTAGGAATGTGAACGCAGAATTCATGGTTCTTATGGTTTTTCAGGAGGAGTTTGGAGTTTAGAGTTTATGTGAAATGTCCTGATTTTGAAACAATGGTCAATTAAAAAAAATCATTCTGGAAGGTAAAAAAATATCTCACAAAGCTGATACTTTATAAACTTTGGCCTGTGTCCTCCATAGGGGGATTCTCAAGCTAATAAAACAATCTTCATTTGAAGAGGTTACGCCTTCAAAAAAGAACAAGCAAAAATCAATTGACAATATAATGAGAATAATAAGCAATCAGGAAATACCTGTTGATTTCCTGCTACATGTTCAACATCATGGTAGGTATTGTGAGAGACACTGAAAAAAATATAAAGGATTGGCTCTGACTTAGAGGAACTCACAATCTAGTTGGGGAAAAAATTAAAAGAAATGATCTAAACAATATAAAAAGAAATAATTAATAGCTACTGTATTAGTCAGGCTTCTCCAGAGAAACAGAGCCAATCAGATGTATCTATATCATCTCTCTCTATCCCTCTCTCTATATATCTATATCTATATCTTACCTGTGTTTGTCTATCTAGCTATCTGGAATATCATCTATTTAGAATACACCTACACACACACACACATACATATCTAGAAAGAGACTTATTATAAAAATTGGATCACACATTATGGAAACTGAGATGTCCCAGCACCTGAAAGATGGAGCCCAAGAGAACTGGTGATGTAGGTTAAGGGCCAGGGAGCCAATGGTGTAGAACTCAGTCTGGGTCTGAAGACCTGAGAATCAGGTGCAGAAAGGGCAGGAGAAGAGCGGTTGGTCTAGCTCAGTCAGACAGAGTGAATACAACCTTTCACTGCTGTTGTATTCTATTCAGACCTTCAACCAATTAGACGGTGACCACCCCCATTGGGGAGGGCCACCTGTTTACTGAGTTCACCAACTAAAATGCTAATCTCTTCTGGAAATATCCTTACAGACACACCCAGAAATACTGTTTGACCATCTGTCTGGGTATCCCATGGCCCAGTGAAATGGATCACACAAAATTAACCATTACAGACACTATATGAAAATCTATAGTTAATGGCCATGCTGTAGGGCATGATTAGGGGGGAGAAGGAGGAGATGGATGAGAGTAGAATAGTTGTATAAGGCTTGGAGGAAGAAGTGGAGGGGGTAGCTGGTGGGGTAGGGAATAAGGATGTTCTATGTGAAGATGACAGCATGAGGGGGCATGAAGCAAGGAGCGTGACTGGGAGAGAGATTGCTTGTAAGGTACTGGATTAAGAAGGGCCTCAAAAGCCAGGCAGAGGCATTGACACTTGATGTTGTAAGAAGCAGGGGCTCATTACTGCAACTAGGAGCTCAAGAGGAGACTGCAGACTAGAGTTGAGGCCGCTGTAGAGTCGAAGCCGGCTCTGTATCTAATTAGCACTGGTTGTATGTCCTGTTCAATATCTGTTGTCACTAGTTTTTGTATCCATAAGATGAACTATATCAGTGTTGGACTCAAATATGAAGCTTATTAAAAATAGAAATGTTTGGGTGCCCAGGACCCAAACCTTTTGAGGATGGGGATTTTGAGTGGGAACTATAGAGGATGCTGATGGCATGCTGATGTTGAGAAGCCCTGCATGGAGAGACCCATGGATTGGTAAAACAGAGGGCCTTGAAGCTCACTGACCTGATGAGTAATACAAAATCTGGGTGGAAGGATTTGTTTGGCATTATCATGCGGGTTAGATTAGAAGAAAGACCAACCAGAGCCTGATTTCTGACATGTCCCCTCCCCGATCCAAGCCAGATTAACCTATTTACTGTCTCCTTAATATGGCTCACCTGATCTCACCTGAAGACCTTAATTTGGGGCCACTCTAGGGTGGGATCTTGTCTTGTCTAATCATAAGGCATAAAACATATTTATTGTCTGTGTCAGAAGAATTAATTTGATTTTAAGATCTCATTGTCTCAAATGCTCTCTTGGTTTCTGGTCCTAGATGATCAGGTCGCAGTAAATATGAAAACAAAACAACAACAAAAAATCAGTAATTGATTTGTTGATAGAAGATTAACAATATCCCATTTAGGCCTAAATTCCAAGTTGGTTCTCTCCCTCATTCTTCCACAGATGCTTTCCTTTTCAGCATGCTTCATCTTAGAGGCAACTGTGTCCTTGGCTGCGACATGTTCCAACATGTTGTCAGAGAGGTATTTCAGTCTCACATGCCTAAAGAAGTCCCATGCATGATTGCTAAAATATCAAGAATCGAAATTACATCTGATAGCTGTGCAACCCCTAAGGGGCGGAAAGAAAGACTTGGCTTAAGGCAAAATGCACTCATCCATTGTATTAGGAAGTTGCCGGAGCTGTCCAAGTCAGTGTTTACTTTTGTCAGAAGCAGGAATAAGGTAAAACACACGGGTGAAGTTTCCAGCACGGGGAAATTCGTGCTAAATTAAGAAGCAAACAACATGTCCTGAGGATGGAAAACAATTTAGGGAAATGAAGCAATTGGTAAATATTGTTTGTTACATTGATAAATAGGATTTGGCAGCCATCCAAAGTTTGCATTTAATTTGAAGCCAAAAATGCCTTTTGATTTGACAAAGCAATTTCATGTGTTCTGGTGGACATAGACTCCAAGGTGGGCAGCTGGTCATGCATGTTGGTGGCAAGACTTTTGAATAATATCATAGTGTTGCAGTGGCCCCTGAGAGAACTTGTATTTTGACCTGTTAACCTTTACATTGCATAAAGGTAATGAGAAGAGTTATGAAGTAAAGAATTCAAAATTCTTATGAGCTATTTCTGTCATGATTTTTTCCATATGCCAATGTGTCAAATCATGCTAAGAGATGGGAAGGAATGATGGTCGATATATCATTGCAAATCAAACTAAGGTGATACTTTCAATGAGCATTTCCCCCCTCCCCCACCAAGACCTACCGTATGTGAAGCAAAGTTTTTCTGGGAGAAGCAGGAAAAGCTTAAGAAGTGGTTCTGGCATTCAAGAGCTTTGTGTTTTGGTTTCCAGATCACTTTTTATCTAGCCATGTGTAGGTTGATTTTTAGAATCCTGGGCTAAGGGGATTCTAAAAGAGGTGGGTGGGTTGTGGCAAGAGCTAGGTATGTAATGAGGTGCCTGTCTGTACTCAGCAGTAGTGTCCTGACTCTGGTCCATGTCTGACACATAGGCCTTTGCATGAAATCCAGCTAGAATGTATTCTCTCTGAGTTTGTCGCTTCATCACAAAAGATGTGAAATAGACAATGCCATTCTTAAGCTCCTTCCTGTTGCAACATATATATAGTCTAAGGACTTGGCAAATCTGACAGCCTCACAGGAGTACTCAATGAGATCCAGGAAGGGCCAGACCAGTCGGTATACCCCTTTTACCTTACGAAGGGACCAGAACATTCATCTCCTACATTTAAGTCAGCTGTTGACATGCTGAGAAGAATTTTAACCAGTGGCAAAGTTCTGACTAAAGGAAGACAAGATTTTTATAACCACAACAGCAGCTAATATTTATTCAGACCTTATTATTTGTCGGGCTCAGTCCTATGTTCTTTACATTAATTATCTTTATAAATCCACAGAACAACCCTATGAAAAAGGCGTTATATTATCCCATTTTTACAAAGAAGACAACTAAAGCACAGAGAGGCTAAGAAATGTGCCCAAGTTTGCACAGCTAGTAAGTGGTAGAGACAGCACTGAAACCAGATGGTCTGACTTCAGAGCTCACATCTGTTGGGTCCACGCTCACATCCATCCCTACACTCTCCTCTCCAAGAACAGAAGAAATAATTTTCTTGTTGCTTTCCATCAAAACATCTGCTGTCCCCACTCCTACCTTACCTCTTTCTTAGCTTCTCCTAAGTACCCTTCAGTCCTGGTAATATGATATATAGCATCTGAAGTGGGGGGACTTTGGAAGCCATTAAACTCTATAATTTTGTCTTTCTCTTTAAGATTAGCAATAATGTTACAGGGATGTTATCAAATAGGACATGGTTTCGAATAGGAAAGCAGCTCTCTAAATTGTGGAATATACATCACAGTTCTACTTCAACTAAAATCATACTTTTCATCATGATATAAACTAAAACAGAGAAAACCTGCCAGCCCTATCTCAAGGAAAGACCACCTATCAACAAAGCTCTGGGTGAGGTGATGGTGAATTAAAATGAAGGCA
>NW_017731474.1:1717387-1723656 GCF_001890085.2 Hipposideros armiger
TTCCTCCCTTATCAAATATTTATTGTCAACAACGGGCAGTTCTGTTTGCACACAGTATGATAGGGTAATGAGATAGTTAGGTTTCCTCCTGTTATTGATGGGGAGTGCTGATGGCATGAATAATTTCCTCTTTTTATAAATGGGAATTTAATTATTGATGTCTTGTTTAGGCAGTGACAAAAGTGTTACCAACACATACTGTGGTTGGAGGCTTTGGCTGGCCTGAGGCTACAGGCCACAGTCTAGGATTTGTGGGGGTCTTGAAATAAAGTGCTTAATTGTTTAGAAGAGGGATTAAGTGTCTCTATCTATCATCTATCTATCTATCTATCTATCTATCTATCTATCTATCTATCTATCTATCTATCTATCATCTATCTATCTATCATCATCTGCCTATCTGCCTACACACCGACCAACAAATGCACATATACATTTTTATCTAAAACATATCAAGGAAAACAAACCAGTAAATCCCAATGAAGTGGTGAGAAACTAGTCTTTTTATACTCTGTAGAACATTAATTGAATTCTTAGCATCACTGGCAGAATGTTTATTCCCATAGCAAAGATTTTTGTGGACTGACAACTCACATTAGTTCTTAAGAGACGATAAAAAGAACATGAGGTCTCTCACTCAGTATTTTAATTTTTATTGTTTTCTTTGAAGGGATTCAAGGCTCTCTGAATACCCACCCATCCACCCACCCCACCCCCCATAGCCAAAAAGAAAATAAAAGCAAAACCCTACAACAGTGTATTTCTCAAGGAAGAGAAGTTTTGGTGACTACTTTTTTTTTTTTTTCTTGAAAATCCAATTAGTGTCTGTTTTAGTCTTTGCAACTTTTTGGAGAAACAGCAAGGAGTTGGAGCTGGTGTCTCTTCCTATGGTAGGGTGAGATATGAGGTGGATTTCAGAGGAAGCAGGTTCGCTCATAGGGGAAAGAAGAAAGTTCCTGTGATTATGATGAAGGTGGAAACACAGTAACGTAGGCATCTCAGAATCAACGTGCTCCAGTCTCACCTGGGGTTTTGTTAAAGTCCAGATTTTGATGCCACAGTTTTGGGCTAGGGCCTGAGATTCTGCATTTCTGACACACTACCAGGTCAAGCCAGAGCAGCCGGTCCAGGGACCACACTTTTAGTAGCAAAGATGATTGGAACAGGCAGCAAATCCTCGAGGTACTGAATTTTTAAGATAGGTAAATTATATGTATTTATAATTTTTGACTCTTTACACTTTTTTTTTATCAGAATGAGTACAATTTTTTTTTTTTTTTTGCCAATCTGCCTCAGCTTTTTTGCTGCAGAAACTTCATTTCTTTTTAAGTTTTCTGATGACACTGGATATAGATTTAAAGTAGGTGAAACAGGTGGTCCTTAGAATTTTTTTCAAAAATTTTAATATTGGAAGCCACATTAGGAAGTGTAGCCAGCTGTGTCAGTTATAAGCACGGATATTAGGTACTCTCTCAGCCTATTTGGGGTATTAGGGTAGCATCCCTTCCCAGTTTGAATCTTTCCTCCCTCATTTGAAGCCTGCTCCTGATCATCTTAACTATTCAGCCAACCTGTTAACTGTCAGAGGCTCAGAAAAAAATGTATTTTTTTCTCCATGTGATGGTCCATTGCATCTTCATCAGTGCTGACCGTTCTCCAGAACAGACCTCATTAGTTGTAGCCCACAAACCCTTCTTGTTTACTCTGTTTCTTCTTCCTCTGGTGTTAAATATATCCCCTTAAGTTGCTCTGTGCTTTTTCTATAAGACAGCTCAATTGTTCCAAGTAAATGAAAAAAAAGAAAGAAAGGCAGAGAAAAGAAAAAAGAAAAAGCAACATTGGATCATCCCAGCAGTATCAAGATCAAAAACTGCTCAAGAGTGAACTGAGCATGGCATATGTATGTAGAAGTATGTAAATGATAAACATTACAGAGAAACCAGCCTGTCCAATTCTACCTAACCTGTCTCCACACTTGCTTAGTCCAGGAGGATGACAAGGCTCTCTGAATAAGTCAGCCACCCCTCTCCCACCCCCAAGCTTCCACTAAATGAAACAGAACAAAAGAAAATGTAAGGGTGCTTTGGAAGGGCCCTAATAGGAACCTCATTCTCACTCCCCCTGTGATGCAGTGATGCCGGCAAAGGGTGGGCTGCAGTTCTCTCCTCTCTTGGATGCAGTTGACAGCCCTGATACCTTCTGGGAGGTTCACAGGGACTGGGAGGTGAATGATTTTCCTGATGAAGCGCTGAAAGATCAATAATTATTTTTTTAAAAGGAAAAAGAGGGAGAGAGAGGAGATGGGTTTGTGAGAGAGGAAGGAAGGGATCTCAGACCAATTATTTTTCTACAAAATACTTTATGTGACAACAGCGGCAGCCCCCAAAGGGCAGCATGTAACAACAGAGCCTAATTAGAATGATTTCAGTGTAATCATTAACTCACATCTAACACCTACGAGAGTATTTCTGTTTAAACTAAAACATGACCTGCATGGTGGAGAGGCCTTGTAAACTGTCTCTGAAATAAAATATGTGACAGGAAAGGTCAGAGCCACTCTCATTTGAATTTCAAGTAGGGAGCCCGCTCTGCGGTGGCCAGTGTAGCAAGCCTGGCGACTCCGTTTTCCCAGGCCTTCCTGCCAGCAGTAGCAGTTGGAGCAATCCTCTAGGACTAATTACTGGGATTGCAAAACAAGGCTTTTCCTTCTCCTGTCTCTGCCTACTTTCCCTTCGCCTCTCCCAACCAAGGCAGAAGCAAGGGTCTCTAATGATGTTTGGAGAAAGGCGATTTCCTTTGTTGTCACCATGAGACTGAAGGTCACTGCTGAGTGGCCTGATCCGCCTGATCCTAACACCTGCCGGCTGGCCCCTGGGCTAGGACTGGCCTAGTCTGGCCTTCCTAGCACGTCCTCCTGCCAGCCAAGCAGGGGAGGGCTTGCTAATAAACTCTCTTCCCAGCAAGAGTGATGCCAAGGCATTGCCTTCCGCTGGGCTGCGTAAAAGCAGCTATCAAATCAGCAAGATGCAACTTGATTTGCTGGTCTCCAGTGAAATTTAAGAAGGCGAACTGTAAAACGTTCAGGGAAAAGGAAGCATGAAAACATTTTTAAGGAAAGCATTTAAAAAGTCAGAGACAGACATAATAATAAAAAAAAGTTGGCAGGGAAGGTTTTATTTATTCATTTTGAAACATTGCAAAGAGCTCTGTTAGCAGCATTTATCTGCCTCTTTTTTTTTTTTTTTGAAGGCAACCCTGAAAGCAAGTGAGTTGAATTCATTTCCTTTTTCCTTCTGTGACTTTTTAAAGCATTATATACACTGAGATCTTTTTTGCACTTCTGGGAATTTATAAAGCTATAACATTTGGTCCATAAGCCTGACTNGGAGCTGTTATCAGGTACAAATTTCAATTACATTTAAGGTCCCATCTATTATAATTACCAGGAAACTGAAGACACTCTCCCATCACCAAGAACCATACACAATATCTAATGGCCCCCAGAAGGAATACTGATAAATGTTTTTCTGAGTACATTCTAAATGTATTGATATTCTGTAACTACAAAAAGATACTGGCAAAAATGATGGGAAATTTTTATAAGCTCGATGTAATGGGCAAGCTAGTGGTATTCTAGTTTCATTTTCTAGAACTGGGTGACTTTGTTCAACATTTTGCTTTTTAACTAAGAGCAGCTTGATAAAACCCTGTGTTCTTAAAACTTTAATTCAACTAATACTTATTGAAAACCCACTGTGTGCCCAGCTGGGAGCTGTGGAAGAAATATAATTAGTGTATGACAAGATTTCTGACCCTCAAAGGATTTATTGTCTTTGAAACTTAATACTCTGAAAAAAACCCCAGAAAATAATACAGTTGAATTCAGGACAATTGTATTATTTGTATAGGATGATATTTTCAGTTTGCAAAGGACTTTACATGTATGGTCTCCTTCAATTCTTATATGACCCCATGATCATGATAGTTGATATTACTATTATTTTATGAATGCAAAGATGGATCATCTGAGGCATTCAGTGATGATGGTCAAGGCCCTCCTACCTAGGGTTTCCCACCATGGTATGCCCCCTTTGTCACAGTTTCTTTTGGTTGAGGTGAGTAAAGCCAGCACCACACTATGACTGATGTGTGGTTAGAATTTGTTTGGTGCCACATACCTTCTTTAGAGCATGGTGCTGGTTGTGGTTTGCATTTACAATTTAGACCTCACTTGGAGAATATCCTAGAAAAACAGCTAGGTTTCACTCTTCAAAACTTGTGGCCTAATTAGTTTCAAAGCACAGTAATACCTTGGTTTGTGAGCATAATTTGTTCTGGAAACTATTCGTATTGCAAGACATCGCTCGTTTACCAAGTTAAAATGTGTTAAAAATATTTGCTCATCTTGTGGAACACTAGCAAACCAAATTCCTCGCCGTCCAAGGTTTTACTGTACCTGTTATGGGCTGAATTGTGTCCCTAAGAATTTATACATTGAAGTCCTGACTTCCAGTACTTCAGAATGTGACCTTATTTGGAAACAGTGTCTTTCAAGAGGTAATTAAGATTAAATGAGGTCATTAGAGTGGGCCCTAATCCAATTTGACTGGTGTCTTTATAAGAAGAGGAGGTTAGGACACAGACATGTAAAGATACAAGGAGAAGACATCTATCAACAAGCCAAGGAGAGAGGCCTCAGAAAATACCAACTCTGCTAGCATCTTGATCTTCAACTTTTATCCTCCAGAACTGTGAGAACATAAGCCATCCAGTCTCTGGTACTTTGTCATGGCAACCCCTGAAATCTAATACAGTACCTAAATTATTTTAAATTGATTAATCTTAATGTATACCCTGTGTATCCCTCAGATTTTTGGCATGAAATGGAACTGAAACTCAGATGGCTCAAATAGAGGGCTTTATTGAAAGGGTGACTTACACAGATGTGGACAGAATAAAAGATACCAGAGGCCAGCAGCAGTGGGAGGTGTCTCTATGCCTAGGACTAAGGAGGCCGGGGAGGAAATCGGCTTCCTAGTGAGAAATGGAGCTGTGGGCACTCCAGCGGGAGCTGCTGTTATGGGAAGACTCAGCTACTGTCACAGAAGCGTTGCAGAAACAGGGAGAGAGTGATGAAGAAATAGCCCACCACCTGTCAACTGCCTTCTGATCTCTCTCTCTCCCTCTCCCTCTCTCCGTCTCTCCCTTTCTCCCTCCCTCCCTCTCTCTCCCTCTCCCTCCCTCTCCCCTCCTCTCCCCCCCCCTCAACTGTTAATACAACCTGTATTTTTTTCTGATATTTTAAAAAACGATACAATTGATATACAATATTATAATAGTTTCAGGTATACACCTTCTGATCTCTTGTTGGGTCCGTCCATTGGCCCAGTCCAACAGGAAGCCAAAAACAAGGGACACGGATGATGTTCCCGATAGAGGTCAGCTCCCCGAGATACTAGAAGGGCCAAGAAGTGTGGAGAATAAATGGTGGAAGAAACAGAATAACTCTGCAAAAGAAAATCATCAACATTAGAGCTATTTACCAGAGTGGAGAAACACAGGGGCTGGAGATATCATTTTTCCCAAGATCAACAGCAAAGTCAACTGCCTCTCAACTTTTTGGTTACTCGTGAATTTCCTGAATTTGATGCCATGGAGGAAAGGCTTTCCATGAGAAGAAACTTTTTATTTCTGAGACCTCAAAGACAAATCAGCTCTTGTAAGTGCCTCAATGTAGAGGTGAGAAACTGAGGCACAGAAAGGTGAAACAGATCCCCACGATGTCCCAGCAGGTCTGTGGGAAAGCCAAGGCTGGATCTAGAGCTCATTGATCACCGATCACGACATCGATCACTGTAATTAACATCACTGATCATATTTCCCACTAAACTTCCAGTCTGGATGTTGAACTTTAGTGAATGTTTTAAATATAGTCATGAGTTGCATAATGACGTTTTAGTCAATGACCGACCACATATATGAAAGTGATATTAAATATATGGTGGTATACCATATAACCTAGGAGCAACAGGCTGTGCTATGTAGCCTGGGTGTGTAGTGGGCTATACCATCTAGGTTTGTGTAAGTGCACCCTGTGATGTTCGCAGAAGGAGGGAGTAACCTAATGATATGATTCTCGTAATGTATCCTCATCATTAAGTGCTGTGTGGCTTTATAATAGCTTCTTTTCAAAATTTAACTGAGAAACTTCTCTAGGAATTTATTGAGAAAGCAAAGGAGAACAAAAGGGAAACCAAGGTTTGTTGTGT
>NW_017731474.1:1728341-1730222 GCF_001890085.2 Hipposideros armiger
ACAAACGGTCTTGGTCCTGACGTGATGATTCGCCTCAAACGACATCAAAAGCAGACATTCATCAGAGGAAGGTTATGCTCTCAGTGTGGTGAGATTTTAAAGGCGTCATGTTTTTCGAGCTCCTACCAAGAAACCAAGCAATCAATTTGAATGTGTACTGTTGGCAATTGGACAGTTTGAATGAATCCATCATCCAGAAGCATCCAGAACTTGTTAATTGTAAAGGAGTTGCACTCCATTGCGACAACGTGAGACCACACCCAAGTTTGATCACCCGTCAAAAATTATTGGAGCTTGGATGGGATGTGTTGCCACACCCACCACATTCGCCTGATCTTGTGCCATCAGACTTCCACTTGTTTTGCTCTCTTCAAAACTCCTTGCATGGTATAACGTTGAATACAGATGAGGCTGTAAATCAGCACCTTGTTCAGTTTTTTGCAAATAAAGACAAGTCTTTCTATGAACGAAGAATTATGAAGCTCACTTAAAGATGGCAAAAGGTTATTGAACAAAATGGGCAATATATCATGGATTGATCTTTGTTTTTTTATATATATAAATGACCTTTGAAAAACAGACAAAATACATCATGACTTTTTGGAAGACCCAATAGAAAGGTTTGTCTTTGGAGTTGGAAAACAAAGTTTAAATTCTGAGTTTGCAGACATCTGTGGTATTCAATGTAACCAACCTATTGGCTGGGCTGACGTTGATGTGGTGCATGACAGAAAACAGTGTTTTTGTATTTTTTCCCCACTACCTTCAATCAAGCTATGTTGGACCCTGCTTCCTCTACCCACTTTCTCATCCCAAAGCTTTTCAGTGCCTTTCAGTTGTCAGAATTTATTTTGACAATTAAAGCTTATTTTCAGGCATTGAATTCCAGTCCAGTCCATTTAAAGACTTGAAGCTCACATATAACTGAAAGCTATATCTTCTCCCCACCCCTCACCCCATCCCTATCAGCCATCAGCTCAGGCCAGGCCTGCAATGGGAAAGTGGGTGTGGCTTCCTATATCCCCCTACTTTCTTTGTTCTTTATCCCTTAATGTTTTGTGGATCCTCCAGGGTAGGGGCGGGGGAGCAAGGAAGAAGGAAAGAGACGAAAGTGTCTACCTGGCCGGCACTATTGGCCACTTTCCCTTGGCTATCATGGCAGCTATCATGTCCTCCATGCCATCCAGGGGTCCTTCAGAGGCACACCGTGGGGACCCCTGCAGTGCAGAGTTTACTAGTGTTCTCTTATATCCCCCCTCAAGTCTTGCCTATCATGGGCTACCCCCCTGCCTCTTAGTATTGAGGTTGTCTTGCCCTGGCAGGAAGCACTCTTGGGTCCCATTGAGATAAATTAGACCAGACCCCCTTCTCAGCCTGTACAGGCCTGTGGGAAACCCACACATCCTTGCCACACACGATCTAGGAGGACAAGCTGGAACCCTACTGCCTTTAGAATTCTCTGAATTTCTAGCCTTGAGCCAGCAACCACATCATGGTTTGTTAAGTTCAAAACACCAAGGAACATGTGTCCTGCCCTCCCTAGCATTCTAAAGCTGCACCCCACTTGTGTGGCTATACCCAGATGGGCTGATGACTTTCTTTGACTCAGCCAGCCTCCAGCCAAGGACTGGAACCTCAGTCTTCTCATCCTGTAGACCTTTCCATTGGGCTGATGACTTGCCTACTTGTTCTCCTTTAGGCTCTGCTTACACAGGCTGAAAGTGTGGTGGGATCCACCTTTGAGCAAGGCCTGCAGGAGTGGGTCTCGCCACTCCTCTATATGTGGGTGTAACTGCAGCGTATTGTCCTTAGCTTTAGCTGACTTCTGAAAAATATTTTTTAAAGCATAAAGTAATTTCACCACAGAGACAGACTGAGAAA
>NW_017731474.1:1730860-1739109 GCF_001890085.2 Hipposideros armiger
CCTCCCTGTAGTGCTCCTCGTGATGGATGGTAGTTTGGGGTGTAATATCTGCTGTGATGGATCACGGAGGAGTATGAAAATTCATAAGGCAGTGTTAGGTTGTATTTCACAGGACTCTCTTTCTCTGTGTATGTATGTGTGAGTGTGTGTGTGTGTTTTCTTTTTGTAGTCCCATTAGCTCTCTCAGTGTTTGCATAGAGTTATGCCATTTTGACAATTTATTGTCTTCCGTCTGCTCCGTTCTTCCATGCATGTTTCAGAGGAGGAGAGCTATTTGTCCTTTGATGCACAGTTGGTTGGCCAACAACCCCTCTTATTGCCCTTGAATCTCTGCTTCTGGTTTTCTGGGTGCAGCCTCAGTGCCCTAAGTGACTGTGTGTTTGTGAGCGTGTTTGGCTTGAGGGCTCTGTCCTACCCATCACTGCCCTTGCTACTCTGGGAAGTGCTCAGATTCCCAAGGTACTGGATGCAGCTGCCATGGAGTGGTGCTATTCTCCAAACCTTTTTAAATAAGCAAGAGGGTGAGGGTGGGGTGCAGATAGTATTGGAGAGTTGGTTTTCTCTAAGAGAACAGGTTCAGTGGATTACGGGAACAGAAAAGATTTTTCCTGTTAAGGCTGAATGACATCAAATACTTACATACGCAGCACTCATGTTCTAAACATTATACCAGTCTGAGCAGATTCTGGTGGCAACAGCTGCTGCAGCTACTTCTTTTTTCTTCTTTCTCTTCTTTTTCTTTAATTTGAAGGGCCATCCTGGTATGGTGGGAAAAGGCTACCAAATCAGGTGATGTAGTTTTAGTTCCAGTTCTGCTCCATTTCACTATATGACTCTGGCTGAAACATTCATTTTCTCCCCAAAAAAGTGAAGTGGTTTAATGGGCTGCTGCCCCAATACAGAAAGGCTCTGTAGTTGGAGCTAAGGGGATAAGGCCTCTTCTATCTGGGAGAAGCTGTGAGGTAGTTAAGTTCCTTCGAGTTCTGTGGCTTGTGTGTGAGAGGGACTGGTCCTAGCATTTGTGCTTGTAGAGAACACAATGATTTGACCTGGAAGTGCTTGTTGGTGTCACCAGCTTTATGGTAACCATAGAGAAAGCCCTCACTTTCTGATCTCTGATGAGTTGTGGCTTGGCTGCATCTCCAAAAGCTCTCTTTTCATCTTCAGCTGAATCTTGCTCCTTTAAACAACTCCCTTGATCTTCCCCACAGGCCCAGATAGGAGCAAAATAAAGGATCGAGTTAATTGGAGGGCAACTGGTGGAACTTCCAGCAATGCTTAGCACCACCAAAGGGGAACTCACTGAGGATGTTGGGATAATAATTAGGCAATGTCGGAGAGCCATGTCACTGTAATGATGAGAGA
Organism: Hipposideros armiger; assembly: GCF_001890085.2. Lineage (NCBI taxonomy): Eukaryota > Metazoa > Chordata > Mammalia > Chiroptera > Hipposideridae > Hipposideros > Hipposideros armiger. Next base: position 1,732,226 of record NW_017731474.1, read on the forward strand.
AGGAAGATGCTTTTGCTTGGCAGTGCTCTTATTTTTATCTTCTAAGATTTAGAACTTTCCACTTTTACAGCATAAGACACTGCCATTTACCCAGGCAGGACACTGAGGGGCTTTGGACCTACTGATATGTGAAGGGGCTCCTGCCAGGGGGATCCTGTTGCTTCGTGTGACAGGAGAAGTCAAATCACTTAAGATACCACTTTAACTTTTTTTCCATTTTCTCAGCTCCCCTTGACTCCAGGCAGGGTTCTGTGTAGAAAACAAAGGTGGAAAAAGCCCCCTTGCAAACCAAGTTTGCTGTTTCCTGCCAGGTCCGCGCCAGGCTGCAGGAGCATGTGGATGTCCTTAGGCTGAAGGCAGCTTGCTGAAAACATTCCAGAGACTTTGATATAAGGAAAAAGGAAGAAAAAAACCTTAAAATGGAATTGTCAACATATACTACTAAATGACTTCTTGGGTCATTAGGAAAAGGTTTATAGACATTGTTGCCTTTGTAGTAGCCATATGTGTATTTAGAACTAATAATGATAATTATCGATATACACAGTTTATCAAGGACCCACCCTATGTATGAGTTACAGATGCACTATCATTTAAGTTTCACAGATATCCTATGGAGCAAATTTTTTTATTTCCATTTGATCGATGAGGAAACGGACAGTTCACAGCTAAGTTAGTGGCCAAGGTCCCACAGCACCTGTGGTATAGGCAAAATAATGGCCCATCAAAGGTGTCTGTGTCCTAATCCCCAGAACCTGTGAATATGTTAGGTTACATGGCACAGGGAATTAAGTTTGCAGATGAAATTAAGGTTACTAATCAGCTGACCTAAAGAAAGGGGGTTATTCTGGATTACCTGGGTGAGCACCGTGTAATCGCAAGGGTCCTTAAAATGAGTGAGAGAGACAGAAGAAGTCAGTGTGAAACTGATGTGATGTGAGAGAGATGTGACTGGCCATTGCTGGCTTGGTTGATGTAAGCGGGCCATGAGTCAAGGAGTGGAAAATGCAAGGAAACAGATTCTTTCCTAGAGCATCCAGGGGGAATGCAGCCCTGACTAACCTTGATTTTAGCCCAGTGAGACCTGCGTCAGACTCCAGACCCACAGAACTATAAGATAATACACTTGCATTGTTTTAAGCCACTAAATTTGTGTTAATTTGTTACAACAGCAATAGGAAACTAATACAGCTTATAAGGGGCAAAGCCAGAACTAAAAACAAAATCTGAAGTTTACCCTCTTTCCACTATGGAAAATGACCTCTACATTGCTTGATAAATAATCACAGAGCCAGAAAAACCCTACCCGATTTCCTAAGCTATTTTCTTCCTCTGCCTTTTTCTCCTTTTCTCTTATGCTCAGTCCATGTGCTTCCTCCCTTCCTATCTCCCTTTCCCTAAATTAACAGATTCTTGCTGTAAAAGAAATTGATTCTTCACTCCAAAGTAGGTCATTATAACAAAGGTTTTAAATCATTTGGGCCTCCCATTTGTGAAATATAGACTTCACTTTAATCTTCTGTGCATTACTAGCAGTAAAAAAAAGGCCCATAATTTGTGAAAAATGGGATTCCCCCCCCCCCACTATCAATCACCCAGACAGATATGTAAGTTTTCCACTCCTTTTTCACCCTTGACTCACACTTGGAAGTCAGAAGGCTCAGCGTTCATCCACATAGAGTAGTACCCTCATTTTGGTTATACTTCTAGGACCACAGTTAGGAACTTAATGCAATATTTAGTCCCAGGAGCCAAATTGATAGGGCCCCTCTCTTTCTCCCCTCCTATCATTTCTTTCAATCTCCAATTCTCTGTCTTAGAGCTTTTTGTACTTAAGTAACTCTTCTAATCTTTCAGTACTACTGAGTTTCTTCTGAAAAACTGAAGCTAAACTTGCTTTGTTGAGAAAGTGTTGGAACAGGTATGGTTTGTGTTCTTTTCCCATTTTTGCCCCCAGTTGGATTTGAGAAACTCATAGTGTCTGGAATTGCATCTTCACTTCAGAGTACCTGAGCAAGCATGGCAGACCTACTCTCATCCAGGTCATAGGTTAAAGGGAACAATTATAAAGATAAATAAGGTACTCCTGTTAAACTCTAAGATCTGAGTATACTGGTTTCAAAATAGGGGCCCTTTGTAATGATCGCACGTTACTGTAGCAGCTCTTTCCTTATCTGTCTTCCTCTCCAGACAGGGTACAGTCTCTGGGCATTCAGGGACTATGTCTTACGTTTTCCATGAATTCCTAGCTCTTAGCACAGGGAACTTGACTTACAACTTCATGTAAACTTTGGAATCGGGCAGTCCTGGATTCAAACCCTGGATTCTACTACTTGCCTACTGGGTACCCTTTATCTGGTCACTTAGTCTTTTCGATCTGCACTTGGATCATCTGTAAATTGGGGTGTGGAAATCTACAGTGCTCTGAGGATTAAATTAGATGATGAAGTTAAAGCACCTAGCAAAGTCTTAGCATTGCACCTAGTGGGTACACAATTTAAAAATGCAGTGATTAAAAATGCGAGCCACATTGCCCAGGTTTGCATTGTCGCTTCCTCACTTACTAAGACAGTTACTTAATATCTCTGTTTCTCAGCTTCCTCATCTGAAAAGTGGGTATAATAATAGAAATTACTTCAGAAGGTTGTTGTATGGATTAAATGAGGGAACACACACACATAAAGGTCCCAGATGAGGGACTTGTACACAGTAAATATGCACTGTGAATATTATTTATTAGCATCAATAAATAATAACACCTAATATTCTTCCTTTACTATCCATCCCATTTAATTTAATTTTCTCTCCATTTTGGACCTTACAATAATATATGGAAAGGAAATGTTAGTTGATTCTAAGGTTTATTACAAAATCCTTCCCTGCTCTTTAAAATGTAACTTATATGAGCAAAGATCCAAAGCCAATTCTCTACCCTCATATTTTCCTAAGGTCCAAAGGGAGAGGAACTGTAATTTTGAAAAACCATGTTCCAGAGCTAGTGGAAGCAAGACTTCCTGTGGCAGAAAAAGTAATTTCCCCCCCACTCTGGATTACACCCAATGTTTGTAACAAATGGAACTGCTGTGGGTTTTACACTTAAAACAACAACAACATCTTTGTTTGAAAAATTATATATACATATGTTTAGTTTTCCAAATAACAACATCCAATATGGTGTGTCAGAAATTACAGTCAGCTCTTGATTTTTTTTTTTTCATTGCAAAGAAAAATTTTGTATAACCTAAAACTGCCCTTGTGTTGGAAACCAGGATTGTCAGATAGAATTTTAATTTTTGATTCTGTCCTCTTTATGTGCTTATGAAGCCCTGTTTTCTTTGTGATGCATCTCTTTCATTATATAGCAAAATAACCTCCCCCTTCATATCTTCCCCATTCTGTCATATAAAAGCCAAACTGAGGGTAACATCTCCCTTTCCTGTCAACTTCCTTTCCCCATCAATATTGCAACACGTTTGAAGGTTTAAAACAAAGCTATGTTTGAGTTATCCAATCACAAAAAGCATCTGAAAAATGTCTGAGCAGGTGAAAAACACCACCCTTTACATGCTCTGCTAACTCTGAAATGTTCGTATGGAATTGGAACTGAGAAGAAGCATGAAGAATCACAGAACAAGTGGTCATTGTTTTCAACCAGTCAGAAGTGCCTGAAATGAGTGTACCCTTGTCGTTCTGCTCCCCAGTAGCCAGGGAGCTAGTTTTTCAAAGTGATTTTCCCCTTGACTCAGAGTTCCACACCTGAACGCTCTCCCTATGGGTGGGAGGTCTTCGAGGAACATGAGTGGAGTAAGTGAAGGCACCTCTTAAATGGGAGCGAGGTATAAAATTAGGTTGATGAAGTTAGTGACTCAACACGTGGTGGCTTCTCTAGAGACCAAAGCAGTGACAATATATATGATTTTTATACTTGAGCGGTGGTGTGACGAGGTGTCTGAGCTCATGGCCTTATAGTTTACAGAGCGTTAGAACAAGAAGGAACTTACAGACCACTAGTCCAATCCTTACTTTACAGATAGGGAAACCTGAAGTCCACAGAGATGTCAAGGTTACTCCTGCTGCGTGTATTGTTTACATTTAATGGTGGCCTCTGGCAGGAGCTCAAAGTTCCTTGGTCTTCGTCTTCCCTCCCTGCTTTACTCCTCCCCCAGGTGGCTCAGGGTCGAGGGAGTCCATCCATTTCCAGGGATGAAAATAGTGATGACGAGCTCCAGGCCTTGAAATGTCCACAGCTCTAGGAGGGGATGGCCTTTGCATTGTCCTCTCTTAGAACTTACTCTCTTCATTCCAGGTGCCTGGGGAAAGGAGAGAATTTCACATTTGTCCTTTCCTTTCCCTCCCCCCCAAAGCCTTTCCAGAAATTGCTGTCCAAGCCAGAAGAGACCAAACATAATTGCTTATATGAATTCCCTTGTGTGTGATGAAAACCAGAGAACTCTTGTTTATTAATGTCTCTAGAAGGATGTGTGTATGTGTGTGTGTGTGTGTGTGTGTGTGTGTGTGTGTGTGTGTGTGTGTGTGTGTAGGGAAAGGTCATGAAGCCCCGTCTCTCCCCACCCAGGGCTACAGCTTAAATGTTGCTTTTGGGGAAAAGGAGGCACAGTAGGCTTTTGATATAGTCTGGTTCTAGAACATTTAGAGCATAGAGGCTGCACCACAGTGGCTTCTGTGTACTCCAGTCTAGCTCTCCAGAGCTCCATGTATGGCCTGGGACCCCTGATCTAGGCCAGACCCACTTTAGCCTCAGTCTCCTGCTAATTGCAGTCCAACCAGTGATACAATGCTAACTTGCTTTGTCCTTTGTGTATTTCATTCTTTCTGTGACCTTTTGGGGGGGGGCTGACTGATTAAGGGAGGGTTGTAATAGAATTAGAAGGGGCAGCTATGAGCTTTTGTCCTGTCTTCTAATTCTCCATCTCTGGTCATCAGCATCCCATTTTGGGAATGCCTGTGGTAATCATGCTGCTTAGGCCTTTTGCATTATATACCAGAAAATCCATATAACACATGTTATGTGGCAGGCAGCATTTTGAAAGGTCTATGCATAATAACTCATTTCAATCCTTACAACCCACCTTTGATGTAAGTATGGTTATAATCACCATTTTACAATTGAGGACATTGAAGCACAGAGAAGTGGAGTGACTTGTTCCAAGTCACACAGCTACTAAGTGGAGGAATTGGGATTCAAATTCACACAGTCAGACCCAGATACCATGCTAGTAATCACTACACAACACCACCTATATGGGTAGGTAAACTAGACTGCAGAATACGTGTGGCAGCCAGCTTTGTAAAGGGTACCTAGAAAATGTTTGCTCATGATGCGGATGATTAGGTGTTCATATTTGGTGGCTATGGGAGCTTACACAACAGTCCAAACAAGGTGTAGCAAGTCTTTTGGGGATCAGGCACTTCTACCAACAAGCTGAATTGGAGAAGTTTCAATTCACAGGAGGGAAAAGAGCGTATGGATGACCTTGAGGTGCCCAGATATGAGGGCACCTGAACACTGATAAAAGAGATTCAGGAAGGAGGGGAGCAGGCACATTACAGGAAATGGTCAGTGTCTGCTCTGACTTTACAGAGGTTGAGAGGTTGTGTGTACCTAACCTTAGTTTAGTGGATGGAACACCTCGCTTTGAGAACAAAGAGATATGACACAATGACAGAATCCAGGAAATTCAGACTAAAGGAGAACTTTGGAGATGGGCCACAAGCAGAGGCTCCCAGCTCTATTTCAATGATTAAAAATGTTTATGAGGGCCGGCCGAGTGGCTCAGTTGGTTAAGAGCTCGCTCAAGAGTGCGAGCTCTGAGCAACAGCAGTTCGATTCCCGGCCTGAGCTGAGCTGCCGCTGAACTTCCAACAGGTGGCAGGATGGCTCAGCTAAAAAAAAAAGAAAAAAATGTTTTATTTGTTGTCAAATTAAAAAGCTCAGAGAATACACATAAGCTAGTATGTGTATCCAGATTATCTTGAAAGGTGGAAAGATCTGGCAATCCAGGGCATCCATTTTCACTTGTCAACAATTTCCTTTACTGTGTAGCGGCTCCTCTCTTTAGACGAGGCATTTAACACCCATTTTGCACAGACTGTGCCATTTCATATTGCCACTCACTAGTGTGACCTGCCTATCCCTGTCAGCATTTGAGTGGGCACACCGACTTCATTTTATAAATACAGAAGTGAGGGGCTTGAGCAGTGATTGTGAGAGCTAATCTGACCCTTATTTTTGAATTTTGTGTGAACATCTCCCCAATCATTTAAACTGTTTTGATGCCCAATTCTTTGTCATAAAGTAGCAACATGTGGCTACGACTTGGAGCATATGGGCTTTGGGTGGTATGGCTAGTTGATGTTACACTGACCCTCTAAGATTGGTTTAATAGTGAAACAGCAGATACTAGAGCTTTCAATCTTTTCATGAAGCCATTTTGTTGCTGTGGCTGATGCCTTTAACCTTGAGTCATTTGGGTGGGCAGTAATGTAGGGAGATCTCCAGTGGGAAAGAGAGAACCTGCCCTTAAGAATGGTGTTGCCATAACGACTGTCACTGCTCCCAGTGCCCTTCCAAGTACACCCATCCAGCCTTGGCAATGGGCTGGATCCTTACCAGATAATTCCCAGGAAATCCTTTGATTCTTTTGTTAAAATCCATCTGCTGTATTCCTCAAGCCCTTGCAAACTTACATTCCATCTTGACTTTTCCACGCTGTACCCCATTTCTGAGCCCCAACCCTTTTCTTTGTTCTCTGAGACCTCTGTTATTACCAGTTAGAATGGTGTCAATAAACACGTGTGCTGTAAATGCACAGGTCCACAGCAGAACCTGAATTTCATAATCCCCTCTCGGAATTTACATAAAG
>NW_017731474.1:1744865-1750795 GCF_001890085.2 Hipposideros armiger
TTTCCTCTGTCCCTCCTATCACATCCAGCTAGTTCATAAAAGGGCATAAAATGTTCTCCCTATGATGAGTTGGTGACAATCCCAGTTTTCAGTAGCTGGAAAATATCAATAAATAGACTGCGCTTTAGCCATCTCCCAGTGGAATTTCGAAAGAGTTATTGTGACAGTAGTATGGTGAATGGGGCAATATATCGTTGCAATACATCGTTGCCAGCCAGGGAGAGTGAGGGCTCCGTCTGGGCTGCAGGCTGTGTGCTACAGATTGCCCAAGGAGGAGCATCTTCTAAGCTGTGGCTGAGTGTTGACCTAGCTCCAGATTCATCGCTACAATCAGCTGTGCTTTGTGCTCTGCCGAGAGTCACTTCGGCCTGCCTGAAGGAGGCTGTTTGTTGTAAATTATAAGTGCGGATCCAGGAGATAATTCTTGGCTTTCATCATGCTGTGAAGGCTTCAGCAATTAACTTCTTCTGTTCTTCTCACAGCCAAGGATTCTCCACATTATTCATCTCTTTGGGCAAAAGCCATCGGTGGCCTCTGAGTTATTTTCTCATCAGGTTTAGGATGGGAATTACCTGATTGTGGATGGCTTGCATTCATAGTTCATTTTGCAGGTGGATTCTGACCAGGTAAGACCTCAGTAGAAACTTAATCTGTCTTAAACTCTCAAGGCATAGAGTTTAGCGTGGCATTTATTTCCTTTAGACACGAAGGTACCAGCTTGGCATTTTCAAAGCCAGAGGCACAACTTGCAGATGCCTTCATCTCTTGAAGTGGCTGGTTTCCCTGTGTGCACATGACAAGACCCAAATAGTTTCACTAGAGGGCAGAACCTGGGCTTTTACGTCTGTTACTTTATAGGAAAACCAAACCAACCAACCCACCAAGCAAACAAACACCCAAACCACCAAACTTTCCCACTGGGAGATTTAACACTTGAACAAAACAGAGTCTGAAAGAGCCCTGGGTTCAGCAAGCCACAGGGGAGAGACTGCAGAGGGTAGAGGATGAAACTTAGTCCCCAGGGTTCTGTCTCAAGTTTCAGGTGTATACAAAGAATTCAGAGGATGAAAATGGGGTCTGTGCAGGACCATTTAGCATGGTCTCCTGATTGCTAATTTGTTTGTGTTTTTGTGTGTTGGGAGGGCTGACAAATTAATTTCACACACACAAGGCGATTTGGCCCTCAGATTTCCCCTGATTAGCAGTGTTCCCTTTTCACTGTCTTTTTTTTTTTTCCCCCTTTTCACTGTCTTTGCCAGGCCCACACTGCTGCCACATCAGCTGGCAAAGAACAACACTGCTGAATGAAAGGGGTGCTTCCGTTCTGTCAGAGTTTCATGGAAATAACTAGATTGGGAGGCGAGAGGACCTCCATTCAGACGGTCAGGGCATTGCCTGTTTCTCAGGAGGCCAGCTTCAGTGACTTGCAACCCCTAGGCATGGAATCCAGGGTTTTCCTCCTTGTGGAGAGGTATAATTAAGGGGTACTGGCTTGAGGGGGACACGGTGAAGTGGGGCATGTTGGTCTTGAGGGTCCTCAGTCTTCTTTGTGATTAGACACTCACTTTATAGTGTATCACCCACACTTAGCACAACCCATGGCAGAGTAGGCCCTTAGTAAATATCTGAAGAACGAATGAGTGGATACATGACGAGTGCCAGGAATCCATCATTTTTGGTGTCTTCTTTTTGCAATGCAACTTGCCTGGCTTTTCTCGCTTCTTTTGCCTCCGTAGCAAAATTTCCCTGCTTGCTATTCCAGTGCTGCTGAAGTAGCCATCTCATTCGAATGTAATCTGAACAACTCATTCTCCCTGAGGTATAATAGTAGATAATGAATAATTTAATGTGTTACCCTCAAAGGGTTATGCACATTTTAACAGGTGACAGGTAACTGGAGACAGAGTAAATAATAAGAATAAATTCGTATGAAAGGTGGATTTTCTAGTTTACTGTAGGCACTGTCTTCAGTCAGGAGAGGGGCATTTCTGTGGTTTCCCGTACATCCTGTCACGTAGGGAACTTCCACTTCTTCTGGGCCATAATTTTGTTCCTGGATAGAATTATAGATGATCTGGCCAAGGCCATTGAACCTTGAAGTGCCTGAGTCACTCTGAGGGGGCGTCTGTATGTCCCAGTGCAGGACAACAATTGAGATCTTCCAAATTCCAGCCTGGTCTCTGCTGTGTTGAGAACCAGAGGGAGCAGAGCAGGGCATTGGGGAATCTGGACAGGTTCACTACATATTTTTCAGATGTCTCCAGTCAGACAATCCATGTGTAGGCCTGATGAGTCTTGAAAATAACTTGCAGCTCTGACAGCCTCGTTTTGTGGAAGGCATGTGTTGAACACAAAGTCATAAGCATCAGGTTTTCTTCAGTAGGAGGGAATGAAGAGGCTGGATCCTTTTGGGTGGAGATGGGGACATTGAATTGCTGGCTGCTAAGACAACTTGGCCAAGGTCATTCAGCAAGTAGCCAAACTGCCTCTCGGTTCCTAGCCCAGCTCACTATTGTCCTGTATGCCCCATTATCCCCACTTAAAAGCTGAGCTGCATCGGAGCTGTGGTAGGGCTGTGGGAATGTGGGTGTCAGCAGTCTGGGCTTGCAGAGGCTCTGAAACAATACCAGGTATTTTGTAGCAGGTATGTGCTGAGTGTTCTTCTCTCACTCTCTGCATTTGGGGCATTCAGCATATAATCCTACAATTAGTTCATTAAAAAAAATAAAAACTACTTGCAGGTCACCTTTAAAACAAAGGGAGAAGCAATTCTGAATTTAGCCATTTTTCATTCTTGACATCTAGTACCACCTCAAGCTCTGCAGTTACAAATAATGCTGGTGGCAAATGGATCCTTTTATGCACATCTGAAGAAAGAGGGGTTATACATTATGAATAGAACAAGGGTAAAGGAATTGGCTGTGTAGTGCAAGATATTTTGAGTACATTAATCAGCCCATCTCTTTTAGAGTGAGAATCATTTTTTAAAAAATGGGTATTAAACAGAATGCAAACAATTTGCACAATTCAAGTCTGCTGGATAGACGATGGACATATGAGGGCAAAGGGAAGATGAGAAAACACAGAGAGCAAGGCATTTAAGAGGGAGTTCCTCAGGGTAAAACAGGGCAAAGGGAAGAAACAGCCTGGAAGAAGCACCAAAGTGGCATCTAGTCCTANTTTGCTGTGGTAACAAACAACCCCATTGCCAATATCACTCAAATTTTGTTTCCTATATGTAACTTGGATACTTGTGTTGCATTTTTGAGGGCTAAGATATGTATGCAGAGTGAGCAAAAGAACCATGACATATTTTTAGTGAATGTTAGACTACTTTCTATTTTCTCTGAATTGAAAGATTTTGCTAATATAGGTTTTTACCTCACACTCTAATAACACTTAGTTTACATTTACATAGTATGTTATACTTTTCACATCCACTAGGGTTTTTGTCTTTGCTGTTCCCCCTGCCTGAAAGGTTCTTTTCCTAGGTATCTTTGTCGCCCCCTCCCTCATATTGGGAGGGCCATCATTGACTAAGATATTCAGGCTGGTGCTCTGAAGAACTACTCTTGTTATCACTGAGAATATTAATTGAGGACTGGGATGATGAGAGAAGAGTTAGGCAAACGGCAAGTGGTATCGTTGTGTATTCGTTTCCTGCAGCTGCCACAATGCATTATTACAAGTTGTGTGGCTTAAAACAACAGAAATTTATTGTCTCACAGTTCTGGAGGCTAGAAGTCTTAGATCAAGGTGTCAGCTGGGTTGGTTCCTGTTTAGAGCTTTGAAGGAGGATTTGTTCCAGGCCTCTCATCTAGCTCTTGGGGATTTCTGGCAATCCTGCTTTTCACTGCGGCACACCGATCTCTGCTTCATCTTCACATGGCATTCTCACTGCTTCTGTGTCTGTCCAAATTTCCTCTTTTCATAAGGAAACTAAGCCTACTAGATTAGGGGCTTACAATATACCAATAAGACCTAATTTTAACATCTGGAATGTTACATCTGAAATGACCCTATTTCCAAATAAGATCACATTCTGAGGTACTGGAGGTTAGGACTTCAACATATAAACTTTGGGGGGATGTATTTCAAGCCATTACGCACAATTCAGGCACAAGCACATTGTGGGTATTTTACATATGGGTGACAGGATTCTCAGTTCACTGTCAGCTCTCAGGCAAAGCACCCTCAATGCACTGATTTGTGCAATCCTGAATTACGTAGTCTACAACATCCTAAAATATAGCTCATGGAAATTTATTATTCATGCCTCTGTAAGCATTTGCCAAATAACAGTTCATTCTCAAATTATGCAATTATCATTCTGATCACAGTGCTGCATGGCTATAACCTCTTGACCAAGCTCACATGTCCTTATTACAGGGGGTCCTGCAAACTTGCAATATTGTAATTGGTATGTTTTAAAGATTAACTTTAAACCATTGAACACCTGTTTTGTTTTGTTTTTTTCTTCTAGTATCAGAAACAAGTCAATTTTTAAAAATTTATTTATTGTCATTTATATATATTCACTCAACATTTAATGAATCCGTACTATGAAAGAAACACAAATCAGACTCTCCTTTCTTGGAGTGTCAGGCAGGTGGAATGGGACACACATGTAAACATTTCAGTAAAGTGCTGGACGTTAAAGAAAAAAATCTGGGCAGTTTTCAAGAGGAAGAAATTCTCCTAATTGTTCTGAAGTCTTCATCTATCCTGAGTTGGGATAGCAAAGCTTACATAGGAAGGTGTGGGTTCTATTGCTAGCAAGTCTCCTCCCCTTTGACAACAGAGTGACAGTTATGACTCTTGGTCCCAGACACCAACCTGGAGCTCTCCATGTAAGTCTTTGAGTTCTGGGCAGTTCTGACCCAGTGATTGGGGACCCTGATTTTATGCATCTGTCAAATTCCTACATAGAAGATACCTTGACAGTGAAGTGAAAAGTCATGATTCTAAACAATTTGCATTTAACAGAGCAGGGCACATTGCATCACGAGGCATCATGAAGCAAAATTCATTTGGTGCAAAGAATGGCATTGTTCAGAGGTAGAATGCCAAGCCTTTACTCATTCCACTCCTTATGAGGGGTGAATGAAAGCAGGGGTGCTGACTCCTCACAGGAAAGTGTCCCCTGAGAGGTGGTGTCAGCAGGAGGGAGGCAGTTCTCTTTTTTAAGTCATTTTAAAAAAATGCTAATGTTGCTAGGTGTGAACTGTGAAGTTGTTTACCATCAGTTGACACCTTAATTAGCAATTAATATTTTAGCAGGAGTAACTTATAAAGTATGAGAGGAGAATGAGGAACAAGGTGGGTTGTAAGGGTGGCGATGATGTTGGGAAAGGTGTCTTGAAGGACAGAAGTGTATAGGCAGACTGTTTCAGTCTGTCACATACCTCCTTGTCCTCATCTCCAGGAACCCACTGACCACACGTGCTCTCCTTTTCCCTGCTAGTGCGTGTTCCTAGATAAGGACCTAATAGGCCCATAGAAAAGTGTAAGTGATGAAACCAAGTATCTTCCCTATTTTAGGGCCATTAACTTTAAGAGATGCTGGCCCGTTAAGCAAAATAATCTGATTAATTTTGGAAATCCGGGTAGACATGAGATCTCGAGGTATGCTAACCTCCTCAAGGAAGCTTGACTGACAGCTGGGCCGTCCTGTAGCCATGCCCTTCAGCTTTTCTTTACTGAGATCTCACAACCAAGTCTGCAGCCCAGCTCTTCAGAACTGTTCATGTGAAGACTGGCTGTAAGTCTGTAAAGTAATTTTTAAAAATCTGCCATTCGGCACTCATGTGCCTATTGTTTAAATCTTGCTCTCACTAAATTTCCGTTCTTTCTCAAATAGGGTTCTCAGCATATGAGACTGTAAATTAGGTGAGTAGAAATGATTTGGTGGTCAAGTTCACGCTGTGTAT
>NW_017731474.1:1752150-1759136 GCF_001890085.2 Hipposideros armiger
GATTTCCACTGACAACTCATATGACATAACCCAAACTGTGTCATATGCCACTCTTTCCCTCCCACCAGCTGCGACGGGAATAAAGGAAATGAGAACTTAAGCTTTTCTAGGTCTCTCTTCCAAGCCTTGCTGTCTACACCAGGAATTTGACAGATAAGACATCAACGGACTCCTTTGCTCTTGGATTTGATCATTTGACAGCACCGGGAAGAGGGAGGGAAGGAGGACAAGAATGGGGTCTCCGTTGGGGTATCTATTCACGTGTGTGGCTGTAGCAGGTAGGCTACATTTTGAACCCTCTGTCAGGTAGTTCCCTCCTTCTTGACTGGTAACCATCAGCTCTCCTATCCTCTCAGGACTGGAGATGCCTTACTATTGCTAGTGCCCCCCACTCCACACCTCCCACCTTTCTCACCTTCCGGCCCCCCAGCATGCACTGCAATATCCTTTAGGCTTTCTCTGTTGCCACTCCCTTGTAAACTGTCCCTTTAAGAAGCTCCTCTCAAATTACTCAATCTGAAGGTACTATTTTTTGTATGCACCCTGACTGATATGATAGTCAGGCTGGGAATGGGTGTTCATTTAGCCAACTAACATTGTCTGTCAGGAGCACCAATTCCCTGGGTGGGGAGTAGGTTGGTGGCAGTAGGGTGTCAGGGAGTATTGTTCAGAAAGGAGCTGATGTTTGAGGTAAATCTTAAAGAATAAGTAGGATTTTGCCAGGTGGGGAAGGGATGGGAGGATAGGATGTGGAGCTTTCTAGCAAGAGGAATTAACATGTGCAAAACTATGGCGATGCGAGGAGCAGAGAAAGGCCTGTGAAGCGTGGGGTGGAGGAGCATGTATAATGAAAGCTCGCTGACCATGGTGTCTGCAGTTTTATCCCAAGGGAGATGGGGTACCCTTAAATGATTGTGAGGAGGCATAGCTTAAGTTGTGTTTTACAAAGATGATTCTGGTGGCATCATGGAGGATTATTAGAATGGGTTGAGAAGATATCTGGGAGAGGTTTTAAAAATTTTCTACAATTTTTCTCCATGAGATAATAAAATCGTTAGCAGAACATAGCTTTCCCTGATGACTTCCCCTAGCAAAATTAAACCCTCCCTGCCCAAAGCAGTTGTTACATAGCCCTATTATATCCTGCATCACAAAGTATTATAGTATTATGTTATTATAATATGAGTACTATAGTTCACTACATTATTGACTTTTCCACTTATCTATAAAACTCCATAGGGACAGGGACCATGTCTCAAATTATCTTTGTATTCCCAGCACATAGCATGGGGCCTGGTACACAATAGTTATTCAATAATTATTTGTTGAATGTAGGAACTGGGATTGTCATCTACTGGTACAGACCTACTTCAGATGCAAAGTGGTTACCTGTGATGTCTATAGTGTAGCTTGATGCTCACATCCTATAGCTTTTCTCTTGCTGATTGAAAGAAAGGAGGAAAAAGAGAAAGAAGATGATGGGTGGGAGATGGAAGGAAAGAAAGGAGGAAGGAAGAAAGCAAGGGAAGAAAGAAGGAAGAAGTGGTGGATACAGGTGGTCTGCAGAGTGGGGTGAGGAATAAGGGGGGTGATGGTGGGGAGATCACGATGGTAGTTTGCTGTCTTTTATACCACATAACAAAAGAAACTGCTTCATAAGAAGTAGTAGCAAACATCTTCTTTGTTCAGTGAAATGGAAGGAGGGGAATACACCAGGGATCAACAGTGCTCACCTTAGTTGTGGGCATGGAGGGTGGGTTATTCCTACATGGTCTAGGAATTGCTGCCCCGAAGTCCTTTCTGAAACCACAGGCAAGGAAAAAAACTGTACCTGATCCCGAGTCATGGCCAGAAGTCATTTGTAAGAGTTGCTGCCCTTCAGTGGTCTGGCAGGGGATGAAAGGCCCTCCTCTAACTCATTACCTTGATGATGTTGAAAAATAAAATCTGATCAAATACATCCCTGGAAAAAAGTTGGGTGGGAGAGGAAATCAAATAATAAATTTTGGAGAGTAACTTGAAAATAGTTTTTGAAAATTATGAAAAATACAGCTGTAGATCAGAAAACTTAAAAGGTCAATAAAAACTCGACTAACTTCAGAATATACCAGAAAAAGACAATGAATCCTGCCTTTAAATCATGTCTTTAGTATCTGTAAAGTTGTGTTGGTTGGGATAGGGTCTTGGGACTGCAAAAGAAAGTTTTTTAATAGTTTTGAGTTTTTGTACTAAGCCAGGCACTTGCCATATTATCTCATTTGAAGCTTACAAAACACTGAAGTAGATATTATATACATCTTACAGATGAGGAAACTGCAGCTTATGACATGTAAGATGGAACTGGGATTTGGACCTAATATCTGTCTGCTTCTAGTGACTCTGAACTTCACCCAACATGCAACTCTTGTGACAATCATATCAGCTTTTCTATTTTTTCTCCAATTACCCATTTTCTATTATTCAGTGTCATTCCAGATATTTGATTCTGTGAGGTTAATTCTCACTCCCATTGAGAGTTTCCGTTGTGAAATTGTGTCTTGTGTCTTAATCCTTTCTTGTAGAAGTAAAACTGAGATCACTAGGACTCTTGAATTAATCTTTGAAATAACACAAGGTTTTTCTTTCTCTCAGGCTTTTTGTATTGTTTAGATGATTTACTGTGTATTTGTCCTAGGAAGTATTTGTTTCAGGAACAGTGAGTGACCCTTGTTATGGGGCTTGTGGTTTCATTCACTTCTTTTTGTTCTTCACTGAAAGCAGGTGACAGATGCACCTTAGATGCATTGGGCTCTGAGAGTAAAGAAAAAGTCCACAAAGTCATGATAGAGCATCTGTTCTTTGCTGTTTATCAGGAGAGAACTTGGAGCCTGGAGAAGTGTACACGTGCTCATCAGCAATCAGATATGAGTTTACTTCTTTTGGGTGCTGAAGTGCGGGATTTATGTCTGATGTTAAACATTCTGGAGGGCACTATTGCAAGGAGCCAGCCCTCATGGCCTGCTGTCATGCCAGGGTTCTAAGAGAGCTCTCAGCCTCACGTGGAAAAGTGCTGGTTCGCATATGCAAGCACTTATTTAACCAGTTGGTCATTAGCTGTAACCAGTTGGCCATCAGCTGTAAGCAGTTAGCCGTCAGCCCCTATTCTGTTCACTTATATAACTGCTGTGACTTCGTTTGCAAGCGTGGATGGTGTGGATGTTGCCAATCTTGCTTCCTGTGTCTCCCTGGCCGCCAGCGAGACTGTGGTGCAGGAAGACCCCTGGTTGGGGTACTGGCGGATGTTTGCTTCTTGTGTCTTGACCAGCCACCATCGAGAATATAGTGATATGAAACTCCTATCCGTGGCTCTGTTGTTGTTCCTTTATTTGCCATATCTTGCGTTCACCTGCTGGGAGCTGAGCCCCAGCACTACACCTACAGTGCTGGGCCCTTCCATGTGTGACCAAAGCTTCCTGGGAGAATGGGACCCTTTGGCCATAGGGAAGCAATGACTTTTGTATTCACCTTGGAAAGGTCTTTTTCCCTGGGCTATGGTTGTGGACACATTCCCATCTTCTGGTGGAGGGAATGCCTTACATACCATGCACCTTTGCCTGTCCTTTGGCACACACTCTCTGCCTTCAAGGCATCTTGGCCATCATCTTCAATCTGAGATATGAACTCTAAAGAGGAATTCAGGTAGTCAGGAACTCTAAAAACCCAAGGCTAGGAGAATTTCTTCTGAGGCTAGAGCCGTCTGCAGTAATAATTGTATGAAGTGGTTCATTCCTTAGTACTTGGTACATTCTTTGGTTATAGAACTTGTTTTCTTAATTTCACATTACTTATGTAAGACCCTGGGTCTAGCGTGGTGATAGCTAGAATGTAGCAAGAGGTTGAGACATGTTCACTGACTAAAGGGCCCCTTGTACAAGTCATTCTTCTTTCCTTGTCTTCTTATCTGTTGAATGTAGAGAAGGGGATCTTGCGTAGATCATCACTACACCAGTGTAGGCATGAGGCTTGCTGGAGACACTGTACCTGATTACTGTTTCTGAGCCCTCCTGTGGCTGATTTTATAGTTAGAGCATTTAACCTTTCAATAGTCCCACAAATTAGGTTTTACTATTCTCTTCTGTTGCTTCCAAAATTTGGAAAAGGTTGGCTGCACACAGGCTTGCATTAGCAAGACTTTGGGGACAAGTGCCACCTGGGCAAAATGTCAGTGCAAAGGGCCAGCAGGAATAGTTGGCCACATGTAGAAGAGGACTGGGAATTCAGCAGAAGGGAAACCCAGAGCTGAGCAGGATAAATGTAAGGTTTCCCTCACCTCTACACCAAACTCCCAGAGGCTTTCGTTAGATGGTGGGTTTCCCATATTATCTAAAATGGGGATTTAAGCCGGTCTTGTTAAAATCTTGATAACTCCTGGCAGCTCAAGCAAATTCAGGCAGCTGACATTTGGGTTACAACTAATATCAATCAGAAAATAAAGCATTACTTTGACTCCAAAGGCATTTTCTTTCAGAGAAGGACAGAGAAATTTAGCAATCAGGAAGGCACAGGTGTGACTGTAACACAGACTGCACGATTTTCTTATCTGGTCCATGAAAATCTTTTCTGATGCTCTCTTGTCACTTGTCACATCCGATACAAGTGTTATCTATGGCAAGGTTTGTGGNAAAAAAAAAGAAAAAAATGTTTTATTTGTTGTCAAATTAAAAAGCTCAGAGAATACACATAAGCTAGTATGTGTATCCAGATTATCTTGAAAGGTGGAAAGATCTGGCAATCCAGGGCATCCATTTTCACTTGTCAACAATTTCCTTTACTGTGTAGCGGCTCCTCTCTTTAGACGAGGCATTTAACACCCATTTTGCACAGACTGTGCCATTTCATATTGCCACTCACTAGTGTGACCTGCCTATCACTGTCAGCATTTGAGTGGGCACACCGACTTCATTTTATAAATACAGAAGTGAGGGGCTTGAGCAGTGATTGTGAGAGCTAATCTGACCCTTATTTTTGAATTTTGTGTGAACATCTCCCCAATCATTTAAACTGTTTTGATGCCCAATTCTTTGTCATAAAGTAGCAACATGTGGCTACGACTTGGAGCATATGGGCTTTGGGTGGTATGGCTAGTTGATGTTACACTGACCCTCTAAGATTGGTTTAATAGTGAAACAGCAGATACTAGAGCTTTCAATCTTTTCATGAAGCCATTTTGTTGCTGTGGCTGATGCCTTTAACCTTGAGTCATTTGGGTGGGCAGTAATGTAGGGAGATCTCCAGTGGGAAAGAGAGAACCTGCCCTTAAGAATGGTGTTGCCATAACGACTGTCACTGCTCCCAGTGCCCTTCCAAGTACACCCATCCAGCCTTGGCAATGGGCTGGATCCTTACCAGATAATTCCCAGGAAATCCTTTGATTCTTTTGTTAAAATCCATCTGCTGTATTCCTCAAGCCCTTGCAAACTTACATTCCATCTTGACTTTTCCACGCTGTACCCCATTTCTGAGCCCCAACCCTTTTCTTTGTTCTCTGAGACCTCTGTTATTACCAGTTAGAATGGTGTCAATAAACACGTGTGCTGTAAATGCACAGGTCCACAGCAGAACCTGAATTTCATAATCCCCTCTCGGAATTTACATAAAGGGTTGTGCAATTTTCTTTGACCCAATTGAAAAATATAAAATTATTTTCTGTGGAAGATTTTCAGAATCAGCCAGGTCTGAGTTTGCTCTCTCCACATTGCCACTGTTAGAAAACCCAGGCAAGTTACTTAACCTTTCCAGTCCTAACTTATAATATGTGTAAGATGGGAATGATTGTTATCTTGCAGAGTAGCTCTGAGGAATAAATGATAAGAGCACTTGAAGCATCTACCACAGTTCCTGGCATGTCAATGGGTTCACAGATTTTAGTACATTCCCTCTTTTATGACCATTTTTGAGAGCTGATTATGGATTGGACAATTTATAGGTGCTGTGAAAGGTTCTCCAGAAAGCCAAGAGAATGGGTTCCTGAGAGGGACAAAACACTTATGGGCAAGTGTTGCTCCAGCAGTTGGAGGCAGGTGCTGGGGTGGAAGGATTGAAGGTAGTGGGAAACAGAGAACAAGATGAAACTTTTACTAACAGTAAAGGAAAGCAAAAATGTCCTTGTCTTCCGTTGTCTCTCCTCAGAAGGGCACCAACTTACTCTTCAGAGTGGACACTCAATAAATGTTGTTGACTGACAGACCACAGAATGTTATAGAAGGTTTGCAGGGCAGGGAGTATAATATTAATATCCATGCAGTGTTTTTACGTTTTAATTTTGGTGGAGGTAGCCTGAAGCCTGAGGCAAAAGCTAGTATTTTCATTTGCTTCACCTGAAGTTATATTGGCAGAGGCCCTCAGGGTAAAGAAGAAAAGGATTAGGTTTGGGAATGGGAAAGGGTATGAAGAAGTTGTAATAAAATATATAAGTGCAAGAGCTCAAGGAATAAACACAGATGAATTTCAGTCAGAGAATAGAAGGATATGCCATAAAGACATTTTGAGGGGAAAATACGCCCATAGGGTAGGTAGGCTTTGCTGAATGGAAGAGAGAATGCTAGAAAAGTAATGAAAAACTTTTAATATTGTGGAGCTCCCTAAGAGGTGTGCAGATATTGTTGTTTTACGTTGATTGAGGGCCCACCATGTACAGGGGCTGGTATCTCCTTGAAAACTTAATGTATGAAAATGTGGTCCAGGGAAAAAAATAAACCCAACATATGTGGAGGGAAAGGCAAATTTTGCTATGACCTGTGTGGGAAACGAATAAGTAAAAGATTATTTGCTTGATAAGGTCTTAATAAAAATCATTTGTAAATGAGCTGAAGCAACTAGCAAAGTCTGTTGTTTACACCATCAAAATCACACCCTCATCTAAAGCAAACAAAAGGGCAGAGCTTTTAGTTAAGGGATTTGCAATTTTCATGATAGGAGGAAAGACCAATGTGGAGTATTAACATACA
>NW_017731474.1:1760194-1761869 GCF_001890085.2 Hipposideros armiger
AGACACAAAGAGCACATTTTATTTTAACCATGTGTTTAGTTAATTGTGAGTCAGAGGGAAATTCTGAACTGTGTCTCTCCCATATATCAATGCTGATAAATTTGTGGTGGTAAGTGTATTATAGTCCAAAAGCAAAGGGATTAATAGTGGAAAAATAGAGTTTACCAGAACAGTAAGATGTCTTTAGCAGTACTCTTTTTGCCAGTCCTCCAGGTTACATGTGCCTCTTTCTGACCCCCACATGCTTGATAGGTCTCACCATCTCCTCCCTTTCTTAAATGTATTTTGCTTTTCCTCTTCAAAGTACCTCTTGTCTGGTAAGTCGGTTTATTCTGACACACAGTGCAATGTCTGCATGTAGTAGGTGCTCAATATATGTTTGCATAATTGAATCAAATAATATTTGATAAATTGGCTGCCTCTGGTATATTGCACATTGATGACACCTCTTTCTGACAGACACAGCCTGGCTACTAAGTGTAGTGTGCTGTTAAGAGCTTAGCTCTGGAATGAAACTCAGAGTGATCTTGGATAAGTTACTTACCCCTCCTGGCTCCACTTACTCCATTCATAAAGTGGGGTTCTAATAGGGGCTACCTCATTGGGCCATTTTGAAGATTAAGTGAGTTCCTATTTATACAAATGCTTAGAAAGAAGAAAGAAATGATTATTCTGGAAGAAATGACACATATGGATGAAGTTTTTTGGTACTGTAAAAGGATCTGTAAATTCCTTAAACAGTAAAAGTTATAAGTCTATATGGAAATGAGAAAGAATTGGGCATGAGTGACAAACCTGTACCCTCCATGTCCTCTTTTATAGAATACAGTCAATCTCAGGAAATATACTAAAATGATACTAACAACTAATTAGTATTTACTATTCAAAGATTATGTCCAAAACAGACTTCTGCAGGGTCTAACACATCACCCAAGCATTGTGATTGCTCTCTAAGCAAGGCACATTTTAAAAAGGTGACCTTCTTGGGCCGGCTGAGTGGTGCGTTGGTTAAGAGCTGGCTTGGGATGCCAGAGGGCGTCGGTTCAGATCCCACATATGAGGGCCAGTGGCACTGCCCTCTATGGCTGAGATGCTGGAAGGCAGCTCGACCTGGAACTGGGCTGCCATGAGTCGCCAGCAACGGTGTAGGCTGCAGCCCCTGTGGCACTGGGTTGCCATGGGGTACCGTGTATAGCCAGCAGCCAGCATGAGCGGCCAGCAGCCGCTGTGAGCGGCCGTCCAGAGGCCAGCGACTGGTCTGCTTCACCTGGGAAGAGCGCAATGATGGTGCCAACTTGGGCCAGTGAAGCCAACATCCTCCACAACTAGACTGAGGAGCAGAAGGACAGCAACTTGTCTGTTCCCCTTCCCCCAATTCCCCAGCGCTGTTCCCATCCCCCAATTCCCCAATAAAAATCTTTAAAAAAAATAAAAAATAAAAAAGGTGACCTTCTGTATGTAAGTGAATGAATGGTAATAATGATAAAGCATGAAGAGATTTTCATGACCAGTTCCTTTTAGGTCCAATACTGACATTTCATTTTTATCTGATTCATGGGTTGATTTCTGGGTTGGCTTACATTATTCCTGTGGATCCTCCCATTTTCCTAGTTAAAGAATATCTTGCCCAAGAAAAAGATCAGATCTTGAATCAAGATGGCACTTCTTTGGCATC
>NW_017731474.1:1763548-1779161 GCF_001890085.2 Hipposideros armiger
TATTCTCAGTCTTCCGAGAATTACAGCAGCTGATTTCTGTGGAGGTGAAAACCTACAGTGCTCTGTTCTGTTTGATCATTCATCCAGTTGTTCACTGACAAATGGGGTCACAAAATCTCTCTCAGTTCCTGAGAGCAATGCATTATGGTCACACGGATTTGGCTTCTCTTTCACCTCACTGAAGGCTGAATCCAAAACATCACGATGACCTTCCACGGTTCAGGAAAATGTCCCTTGGTTAGTCTGAGACTCAATCTCTGCAATTCACTTAATAAAGAAGTAGAAATCTTCCCTAGATGCTGAATGGGTTCAGTTTGACCTCTCTATCTTGAACTTTGGTTTCTTTCATTATTTTGAAGGGAGCGAGTGTGGTTGACTGCACACAATTGCTGACCATCTTACAAACGGAGAGACATCTGGCCTCTGCAAAATCATGGAAGGACTGCTCAGGATGACAGATAATTTTCTGTTAGCTACTCATGTCCCAAAGCAATTTGATAGTGCTGACTCTTTTGCACACCTGGAAATACTTCTCATCTAAACTTCCACTCCAACTAACCCTGAGATCTGTGCTGTATTTCGGAGGCTTCTGGGGCTTCACCCCCAAGGGCCATTTTTTTTTTCCTAGAGAAGCTGTTCTCTTGGCTGGAAGGAGGAAATTCTATGACTTTTTGGACTCCCTGACAGCTCACAACAGCAAGGGAACATTCAAACATAGACATAAATAATTCAGCATTGATTTTCCTTGAGTTTCATAACCGATATTAGTTTCTTTCTCTTTCTTGTATTTACTCCCATGTCCTTTAATGGGAGAAATCACCTTCCCATGTAGTTGCTATGGGCTTGGTCTGGTAGCATATTTGGAGCTGCAGCTAGAAGAAATTGATAACCTCACTGGCTACAGCATTTTGTGACCCTCCAAAATGCTTAGAAGATTCTCCTTCTATTTTTAAGCTACATGTCATAGGGTTTGATTTTTTTCTATTTTTACACATTTTAATGTTTTATTATAATGTGTTGCTGGGCCTTTTTCTCCCCCAAAGAGAAAGTATGGTTGTAATAAAGTAGGTCTGACGTGCTTTTCTTTTGAAAGCTCTTCTCCACTAGGGCTGGGCCTCAGCAATTAGATCTCTACCCATTCCTTCTTTCGTGGCATAAGTAATGTGGGTAACCAAATATATTCTTTCACCTCTTCAATTGCCTTTTATAGTTAACTGATTAATGAAATATAAATAATTATGAAAATGTGGGCATGAGAGCTAAGAGAAAGTAAAGAACCTGCCTCCATTTCATCAACTTTCAATGAACTCTGTCCTTTTATAGATTATATGTCAACTCAAAAAAATGTTTAAAAATTCTTCATGACTCAGAAAGGTTTTGAACAACTCCTTTAAAAGAAAGCTATGATTTTCTTGGAAGGGGAAGCTATAGTCTCAGGTATTTTCTATTTGATGTAAGTCAGAGCTACCTAACTTTTCCTTTTTATTTCTCCTTATTTTTTTCCTTCCCTCTCTCCCTCTTTTTTATTGTTCTTCCTAGCTTCTAATGGCCCGGTATGTGCCAAGAAATCAAATTGTAGAGCAGATTGGGGATCAGGGGTGTGGAGATTGAGGATGCAAAAGCCACAGCTCTGCCATTAAAGAGCTGTTAGGAGAATAAATGAAAAACAACAATGCAGTTGTGGCGGATGGGATCACAGAAGCCATGTGAGGGCGGGAAGGACTAGGGTGGGAAGAGAAAGGTGGGCTTTGCCACTGATGGGGGACATTTTCATTGAGAAAGTGGCATTTGATTGAAGAGTAGGAGCTACCAAGTGTTCAGAGACAGAGTTCAGAAGAGGGCGACATCCTGGTCAACTGATACAGCAAAAGAAAGTGTGGCTGAGTAGAAAGGATTTACATTTAAGAAGGAGAGCACACGGAATGTTTTCAGGGGCTAGGGAAACACTAGCAGACATTGTAAATCATCGCTAGTGCTTGTGACAATCAGGAAAAGTTACTATAATTATGCATACTTCAAACAAGAGGAAATTGAGACTTAAAGAAGCCAAGTGATTCACCCAGAGTCATGTAGCTGCTAAATGGCAGAATCAGGACTCAGATTTGGAACCGCCTGCCTCCAAAGCCAATCATCCATTCATACACCTGTACAATGGAAGCAGGGACCTGGAAGAGGTAGGACTGTCCTTTAAAAGTCACTTACAGCATCAGGTGACAAGCCTACTCCAAATCACAGTGGCACAAAGCTCCAAGAACTCACTATTTCTAAAGAAACTCAGAGCTAATAGAATATTCTCCTTGCAGCCTCATCTCCCTGGCTTGCATAATATACCTCTAACTTGATTCATCAGACTTTAGGCCAGGAGGGCAAGAGGGTTTTCTGAGGCCATTTGAATTCAATTATTAGGGGATCGTGTCAGGACTAACTAAGTTAGGCTGGGGTGAAAAATAACCTCCAAACATTAGTTCCTTGAGACAAAAAGCATTCACTAATCACTCATGCCACATGTCCAGTGGGGGCTGGAGGAGTGCCTTTCTTATGCAGTCACCAGCTCAGGTGGAGACAGTACCGTCTTCTGACATTGACCTTTCAACATCATATGTGGGATTTGCCTCACTGGGTAAGAGTGTGTTGGGGAGCTGAGCACTGGCAGGCACGTGCTTTGCCCAGAATGCACATCATTTCTGCTAACACTTTGTCCAGGACTAGTCAGATGGCCACACTTAACTTATCAGGATGAGGAATTGTAATTTTCCATGTGCTGGGAAGGAGTGACAACTAGATATCAGAGTGTAGGAGTAATGTCCACCACAGGGGTATAGGAATGCTAACACACTCCTCCAAGACCGAGGTCATGAAACATTAATTCTACATGGCTTAAGAGTGGTCAGTTTTCCAGTTTCTATTTGACACATCAAATAGTGTCTAATACAATAGACACCAGCCACATGTGGCTGTTAAAATTAAGTTAAATATTTAGTTCCTCAGTTGTACTAGCTACATTTTGGTTCTCAATAGCCACATGGGGCTAGTGATTCCTGTAATTGAAAGTGCTAATAGAGACTATTCCCATCATTGCAGAAAAATCTATTCTACATTGCTGTCTAGACTAAGGAACAAACTTTTCCTCTAAAAGGCCAAATAGCAAACATTTTAGGCTTTGCAAGACATATGGTCTCTATTGCAACTATTCAGCTTTACTGTTGTAGTGTGAAAGCAGCCATAGGCAATATCTAAGTGAATAAGGGTAGTTGTTCTAATAAGACTTTATTTAAAAATCAAACAGCTGGCAGGGGTTGGGTTCAGGAATAGCCATTTTTACATGACAACCCAATTAAAAAAAATAGAATTTCTATTTATATTAAAAATCAAATCCATTCATCTTTACTTATATCCATTATCCAGATGGCATTGACTCCTTTGGTTTTGGCCCGTTTGTTGGATGGTCACATATCATGTACATTAGATGGGAGTTTCATACACAAGATTAAACACTGTGGTGCTTGCAGGCATTTTTTCTTCTTCTACTTGTTACATAATGAAGCCTACATAGTCTAATTTGTGATTTTTATGAATTTTATTACCTAAGGGTAAATAAACTATCCCTCACAAGACGAACAGTGGTTTAAAAATATTTCTGCACAGACATCGCTGGGCACTGTTTCTTGCCTTACACTGCACTCTGTTCTGTCACATGGGGGTTGGGATGCTGGAACTCACATTTCTGCTTTGTCAGTTTGCTTCCTGTTAGGTTCTGCCAACCTGACAGGCAGGAGAAGGGAGCAAGAACTTGCTCCTTCCTGTTTGTCTGATTTTACTGTTGTCACCCCACTGGGTTGGTCTCAGTTCCCAGGTTCTTTCCAGGCTCCCAAACCAGCTTCATCACATGGCTCGGATGAAGCAGCACCAGCCAGGCAGTGTCCCCTCCTCAGACTCTGAGATTTTCCTCCTGGGCCCTTCTTCTAAGAGCCTGAGGAAACACTACTGGCATTTCCTTGGAGGTCTGGGTCCCAGGTCTCTCAGCCTCCCCCACATTTCTAGGTCTGTGAACCCCATCTTCTACTCTTTGATCCCCAGCTCCAGGAATGGAAGCTGCTTCCTGGAGTTACTATCTCTGTGACCACAGTGTCCCCTTTTCCCTTTGATCCTTCAGTACCTCTTGAACCAATTTCTTTTATTATATTCTCTGCTAAAATAACTAGAGTGGTTTATTTGTTTCTTGGACTCTAACTTATAAAGACACTGTGGATATGGATTGGACTTCATCTTAAAAATGCAAACATATGTTAAGAAAATGGTGACAGTGACAAGAAAAAATAATCTAATCAGACAAGAAATAAGCTAAGGGACTGAGAAGTAAATTTTCATCTACATTTGTGGATTTTCATCCACTATTGTTAATGATGAATCTCACCCCAAGTTTATATTGTGTTGTGAGATATGAAATAATGATAATAAGACAAAGCGCTTAACAAGACAAAAATAAAGCAACTAACACATGAAGAAAAATCTGTAGGATTTTTCAATGATCTTTAAAATTATGAGATACTCATTATTTCCCTAAAATTTACTAAACTTCATGTTAAATATTTAGAAACATCTTTTGATGTTTTAAAGAATAACTTTATGAGTGCAGGTATCATTTTTCTACTTCGTTCACTGCTGTACCCTCAGATCCTAGAACAACGTGTGGTATGTAGTACACAATCAATATATTTGTTAAATGAATGAATAATTATTAATAGTGAAAAAGATTCTACAAATTTGGAAACAACTTATTCTTGCAGTTCTGGTAAAAATGGCTAGTATTATATTGGGTTGTCGGAAAAGTCATGACGTATTTTGTCTGTTTTTCAAAGGTGATTTACTTATATAAAGAACAAAGATCAATCAATGCTATATTACCTGTTTTGTTCGATAACCTTTTGCCATCTTTCAGTGAGCTTCATAATTCCTCATTCATAGAAGGACCTATCTTTATTTGCAAAAAAC
Source organism: Hipposideros armiger (assembly GCF_001890085.2). Classification (NCBI taxonomy): domain Eukaryota; kingdom Metazoa; phylum Chordata; class Mammalia; order Chiroptera; family Hipposideridae; genus Hipposideros; species Hipposideros armiger. Next base: position 1,768,541 of record NW_017731474.1, read on the forward strand.
TGAACAAGGTGCTGATTTACAGCCTCAGCTGAATTGAACGTTATACAATGCAAGGAGTTTTGAACAGAGTGAAACAAGTGGAAGTCTGATGGCACAAGGTCAGGCGAGTATGGTGGGTGTGGCACACATCCCATCCAAGCTCCAGTAATTTTTGATGGGTGATCAAACTTGTGTGTGGTCTTGCGTTGTTGTGATGGAACACAACTGCTTTACAATTAACAAGCTCTGGATATTTCTGGATGACAGACTCGTTCAAACGGTTCAATTGCTGACAGTACGCATTAGAATTGATTGTTTGGCTCCTTGGTAGGAGCTCGAAAAACACGACACCTTTAAAATCTCACCACACTGAGAGCATAACCTTCCTCTGATGAATGTCTGCTTTAAATGTCGTTTGAGGAGAATCATCACGTCGGGACCAAGACCGTTTGCATACCACATTGTTATAAACTATTCACTTCTCATCACCAGTTATCAGTCGCTTCAAAAAAGGATAGTTTTTCTCACATTTAATGAGCATATTGCAGATGTTTATACACACCACCAAATGAACTTCTTTGAGTTTATGCAGAACCCAAATATCGAGCTTGCTTACATATCCCAGCTTCTTCAGGTAGTTGTGAACACTTGAATGATGGATGTTCAATGTTTCTGCAATCTCTTGTGTCATGTAACATGGGTTTGACTTGATCAATGCCTTTATTTTGTCGTCATCAACTTTGGTGGGCCTCCCTGACTGAGGAGCATTGTTAAGATCAAAATCACCAACACGGAATTTCGTGAACCATCATTGGCACTGACGTTCTTGTGGAGCATTGTCACCATAAACTTTATGCAACTGTTCACAAGCTTGACATGCATTCTTCCCTTTATGGAAGTAAAACAGTAAAATATAGCAGAAATGTACAGTTTGGTCTTCCATTTTTAACTTGCTGTAAAATCTCCCAAACTCAACCAAATTGCTCAATTTTTTTTTAGAATGAAACTAGAACTGTCAGCTGTCAAATGACAGCAATACCATAGATGCGAATGACTCTAATACTTCCAAAAATGAACAAGTGCCATCTGTTGCAAACATACGTCATGACTTTTCCGACAACCCAATGAGTGGCAAACAACATGGCAGTAAACTAATAAACTTTCCTTTGCCAGCAAATATTATTGGAAAGCCTGGAGAAAACACTACTGATCATCTGAAGAAACAAGTATTAGAACAAACATGGAATGTTTGCTGTATAACAGTCTGAAAATACAGATGGCTTTATCATGTCTCAGTTGATGGTATTTATTAGGTTCTGTTTCAATTTAAAAAATTAAAAACTACTTTGTGATCTATCAAAAAGAATATATCAGATCAGATATTTTTTATCAATTAACTGACTTCTTTAAAACAATTATTTCCTGGAAAAGCTGGGTAAGTATAGCTGCTTTGAGAGAATTTTAAAGAAAGGATTCTAGGTAAAACCCAGGGAATGAACCACAAGTGAAATTCACTCTCTGCAGCATTCGTAAGCAGAATCATTGCAGCAAAGATGTTGAAGTTAGATATGACCAAAGTGCTACGTGATGTCATTGATTGGTTGATTTTTTTTTTCTTTTCTAAGTAAGACTTTTAAATATTGCATCTTCGAGATATATTTTTTTATCTCGAATAAAATGTTTGTAATGAGATGAAGAGTGACCATAAAAATAATTTTAACCACATGGAAACTTATTCTTGGTCCGGTGGCATATTACCTAAAAGAGATGTAAAGCTAAAAGATGAGTTACACTTCGTTCTTTTACAAACACACAAATGCTCCAAATGACCTTTCATATGATGACAAGTAGCTCTTTTTGGTATGTTACTTAAAAGATATTTTTAAAATACACACTCTTTATCAGTCCCTTCAACAGAAAGGTGATATTTTAATAGTGAATGAAAAAAGTAAATGCTTTTCAAAAGATGTTTATGTTTTGGAAAGAGTGCTTTAAAAAATGGCATTTGGAAAGGTTATAATTGTTAAGTGATTTTTGTTGCTGAAAACGATCTAAAAGGTCTAATTGGAAAGAAATTTTCTGACTTGTTGACTAATGTTACAAATGTTCACAACAATTAAAAAAATAATACAACACTTTCCAATTAGTTTGTAGAAACAAATGATCGAATTCATGAAGGATAAAAATTTATTGGCCAAATGTTCACACAAGTCTTTACCTAATTGAGGGATGAGATAAAAAAACATGTCAGAATTTAGTAAGTGTGAGGAGCATTTCCATTTGAATCTCCATACCTGCATACAGGTATGCTTTAAAAGTAAGACAGCCAAAGATTGAAATAAACGAGTTTAAAACCAGATATTCTAGTTGTTGTATTTTAAGCTTGAATTTTCATAGATAATGAAGCATCTTAAGAACATTGCTTTCACTAAAAGTAGCATTTATATTTTAGTGAGATTAAATATAGTTTTATATTATTAAAAATAAAATATTCATGAAATATTAAAAGAGTAATTATATTAGAACTTAATAATTAAACATGCATGTTGTATCCCTAGGGGATACGCTGAGATATTAGAATAAGAATATATAATTAACCAGCTAATTGGGAAAATATGGAATAATGTAAAATATATGATCAATTTGAATTAAGGCAAGAAGTGGAGGAGGATTATATAGAGGAACAAGTAGAAAGCAAACAGTAAGATGGTAGATTCAAACCCAAATGACTTTTATTAGATGTAAATAGATTTATATTTGTAATGTAAATTTTGTCGCCCCACTGGGTTGGTCCCAGTTCCCATTTCATATGTAAATGTAAAATACTCTCATGTTGACAGGGTAGATAAAAAGCAAATTAAAAATGCTACTTTATGAGACAGATTTAAAATATATGGATACAGAAAGAATGGCACAAAAATGGGATAATTCTAATTTGTATGCAAATTTTGTATGTGAAGTGTTATCTCTGTCTTTGGTCTCTGTCTTTTTATGTATCTCTGTATCTCTATATCATCTATCTGTCTACCAACTTACCTATCTGCCAAAAGTAAATCCTCAAAAGTAGAAGATTTTAACACACCTCTCTCAGTAACTATAAGAGCAAAAAGTCAAAAATCAATAAGGATATGGAAGATTTGAACAACGTGTGTAACAAATATCGCCTCCTACAAGTATATAGAATCCTATACCTAGAAATGAAAGGTTATGCATTCTTTTCAAGTGCACATGGATCATTTACAGGGCTATAAATTAAGTCACAACAAATTTCAAAGGATTTAAACATTTAAATTCCACACTAAAATTAAATTAGAAATCAATAATAAAAATATAACTTGAAAAATCCCCATATTTTAAACAAATACTTTAATTATCCATGGATCATAGTGGAAATCACAATATAAACTAAAAAATATTTTAAATTGAATGGTAATAAAAATGAAACATTAGAACTTGTGGAATATAGTCACAGTTATGTGTAGAAAACATAGTCTCAAATCCCTGTATTAGAAAAAAAACAGTGGCTAAAGATAAGAGTGCTTTTTCAGAAAAGAATAGCTTATTAAACTAAAAGTTACTAAGTGGAGAAGATAATAAAGCTACACTCAGGAATAAATGAAATATAAAATTAATATACAATAGAGAAGAATCACAAAGCCAAAAAAATTTTTTTAAAAGATTAATAAAGTTAATAAGTCCCCAACAAACTGTAGAACTCTCAAAAGGCAGAAGGACAATAGCAGGAATGAAAAATGGTCCACCAATATACAAATTAATGTAGTAAAATTGAAAATTGTGGTATAATAAACAAATGTATAAAAAAATAAAACCTACCAAAACTGACACTAGAGGAAATAAATTTCTACACTGTCCTTTATTTACTTATAAAACATTGAAAATACATTGAAGACCAAATAAATGAAGGAATATATTGTGCTTATGGATTGGAAGACTCATTATTATAAAGATGTCAGTCTCTCCAAGTTGATCTATAGATTTAAGACTATATTTTTCAAAACCCAGAATATTTTCTTTTTAATGTATGCTTGTATAGAAATTAACATGATTCTAAAAATTTTAAGGAAATACAAAGGACCAAGAACAGTAGAGACAATCTTGAGTAAATTAGGATGATTTAACTTCATATGAAGACTTACTCTAAAGGTACAGCAATCAAGACAGTGTGATATTGGCACATAGATATACAAATATACTAATCAATTAGAATGGAGTCCAGAATCAGACCCATGAAGCACTGCAGACTTAATTTATTATAAGCTTTGTACTTTAGATCTGTAAGGAAAGGATAATTTTGTTTTCAGTAAGTGGTGTTGTGTCAATTGTATATCCACATGAAAAATAGAAAACCTAAGTTCTACCTCATACCAATACAAAAATCAATCTAGGCCAATAGTAGACATAAATGATAAAACAGTAGAAGGTAATTTAGATTACTGCATTACCTAGGAGTAGACAAAGACTTAAACAGGATTCAAAACACACTGACTCTAAAGGAAATGATTGCTTAATTTGTCCATGTCAGTATAAAGAATTTTTGTGTATAAAAAGTTCCTGTTTAGAGACTGAAAAACACAATCCACCATTTGGAAGGAGCTATTTAGAACAGAGATAACCAAAACTGGGCTTGTATAATAAATTCCTACAAATCAATAAGAAAAAGACAGCCCACTGGGAAAATGGCAGGATACCTATAGCAGCCCTTCATAAAACATGGTATTTCAATTGAGCAGTAAAGATATGGAAAGGCACTGAATCTCATTAGTAATTAGGAAAATGTAATTTAGAATCACAAAATTAAATTCACAAAATTATTGTGAATATTTAAAATCACAATTCATTAGAAAAGTTAAAATTAGAAACTAACACTAATAAGAATTGGAGAGGATGTAAAATAGCTAGTATTATAAGTGCGGATAGAAATACAAATTAGTAAGCCACTCTAGAAACTATTTGGTGATATCTCCCTGTATATACCTACCCACTGACCCAGCAATTTCTCTTTTAGGAACATAACAGCAAAAGTGCATAAATATGTTCATTAAGAGATAGATAAAATCAATGTTCATGGAAATATTTTTTTTTTGTACTAGAAACTGGGATGGACTCAAATGCTCATCAATAGTAGAATAAAGACATTGTGATATATTTATTTAATGGAATTCCATACAGTAATGAAAATGGATCAAATATTGCTACATTAAACATGGATTAATCACACAAATTTAAAGTCTGGCAAAAGGAACTAGGCTCAGAGTATGTATTATATGTTCAAAAACAGCTAAAAGCAATTTGTGCCATTAGATATCAGAATATTTACTACCTTTGATAAAGAGAGAAGATACAGAGGTTTCAAAGAGATACAAGCCCCTTTTCAAAGGTGGGAGGTGCAGGTATTATTCTACAGTATTTCTTGACCGGGGCAGTAATTATGTAGATGTGTCCAATATATGATAATTAAACTATACACTTAGGATTTTGGCATTCTTTTCTATGTATATTATTCTTTAAAATGTTGATTTTTAAAAAGAGAGAAAAGATGGGAGCATTAGGCATCAGAGTGGGCAAATGAATTCTTTTTCATGCTTGTCCTTCTCTTTAAACACTCCCCCTTACGCAGTTTCTTCTGGATGTCCAATGTGGATTGGTGTTCTTGAAAAAGTGCTATGCACTGGTGGTGGTGGGGGTGTCTCTGTGGACTGTAAGAGAGATCTGCTACGAGTTCCACTGGGGGATCTTGCTGGGAGGTAACAGAAGCATCTGCAGAAGGGAATGAAACTTTATGTGGGGTTGGTCTTGAGGAAACTACACAGGATTTTTGTACAGTTGTCTGAAGACATGACAGTGGCTTTTAGGAGGTAGTGGTAGGTGCAGCAATCATTGCATTTTTAAAAGTTCTCTTCTTCTTGTTCAGAAGTTAGTATATCCATATTTACATTTGTACGGTGTTACATAAGAAGGAGAAAACAGCTTGCCATAATACTTGCTGAACAAATTGGAGAAAGATGTGAAATTCTTGACAAGCTCAGCCTTATTTGAAAATGAGTATGAAGGACTAGAATCATTTTTAAATGATGCCAACCTTGAGAGATTGTCATCAAAACTCCTGGTCTGGGTGAAACTTACAAAAATCTGGATACAATCAAGTTTGTACTTGAGCATGAAATATACTTCTTTGAAAAAGAGTTTTTAAAAAGGGGAATCTGAATTCTTAGAAAACTATGAGTTGATAAGCATGAAGAGGACATAAAAGCCACAGTTCCATGAATGGCTTTCCAAACAGTTTTTGGCAGCAAGCAGTTTTTTCTATGGCCCCTCCCCAATGAATGAGTTGCTTTTCTGAAAAAAGGACTTCTCTCTATTCCATTTGGCTGTCACCTTTCCTCTCAAGATATGTTCACCTGCCTCCCACTACAATATGAGGTTTAGTGGTACCAGTGTATCCATGGAAACTGTTAATGGGGAAGGGACTTGCTTTTGAATCTCTCTTCCTTCAGGAATATATATGGCATTGCCCACCATGCAAGGGTATGCTCCACCAACAGATTTCCTGGCACATCTTATTTAGCCATAGCAATGAGAGATGAAAATCCACTGAGAAGTTTTTCTCCACATTCTTCCCCATTGGCTGGATTTCTCCCTATCACTATAATCTAAATTTAGAAATGAATTGGAGGCAGCATTAACCTAACCTTCAAATGAATCAATTACTAAACACCAGAATCCCAGCAAGAAACCTTACTTTAATTTACCTTGTTTCAAAGGTAATTTTGAATGCCTCTCTTTCATTACCAGTTTAAGCAACTGCTATTACTTAAGTGACTTACTTTTGTCTAAACTGAAACCCCTAGAATTACGGTTTTCAGGGAAGATATATTTTGTAAATATACAGTAAAACCTTGGATGGCAAGTAACTTGGTTTGCAAGTGTTCCTCAAGATGAGCAAACATTTCTAATACATTTTAATGTAAACGAGCGATGTCTTGCAATATGAGTAGTTTGTTTCCAGAATGAATTATGCTTGCAAACCAAGGTATTACTGTACTTTATATATGAACCTGATGAGTAAGATTTTGTGTATCCTGTATTGTCTAAATAATTTAATCACTTTACTATAACATAAACATTAATTGAGCATAACACAAATAATTCAACATATATTTTAAACTTGAAAGGTCATTTTTGCACGTCAAGAGCTATATTTAACAGTTATAATGTGAATGTGAAAGGAAATTATTTTTAAAAATGTACATACATAAATTGGAACTATGTGTGTTTTTTTTTTTAATGCTATGTGCAAAATGTAAGGAGGTTTGGAAAACATAGTCTACACATCTTGTGAGGATCCCCTTAAGGCAATATTTCCTAAAGTGAGTTTCAGAGACTTCTAGACCCAAATGATGTCCAGAGTTAAAAAGAGATTTCTGGTCACATTGGTGATGTACTAGAGTCAGTTCATACTAGATGATAAGTTGATTGTTAAATGTCACAAATTTATGATTTTATTTTTTATATAACTTATTGTATTTGCTCAGCTTTATTGAGATCTATAACATAGTATAAGTTTAAGGTGTACAACATGTTTTTATATATGTATATATTGCAAAATGATTACCACAATAAGGTTAATTAAAACATCCATCACCTCACATAATTACTGTTTTTTGTTTGTGTTGTGAAAACTTTTAAGATCTACTCTCTTAGAAACTTTCAAGTACAGTATTGAGTTTTGTATGTTGATTTTGTATTTTGCAACTTTACTGAACTTTTTTATTAATAACAACAGGTTTTTGGCAGAACATTTAGGGCCTGCTGTAAATAAGATCATGTCATCTGCAAATACAATTTTTCTTCCTTTTTTCCAATTTGGATGCATTTTACTTCTTTTTCTTACTGGTGAGGATTTCGAGTATTATGTTAAATTAGTGTGGATAGAGTGGACACTCCTGTCTTATTCTTGTTAACCTTTCATTGTTGAATATGATGTTAGCTGTGGGCTTTTCACATATGGCCTTTATTACATTGAAGTATATTCTTTCTATACCTAATTTATTGAAAGTTTTTATATGAAAGGATGTTGACTTTTGTCAAGTGCTTTTTCTGCATCTATTGAGATATTCATGTCATTTTTATTCATTCTATTAATGTGATGTATCACATTTATTGATTTGTGTGTTGAACCATCCTTGCATCCCAAGGATGAATCTCCCTTGTTTATGGTGTATGTTCCTTTTATGTGCTGTTGAATTTGGTTTTCTTGTATTTTGTTGAGAATTTTTGCATTTATATTTATCAGAGATATTGGCCTGTAGTTTTCCTTTCTTGTAGTGTCTTTATCTGGATTTAGTACCAGGGTAATGCAGCCTTGTAAATGAGTTTGGTAATATTCCCTCCTCTTTAGTATTTTGAAAACGTTTGAGAATTGACATTAATTATTCCTGAAATGTTTGGTAGAATTCACCAGTGAAGCCATCTGGTTCTCAGCTTTTCTTTGTTGGAAGTTTTTGGATTACTGATTCAAACTCCTTACTCACTGGTCTGTTTATATTTTTTATTTCTTCATGATTCAATTTTGCTAAGTTGTATGTTTGTTGGAATTTATCCATTTCCTCTGAGTTGTCCTATTTATTGGTGTACAATTGTTCATAATTATCTCTTATGATCCTTTGTATCTCTGTGATATCTGTTGTAATGTCTCCTCTTATTTTGGATTTATTTGAGTCCTCTATGTTTTTTTCTTGGTTGGTCTAGCTTAAGGTTTGTCAACTTTGTTTGTATTCTCAAAGAAGTTAATGTTTCCTATTTTTTCCTATTCTCTATTTCATTGATTTCTGTTCTAATCTTTGTTATTTCCTTCCTTCTGCTAACTGGGTCCACATTCAAGCAGGATGGCTGCTGGGTTCCCTGGCTGGGCAGGGTTGCTGGTTGTGTTTCCTGGCACAATGGTGCCAGTGGTTGGATTCCATAGAAGGGCAGGGCTGTAGGCTATGCTCTGCAATAGCTCTTGATTGGGTGGGGCTTCAGGCTGTCCTCCTTGACTGGCTGGTACCACTGGCTGGACTCTGCGTTTAGACAGGACCATAAGCTTTATGGTTGAACATGGTCTCAGGCTGTGCTCTGCAATCAGATAGGGCCACAGTCTATGCCCTAAATTTGCGCAGGGCTACGTGGTGGGCTTCAAGATCAGGCAGGCCATTGGCTATGCTCTGCTGTTGGGGGAGATTGCTGGGTGGACTCTCTGGTTGGGTGGGGCCTCCAGCTATATCCTGCAGTTGGGTGGGGCTGAAGATGGTGCTTCATGGTTAGGTGGGGCAGCAGGCTGTTCTCTGTAATTAAGTGGGGTCATGGCTGGACTTTCTGCCTGGGCGTGGCCACAGGCTGTGTTCAGAATATGAGCAGGGTCATGCGCTAGACTCCACTAATGGTTGGGATTGTAGGCTTTGTTCCATAGCTGACAAGTACCATAGACTGGGCTTTGAGGCTTCTCAGCACCACTGATTAGGCTCCCTGTTTATGTGGGGACAGAGGCTTTGCTCGGCCATTGAGTGGGACTGGGAATTGACGCCCCTGCTCAGTCAGGGCTCTAGAATGGGCATGATAGTTGATATGGTCTGTTGGCTGGGGATCCAAATCAGGCAGAACTGCCAACTGAGCTCCCTGGCTAGATGGGGCTACTGCCATGGCTCTACAGATGGGCAGAGCTGCTGGATGGGATCTCAGCTTGACTGCTGTTGTAAGCAGGAATGTGACCTGCTAAGATCTGAGTGCCTGTTATGTAAGCCCTGCCTCCCTTCTTGGTCTCTGTCTGATCCTTGGCAGTTGAGCTCCAAAGATTCCTCCAGTGATCCCCGTGAGGTGAGACCTGAGTGGGCCTCATGGGGAGGGTCCTGGAATGCTGACCACCTTGGGTTCTCTTTATCCCACTGGAGAAGCCCTAGGCTCTGTCCATGTGGTGCTATGCTGGTGTGGATGAGGGGCAATTTGGTTTAAGTATAGCTACTCTTCCTACCCTTGTAATGTGGTCCTTGTAGCCTCACCCCAGGTTCTGTAATTTTCATAATGATGTCTTGTGTATAGATTCTAGTTGGTTTTCTTGTAAAGGGGACTGATATTGGGAATGAACTGTTTTGCCATCTGGACGAGATCCCTCCAGTATTCAGGAATTTTTTTGAGCTGTTCTTTTAAACACAGCTGTTATTAAGTATTAATTAAATTAACACAATGAAATGAATTATATTTTTAAAATGTAATAAATTTTCAAAACTGATTTCTTCCTAATTGTTTTGCATTTTGTAATTACTTATGCCCTTAAGGTTATGTACATCTATTGTATCTATATAGTGAAAATACTATATAATGGCCCGTTTCTGTGTGTCTCTTCCCAACTCTGCAATCATGACATTGTGTTCATAGCCTGAAATTGAGCATAGTGAAAATATTTACACAATAGAAACAAGAAGACACTATAAATTAGAGCTTGGCTTTATTGTTTTGCTGGTTGTCTAAACTTAAAAAAGCAAGGGAGAAGTTGTTAATAATGCAAATTAAATTAAAAAAATGTATTATATATGTAGCTATTACATTGTGAAGAAATAGTAATCTAGTGTTCAAAACTATTATCTAC
>NW_017731474.1:1780080-1829615 GCF_001890085.2 Hipposideros armiger
TGCCACCTTTTAGCAGCTCAGTGGCAGCTCAGCTTGGGCCGGGAATCAAACCGCTATTACTCAGAGTTCAAACTCCTGAGCGAGCTCTTAACCAAGTGAGCCACTCAGTCGGCCCCTATTTATTTATATTTATATTTATTTTGTTCCTTTTGACTCTTCCCACCTTTTTAATTTTTCAGTTACAGTTGACATTCAATATTATTTTATATTAATTTCAGGCATAAAGCGTAGTGGTTAGACATTTATATGATTGAAGTAGTGATCCCTCTAACTAGTCTAGTACCCACCTGGCACTATACGTAGTTATTACCATATTATTGACTATACTCCCTATGCTTTACTTTATATCTCCTTTGTATCTACTTTTTAACAACCAATTTTTACTCCTTAATCCCTTCCCTTTTTCACACAACCACCTTCCTATCTGGCAACCATCAAAATGTTTTCTCTATCTGTGAGTTTTTTTCTATTTGTTTGTTCATTTGTTCTTTAGATTCTACACATAAACAAAATCACATTGCATTTGTCTTGCTCTGTCTGAAATACTCCACTCAGCACAATACCCTCCAGGTCCATCCATGCTGCTACAGATGGCAAGAACCCATTTTCTTCCTTGGCTGAACAATATTCCATTGTATGTATGTATCACCTACTCTGTATCCATTCTTCCATCAAAGGACACCCCGGCTGCCTCCACATCTTGGCCATTGTAAACAATACTTCAATTAACATATGGATACACATATCTCCTCAACATAGTGTTTTAGGTTTCTTGGGATGAATACTCTGAAGTGGGATTACTGATTTCTTCTTTGTCTTTTGTTATAGTCTTCATTTTAAAGTCTATTTTGTCTGGTATAAGTATTGCTATCCCAGCTTTTTGTTTTTGTTTTTTGTTTCCATTTTCATGAAATATCTTTTTTCATCCTTTTACTTTGTGTGTGTCTTTCAATCTGAAGTGAGTCTCTTTTAGGCAGCATATGTAAGGGTTTTATTTTCTTATTCATTCAGTCCTCCTATGTCTTTTGATTGGAGCATTTGATCCATTAACATTGAAAGTAATTGTTGATAGATACATAGCTATTGCCATTTTATTCATTTTATATATTATATATAAAACTATATATATATATATATATATATATATATATAGATTACCTATATCTATATCTATATCTATATATAGTTTTCATCTTAAAGAAGCCCCTCTAACATTCCTTGTAATACTGGTTTGGTGGTGATGAACGTTTTTAGGTTTGTTTGTTTGTTTGTTTGTTTGTTTTGCCTGGAAAGCTCTTTATCTGTCCTTCAATTTTAAATAATAGCCATGCTGGGTAGAGTACCCTGGGTTGTAAATCCTTGCTTTTCATCATGTTGAGTATTTTGTGCCAATCCCTTCTGTCCTGCAAAATTTCTGTTGAGAAATCAGCTGACAATCTTATGGGAGCTCCCTTAAAGTTACTAGTTGTCTTTCTCTTGGTGCTTTTAGGATTCTCTGTCTTTCACCTTTGCCATTTTAATTATAATGTGTCTTTGTATGGGACTGTTTGTGTTCATCTTGTTTGGGACTCTCTGAACTTCCTGGACTTGTATGTCTATTTCCTTCACCAGGTTAGAAAAGTTTTCAGTCATTATTTCTTAGAATAGGTTCTCAATCCCTTGCTTCCTTGCTTCTCCTTCTGGAACTCCTCTCATGTGAATGTTGTTATGTTTGATGTTGTCCCAGAGGTCTCTTAAACGATCCTCATATTTTTAGTTTTTTTGTTTTTTTTTCAATTTGCTGTTTCAATTGGGTGTTTTTTGCTTCATTGTCTTTTAAATTGCTGATTCGATCCTCTGCTTATTTTAGGTGCATGATTCACTTCAGTTATTGTATTATTGACTTCTGACTGGTTCGTTTTTATGGTTTCTATGTCCTTTTTTATGCTTGCTATCTCTTTGTTGAAGTTCTCACTAAGTTTCTTGAACATCTTTATAAACATTGTTTTGTACTCTGTCTCTGGTAGGTTGCTTGCCTCCATTTTGTTTAGCTCTTTTTCTGGAGTTTTCTCCTGTTCTTTCATTTGGGATGTATTTATTTGTTTCCTCAGTTTGACTGCATCTTGGTGTTTGTTTTATCTGTTACGTAGATCTGCTATGTCTCCCAGTCTTGGCCTTATTTAGTAAGTGCCCTGTGGGGCTCTGGCACAGTCTTCCTAGTCACCCTCTCCAGGTACTCCAGGAGTGTTGCCTGTGTGGGTTGTGTGTGCCCTCCTGTTGTAGTTGAAGCTTAATTGCTATTGGCATATCAGTGGGAGGCATTGACCCTCAGGCTTATTGGCTGTGGGGTTTGGCCACATCCACAGCTTATGGGCTGGTGGGCAGGGGCTTACCCAACTCTGGGATTCACCCCGGCAGGGTCTGGTGCCAGTTGAGACTGCCCTTTATGTGTGCTGCTTGTGGGGCTAATTTGGCAGTACTCTGCTGTGGTGTGAAGAAAACCTCTAAGTATGTTGGTTCTGGGGCCTCTTGGGAGGGGCTCCAGTGCAGGCCCAAGTCACCGACTGCCTGTGACCAGCCAGGGACTACCTTGTAGAAACTACAAAACAATCCATGGTTGTTTATTGCCTGTGCTAAATCTGGAGGCATGTGGGAGAGGCCATGCTGCAAACAGAGGATGTCTGCCACCAGTACTGGGCCTGGGGTAGTTCCACAAAAAGCCAGGACACCCAGAGGCCTGCTGCCACCTGCCAGCTTTATTAAGGTTTAGCCACTGGTAAAGCCTCATATGGTATGCAAGTTGAATGAGGCAGGGTCTCAGGTAGTCACTAGAATGTGAAGAGTTGTGTTCATCAGGTGAATGTAGCTACTGAGAAAAAGTCTCAGAGCACACTGAGGCCAGTTGCCATCTGCCTGGGGCCTGTGGACTCTGATAGTTTTTTCAAAAAAGAGTGCAATGGGGGCAGGATTGGCCACTCACAGTGAAAATGCCTCTGGTGTTCCCAGCAAAGCTCACTAGACCAATCAGATTCAAATTTGGCCCTGTCAGGAAGGGCTCAACACAGGAAAGATGGCGCCTGACTGCTGGCTATCTGGGAGGAAGACCCTACATAGCAAAAATGGTGACTGTTCTCCTGCAGTTGCCCTGAAGACACATATCTCAGTCTGCCACCCATATGGCTTAGATGTCCCCCAAATCACTGTCCTCTGCTGGAGCCCAGGGTAGTGCCTGTGAATGTGTCTGTGCACAGGCCCTTTAAGAAGACATCTATGTTTTCCCTGAGCCTTCCGTCCCACCCAGATGGTCAGAATCCACACTATTTTCACAGTCAGATATTGTGCTAGTACTTCGGGCTGGGTAACCTGGTTTGGGGCTGGGGTTTCTCGCTCCTCCAGGAGGAACACCCATGTCTAAGATATCCCTCCTGATTCTCAACTGCCCCAAGGAGGTTTGGGGCCAGCCCGTTTCACGTCTCTGCCCCTTCTACTAATCTTGATGTGGCATCGTTTTTATATTCTTAATTATAAAACTTCTGATCAGCCAGACTTCTGATAGTTCTCCAGGTTGATTGTTCAATAATTTAGTTGTAATTTTAATGTATTCACAGAAGGAAGCAGGCACTGTGTTTATCTACTCTACCATCTTGGATTCCCTCAGATATCTAAAAAGGTATCTTTCTGAGTAAGTGCTCAAACTATTATTTTCTCATACGGAAACAAATATGCTGTTATAAGTTACACGTAAATCAGTGCAATGACTGGATGTATTGGAATGGCTTAGACTGACTTTGGGAATTCTGTTGCCAATATCCTATAGGTGTTTATTCTAGTGTTTCTGATTCTTTGGACCCTGAATCTTTTTATTGTAAACCAGTTTCTTTCCAGGAATTTTAGGCTTGTGATGAGGAGCGGGATGTCTCCGTGAAGAAGCAATACTTACATCTATTACTTGGTTTTCAGTAACATCACCCATGTGATTTTCATCACTGTGGAGACATTTAATTAATTTCTCAAATGACATGTGGGAAAATATTATAGAAGTTATATTCACTGATTATTTCTGCAATATACCTGGAATTTTTTTTTAGTTTCTACCTTCTGCCATAAGTATGTAGCAGATACTGTAGTATCTTGAGGACCTTTTTCTTAATACATTTCACTAGCATGTTAACAAAGTTAGTATATGTAAATCCTCAAGATGGGATAGGATCAGCAATAAAAACTGATCCATTCCTAACCCAGACAATATCCTCAACTCTGGGTGTCTGATCTCAGCTTGAAAGACTCATGTAACAGAGAACTATCTATGGACTAAAGAAGCCAGTCTATTTTAAATCATATCTAATTGTTAGAAAGGTTTATTTACATTGATTCATAGTTCTCCTTGTAATTTTCACCCATTGGTTCCAGGCCTGCCATCTGAGGCTGTATAAAACTACATTTTATCTCTTTTTACACTTGGTAGTTCTGTAATATTTGCAAAGGCCACCATTCAGTTCTTCTTAGTTTCTTCTCTTTTCTAGCCCAATGGCCTTGAATGTCTTTCATATTGCCTTATATGACTTCTTGCCAAACTATAATTCCTTTCTGTATGCATTTCTGTTTGCAAATATCACTCTTGATTTAACCCTCAGGACAAAAATTACATACTCCAGGGAAGATCCACTTGGTGCACCCTAGAAAGAGGTCACTGGCTTCCTTATGTGAGACCCTGAAATTCTGCTAACTTGATGTAAGGCTATATTGAACCACCAGGCTTACAGCTAAGCTATCTAGTATCTAACTTTATATAATGGCTACTAATTGAGACACATCTTCCCCATCCTATCCTTGTATGGTCTTTTTCATTTCCATCTGATAAGATTTGTCTTGTCATCCCTGTTTATTGGCTGCTTTGAGAATTTGCTTCTTCCATCCAACTTAGTATTTGTTGTTGTTTTTTTGTTTGTTTGTTTTTAAAAGACTTTATTGGGGAATTGGGGGGAAGGAACAGTGTTGGGGAATTGGGGAAGGGGAACAGACAAGTTGCTCTCCTTTTGTTCTTCAGTCTAGTTCTGGAGGACGTCGCTTCGCTGGCCCATGTTGGTATTGTCATTGCGCTCTTCCTGGGTGAGGCAGATCGGTTGCCAGCCACTGAATTGCTGCTCACGGTGGCTATTGGCAGCTCACGTTGGCTGCCAGCCACTCACGCCGGCTGCCAGCCACACACGGTAGCTTATGGCATCCCACTGCAGTTCCACTGCAGCCTATGCTATCACTAGTGACTCACAGCAGCCCAGCTCCAGGTCGAGCTGTTGTTCACCATCTTAGCTATAGAGGACGCAGCGTCACTCGCCCTCATGTGGGATCCCAACCGGAGCCCTGTTGCTCAGAGCTTGCCCTCCCAAGCTAACTCCTAACCAACACGCCACTCAGCCAACCCAGAATTTGGTTTTTTTTTTTTCCAGTTTGGTTTCTTCTGCAGATTAGATCAGCCAGATATCAGTGTCTTTGTTCAAATGATTAATCAAATNCGTTGGCTGCCAGCCACTCACGCCGGCTGCCAGCCACACACGGTAGCTTATGGCATCCCACTGCAGCTCCACTGCAGCCTATGCTATCACTGGCGACTCACAGCAGCCCAGCTCCAGGTCGAGCTGTTGTTCACCATCTTAGCTATAGAGGACGCAGCGTCACTCGCCCTCATGTGGGATCCCAACCAGAGCCCTGTTGCTCAGAGCTCGCCCTCCCAAGCTAACTCCTAACCAACACGCCACTCAACCAACCCAGTATTTGTTTGTTTTTTTTTTCAGTTTGGTTTCTTCTGCAGATTAGATCAGCCAGATATCAGTGTCTTTGTTCAAATGATTAATCAAATCACAAAACCTGAAAAACTGTAATGCTGTTCTTTTTCTTTCTCTTTATGTTAAAGTATAACAATATGGTCACATGGAGCTTTTGCAGCCAATAATTTTTATTCTATTTTATGAGATTATATAGGACTTGCATTTATAGCTTTAATGATTGCTAAATGTTATTAAATGGTTATTATGTGTTTTGGACCCTTAATAACTATTCAATGTAATGCCTCATTCTAATCATTCATTAGGTTTTAGGAGTTAAATACTGAACTTCTAAAAACTAAATGAAAATGAGTAAGTTTAATATTTATTAACAAGTATTTCAAGAGGCATAATAGTTTAGAATCCAAAGTTTTAAAGTAACAAAGAATACTGAGTGAAATTTATAGTATCCTTACCAGGCAATGCATCATTTTTGGTAAAATTTGAGTTTGAAAACCATCTTGATGGCACTCATGGTAAGTTTTCTACTCATAATTCCTTAAGTTTATGAAATAATTGATGTGGAGAGGGCTTGGAGAAATAACGGACAATTATGCTTTCCAGTTTGGATCAAGTGGATGGCGAGAAACACAACAGGCTATTGTTCATGGTTTTCACTTTTATTTTCTTCAAAATAGAATGAAAGGTCTTAGCCCATGAGGCATAAGAAGCAGACTGAGTGATAGTGAACTCTTTAATATATTTTAACTCACATTTTCAAAACCACAGATCTGATCAATTTTTATGATGTAGGTCAAGTTTATTGCATACTATTGTAGTAATAAGTGAATCAGATCACATTGCTTTTCTACTTAAATCTTCCAGTGACTGCTCACTTTAATAAGAAATATAAACTCCTTAGTTTGACTTTCAAGAGCTAATAGGATCTGCCTGTCCTAGGATCTTACCTTTCTAGCTTCATTTTCTCCCCTCTGCCTCAACCATACCATTTTTTTTTCTGTTTCTCAAACAAGATGGATTCATTTTGCCCAAAGACTTTGCACCAGCTACCTGCAAAGATCTCTTTGTTAGACTATGGACTCTAGAATTTTGAGTGGCCCTTTTCTTCTCACAAAAGCTACCTCCTCTGACCACTCTATCAAAATAACTCCTCTTGCCTTTTCAGTTGCTATTTATCATGCTACTGTTTATTTACTTTGTTTTTTATCACTGCTGGAAACCATCTTGTTTTATTTATTTGCCAACTATAGACTATAAGTTCCATGAGAGCAGACACTATACCTTATTTATTGCCATAGTCCTATTGCCTAGAACAGTATCTGGCTCATAGTAGGTGCACAACAAATCTTTGTTAAATAAATTAATTAGTTCTTGTAGTTCTGTAGAATCAGTGTCTACTCCATGCTCATATTCTGGTTCCTTTTTATCAGAAGCCTACATAGGGCACCAACAAATAGGAGAAAAGTCAGCAATAATACAAATGTGAACAAAATTGGTTAGTTTACAGAAACAAATTCTGACTATCAAAAGATGACCTTCTCCCCAAATTTAAGAGCAGTTAGAAGTTATTAGACAGGAATTTCCTCAATATTCCATCTCAAAGCTTCTAAGTTAACCTCCACAACTTTCCTTCCTTCCTTCTTTCCTGCTGAAGAAAAGTGCTGCTGCTTCTGTTTGAGGGTAATCCTTCCTTGTGAGTTCTGGACCCCTCCTATTCAACCTTTCCTTGGATCTTGTTCCATTGATTATCTTTCTTCTCTCCTTTATCTGTAACCACTCCCTCTCTATTCTTTTTCACTAGCATTTCTACATATTACTGAAGACGCATCCATCTTTTAGAACACATTCTTTTAAGTCTCTCTTCCCCTTCTCCTATTCTGAACAGCTCTATCTTTTTGCATCTCATTTGTAGTTGTACTTTTTTTTGAAATATTGTTTACACTTCTGTGTGCTTTATCCACTCACTTCCCAGCCTACTGAAGTCCAGTTTCTGTACCACTGCTCTGACCAAGGCCACAAATACCCTCCTTGCTAGTAAATCCAATGACTCTTTTCAATCTCTATCTTTCCTAATCTCTTGACAACATTATCCATATTTCTCTTTTGGAAATATTACCTTATATTAATCTACATAAAATTATATTCTCTTTCCCTCTGACTTCTATGGCTACCCTCAGTCCTTTGCTTCTATCGTAAAATGTTGCTATATCATAGAGAATCTGTTCTGCACTATAATCTTTGCTTATTTTATGTGTACTCCCCAGGTGATCTCATTAACTCCCATGGCTTTACTTCCAACTATGTATTGATGACTTCCAAATCCAAATTTATATCTTCTACTCAGGTATCTCCTGAGTATCAAAATTATCTGTCTACTTACTTGACATAACTATTTGGGTGTTTCATATGCTACTCAACTTGTAAAACAGTGGATTGGCCATCTTCCTCAGCAAACCAAAATCCCTTTTTATGTTCTCTCAGTAAATGGAACCTCTGCCTACTAAATAAGCCAAACTCAAGTCTGGAAGTTATCTATGATTTCTCCCTATCTCCTGCCCCCAACATCCACTCAACCCCCATGTCCTTTTGAGTCTAACTTTCCAGCTTCTAAGAAATCCATCTACCATCTCTCTTTTCATTCCCATTATCCCAAGACAAGCCATTTTCTTCTCTGGAATGAATACTGGAAGTCATATTACTGATTTCTCTACCTTTAGCCTGAAGTTCCCATCTATTCTCCACATTGACACCAGAGTGATCTTTCTAAAACATTTTACTTAAAAAGGACATTTTAATGGTTTCCCTTTGATCTCAGCATGTTTGTAAAGCCCTGCATGATCTTACTCTTCACTGTCTTTTCTCATGAAATTCCATTTTGTACTTTATGTTCCAGCCAGGCAGAGTTTCCTTCAGCTTCTTGAATATACCATGCACTACCGACCCCTTTTACTAGGGTAGCTACATCTTTTGGGCTCAGGTTAGTGCTTCTACTGGGAATTGGTGTCTATTCGAGTATGTAGGTCACAAGCAAGAGAAACAGACTCTGGCTCATATTCTAAGAATGAATTGTTCAGAAGGGCAGAGGGTAGTGCAAAAAAAACAAAAACAAATGAAAAGCTAAAAACTCAGGACTTGGGAGGGATAGGAATGAAGACAGCTTCGAAATCTAAGGGGTAGGAATCAACATATTATCTCTTCAAAGTTCTGTTATTGGAAAACTTGTAACCGTTTTTGATCTTGTATCAGCCTACTCAGGATTAATACTTCTGGGAGAAAACATCTGATGGTTGGTCTAGGCTGAGTCACAGATCTACAACATGAGCAGAGGGCTGCCCTAGGCAATAAATGGGAGTGTTCTCCAAAGTGAAATTAGCTGCTAGTGCTCAAAGAGAGGGAAAGGGTGCTAGGCAGGCAAAACCAGAAGATGACCATGATTGTAGTAATTTCTGACCCTTCAAATTTGAATTTGGTGGCTTTTCCAGACACTGCCAAAAGTATCACGTTCTTTCTTTTTATAGCATAGCTCAATGGACTTCTTGTTTCTTACCCCACTGGATGGTTAGCTTTGTTCATACAGTGACCAGCACTTAACACATAATCCATAAACGTTCATTTAATGTAGGATGGAAAGGATAAATAGACTTAAGTAGATGCACAAAACATATTCTAAAATTGCTTTAGTGTGGCTGGTTTATGTTATATAATTTTAACAAGTGAAATTGAAAGTCTTTGAAAGATCATCAAAGTCAACGAAATACAAATCCACTTGAACATAATATTGTGTAGAATCTAAACTTGTTGAGGGTAGAGGAAGAATTGTTTATATGTTTGCATTTTAAATTTTTTATATTTTTGTACTTCATGTAATACTTAGTACAGAATTTACACAAAGAGTTCTCTGAATAGGCCTTTGTTGAATTATGGCTTCTCATGAACATTTCTTTTGTGTTCCAGTCATATGCTAATGTTAAGCATATCCTAATGCTTTCTTTTTTCTTCTTCCTTTGTGTATGTGCTGTTTCAGTTTTTAATACCACTAATGACTTTGAAATGGGACATTGACTCAAAATTAGTGACAATCAAATGTTAATGGTCCTTGCTTCTGTGGCCTATCAGCAGCTCATCTTAGCTGATCATTAGCTCCCCGAAAATAAGCTGGATCAGGCTTTCCCAAGATGTGGCCATTTAGAAAAGATTCCTGATTGTCATTGAAACCTCTCACTCATCTTTCATTGCTTTATTTTTACATCTTCTTGGCTTGTGCTTTTCAAGGAAGGGGGTGAGATCTGTGCCAGTTACAGTGGCTAGTTAATAAGAGGAATACAAAAAAAAGAGGAATAGAATAAAGTATTGAAACCGAATTCACATACACCATAATAAAATCATGGAACTTAATTGCCAGAAATGACCTTAGAGATTATCTAATCAAACCCCCTCATTTCTCATTTTAATAAACGAGGAAACTGAGACCCAGGGAGGCTAAGTGACTTGCCTGAGATCTGTAAAAGGAAAAACAAACCGTGTGCAAATACAGTTTGCTTCTCTAAACATTTCTGAATCCTTTCTGTTATTGGGCTTCCCACTATAGATTCTTCTTGATTAATCAATTTGCCCAAAAAAAAAAAAAAGTAATAGTGAATGAAAGCAGTAAGAATTTCATTAATGCAAAAATCACTGGTACACTTGGCGCTTCTTGATGGATGATGCTCTGGAGGTTGTCATCTTCAAAAGACAATAAAACAAAGACAAAAAAAAGAAAACAGACAAAAAAATTGGAAATGACATTGTGGGGATCAGCCAATACACATTTCTCCTGGAAAGAATTCCGTGAACCTAATTATAATTCATCTGACCAGGGTTTAGCAATGAGGAAGTTATAGAGATGCTAAATTCCTTCTTGTTGGAGAGACTCAAGTAATCCTTAATCTGTTTGCCTTGCATTGATTTATAATGTACTATTTCTGGATCTGTTTGCCCTGAGCTTCATAACTTGCTCTTCCCCTGCTCTGTTCTGTATCATAGAGCTTGGACCACTTTTAGGCTACTTCTTCCAGGTCCCCTGTTAGCTGTACAAGGTTTCCTGGATCTGACTCTTATCAGTGTGTGAGAGCTGATTGTTAAATGTTCAGACTCCTGTGAACCGGTTGTTAACACCATCGTTAAACTTAAATGATCAAACCGTACAGCTAAATAAATTGTATTTAAAAGGAAAGGCAATATATGTCCCCCGAACTCATCATTCCCTAATTATTTTGCTCCCTCTTCTTAACTGTCTCTGCTTTTGAGGTTATTTATGGTATTATACCCATATGGGGGAAACACTATAATGGTGTGATTGTGCGTCTCTTCCAAGTTCAAACCAGTGACTGTGCAAGTCACTTAAAATTGGCCAGGTGAGAGTATTTACACTATGGAAATTGGCAAATGCCACAAATCAGGGCTTTTTTTGGAGAGTCAGTTGTAAACTTGCTGTTTTCCAGTTGCATTTGGCTAATGGGAGGAACTGAGGGAGAAGTCAGGGTTTCTCATCTCTCTTGTGGTCTGGAGGACATCTCCTCCTTGGTCCTCACCAATTGCACCTCTGACAACATCGTGCTATTGCTAATCTCTAGGTTGCTTTACTGTCTGCTGTTTGCCACTGAGTTTCTCAGCTCTTTTTTATCACCTGTGTACTTAACTCTCAGCACTAAATTTCTCCTGCTTAAAATACTTGAATGCTTTCCTTTTTCCTGATCAGAACTTGTTTGATACACATAGCATATTTATTTCAGTAGGTGTCTTTTGTTTTCAGTAGCATTTTTATGTTAGAGCTTGCATAAGTTAAAATAATATGCAGCATTAGAAATGGAAGGCCCTCTTTTTATTCAGGTGAAGAATTAAAGACCCAGAAAGGGGATGCCATTTGTCCAAAGACTCACAGGAAGTGGGGGCAAGGCAATAAGTGCTTCCACAGCATATTTTGAGATTTGTGAGCCACACATTAAAATTTTGAACTGGAGATGATATAAGACCTATTGGGATTGCTGAATTCTTCCAGTATTTTTCTGAGACATGATTTTTTTTCCCCCACTAAAATAAATGCAATAAGCCAATGTCAGTTTTTGATTTGATAGCTCATATGCTGCCTTTATTTACCTACTTTTGTTTCTTTATGTAGTCATGGTGGCTTAATGATGCCCAGAATAGGAAATTTGGTAAAATCTGCATGATTTTAAAATATTAAATTGATTTTTGAAAGTTGAATTGACAGTCAGCCAGTCGTTTTGCTGTCTTATAGAAACAGCCTATTGGCTGTATAGCTGCTGTGTGTGGGTTCTCTCTCTATTTTTGAAGGTCCATTAACTTGTCATTTCATATGTTGACCAAATCCAAACCCTTCTATGGGACACAGAAGGAGGCAGGTGCCAGAGAAGGACAGTTTCTTCGTTTCCTTATGGATTTGAATAATAAAGAGAAAATGGATTTTATTTAGGGAATGATCGAATGGTTTCATATTTCATCTCATAAGGAAGCACTGATTTTCAAATTCTGCTGAATTGGCTTAGATTATAAACACTGCTCATGTAACTCGATATCTTGTAGGTGTCTTTCAGTCCTCTGTTATTAAAATAGGAAAGAAAGAGCACTGATTAAATTTGCCTACATGGATACATTTACATTAACGTATGATGATTAATTATAAGTTAATGCGCTCATTCACAAAAATATTTTAAGGTGACATGATAAAGGTGCATTGATAACCCTGCACAGCCCCTTATTAACGTCATCAAAAGCCAAATGTGAGGTGGTGTAACACATTTTGGAGTGGGGTGCTGGCAAGCCAAGCTTGCTTTCTACAAGTGTCATACTCACCTTTGGCCACAAGATGCCGCTCAATAATTCATTATGACTTAGGTCTTTTGTTATAAGCCAAATGACATTTATTTTACATGCTCTCCAATTACATATGAAAACTCATAGCGGGTGGGTTGGGGGAGGAGGACACCCCCACCCTAAAGGCACTTTTTTACTTGTGTGTGGGCAATAGATGAATAATTACTTGAAGATATACAAATTCAGGCAGAGAATTCAGATACCACAGAATCGTTGCATCCTCTCTCAGTGCGTGTGTGTACATGTCTACACCCACCCTATCACCCACCTGACCTTTTCTGTTTAGTCACCAGCCTCCACTGCCCCCAAATGAAGTAATTTCCTGCTGGCCCCTGCTAGCAACACATAAAACAATATTTATGTAACGATTCAAAATGTCAAAGGATTACCTTAAAATGAAAACACAAAATCAGTTTTCTGTGTTTTAGGCAGCAATTAAGTAGTCACAACATGGCAGTCCATAGATAAAAGCTGAAGAAATTATCATTTGCAAAGGTAATTGCTGGAAGATAACTTTTTTCCCCAAGTCCTTGTCTATAGCTGGAAAACGAAATCATAGTGCGAAGAATCTCTTTAATAGAGACGGCTGTGGTCTTTCATTTTCACCTCAAATTTGCTCTAGGTTTAAACTTATACTTTTTATTTTTTGAGATAAGATGGAGGCAAAGCATCTCCACAAAAATTTTTTTTTTTTTTTTTTAGTGACCATGAGACAAGGACCTATAAAGACCTATGCCCATGAGACAAGGGTGATCAAAAAACTTTCTCTGGGAAGTGGAAGGGTCAGACTTAGATAAGAAGCAGCTATATAAGGATATCTCCAGGAACACCTTGTAAGAAGGTTACTTTGCCATTTGGTAATTACAGAGCTGATCTGGCCCCTAGATAAAATAGATTGTCGAGGTGGTATGATTTGGGTGATGTCAAGAAATAACCTTCAACATACTAAGTCCTTAGTCATTTCCATTTCGGTATGAGTTGGTTTTCACATACTTTGGGCTCAACTGGCTGAGCAAGGGTTTTAGGTGATAGAGATTGATGACCAGTGGAAACAAATATATGAGACCCGGGGTGGTGGGGAGAGGAGAGAGAATAAGCAGCAGAAATGGTGTGAGAATGACCTAGAAGTGGAAATAGAGGACGTTCAAGGAAAAGCCCCACCTGCTGTGTTGTTTTTCCTGAGACCCATCCTTAGGACTGGGTCAACTTGGTGGTGAGAGCATCTGGTTAAGGCAATAAAATAAGGGAGAGGTTTATTATCTGCTGAGACCTGTGAGCCAGCTTTCCCATTTTATATCGTTGTCTATTAAGGATAAGTATCTGGCTCCTTGTACACTGACAGACACATCACATTCCTCTCTTCATTCTCATTCATTTGTTCACTCTCGTATGTCATCCATTCCACAACTATTCATCTTGTATTGACCATGTACCAGGTACTGAGTTAGATACTGTAGGTATGAAGACAAAAAACATTCAATTGTTAGATCTACAAGGAAAAAAATCACCAAGACTATCATGCAGAAAAAGTAGTTTTTTAAAAAGAATATTCTAACCCATACAGTGGGAATGTTAAATTTGGACTTATTTGGTTTAGGTTTTTTTGTTATAAAAGTTAGTTAAAAAAAAAAAAGCTTCTTTAGATCAGTAGGGTTCTCAAACATTCAGTGGCACAGGAATCACCCGAGAATTTTTGTTAAAATGCAGATTCTGATTCAGTAGATCTAGTGTGACACTTGAAATCATGCATTTCTAATGAGCTCTTCGGTGATGCTGCAGGTCTGGGGACCATATTTTGTGTCACAAGGCTTTAGCTGGATCTACTGCGAGGTGATTACATACCCAGAAAGAGAGATGCTTCTTACAGTGAAATGAGCCTCTTCTACATCAAAGAGGGAGGAGAAAAACCGGTGTTAAGACAAGCCTCTGTAAGAACAGGACGCGATCTATTTGTGATGTATTGTTAGCTGCCACTGGACTCTCCATGCGGGTTTCAGGACCACACAGAATGTGCTGCACACGAGGATACAGGTTTTCTTTTGGGGGATGGGGTACAGGTCATACCCTGCATCACTGTTTTGAAACATCACAACCGAAATGGCTTTTATGTTCCTACAAGAAAAAGAAAAAGAAGAAAAAAGCACCACTTTTGAAGGGAAAAAATAGTTTTCCGATAACCCCCATTAACTACAGGGGTCATTGTGGGCAAAATGAATGGGATTAGAAATCTGCTAAAAGCTGCAGTATATGGTACACGGTGACTGACAAGCCTTTTGCTGAGTAGTTACAAATGGGACTAATGGTTTAAACTTGTTAGTCATTGTCAGAGGCTCTGATCCTTGAGTCAGCCATGGAAGCTATGGCAGAAATCGATAAGGCACCACTTTCTGCAGTGAACTGCTAGACCATATAGATTGCCTGGAGGGAAATGCTGAGTTCCCTCCCAGGCTGCCAGATGAAAGCAGGCAGCTAAATCTCTAGGAAGATTGACCACACTGCTCGGGGCAATTAGGCCTTTCACCGCTTTGAACGATGATTATAAATGGGGGAGAGGGTCGGGAGAGGGAAGGGGAAGACAGCCCTGCAGGGCAAACTGAAAGCCAGAAGCCATTTTGGGGAGCCTTGTCAGTTTCATGGTCACCGAGGGCATTTTTATTCCCTCTTCTGTGTTCAGATTATTCTGCAATGAATGTTCTGGGGCTGCCGCTTTTTTCTTTTCCTTTATTTTTCTTTAGAAGCTGGAGAGGGGAGGACAGGCAGCCAGAGAAACACTTGGTTGCTGATAAACCGTCAGTGACAGCTGAACTCTATTAATTCGTCCAATCCCTAAAGCCTGGGGCCTGAGAATGTTGGAGGAGGGCTTCCTGTTGGGCACTTTTCAAAACAATCACATCCCATTGTTCAGTGCCTTTTTGGGTAGAGCCCTGTGAGGGTGCCAAAATCATCAGCAAAAGAAAGTGCATGTTCGCGCAACAATTACAGACAAGCCGCAGATTATCAGCAGGCTGCACAGGGAGAGGTGATGGGGCCCATTTGGCAGAGGGCTCTGCTTTGGAGAGGAGCCCCGTATCTGATGCATGCAAAGCTGCACCCAGCATTATTACGCGAGCAGCCAAGTGCTTTATGGCTGCCCAGGCTGGGAAGCCCAGATGTGCAGGAGGAAAGGAACTACAGGACACGTGCGAGGCTTGACTCTGGTTCTAGGCTGAAAGGCAGGACAGCTCATCCTCCTACTGAAGAGTTTCTGGCCTCTTCCTGCTTCATTAAGTTGGCATTTCTGCTCAAATTTCAACAGGGGGATGCACCTCCTTTGCATTGTTCTTGTTGAATTCCATTCCCTTTCTATTATTAGCTTCATGATTGATTTGTTTAATTTTTTTTCCCCTTTTCTTACCAGCCTCTGGCTCCTATTTTACTGTTGACTTAAGTTATACTGTAAACCATGTTCTGCGAAGTATCGTTTAACTGTCAAGTGGTTGGGGAGGCAAGATGTTGTGGGAATAATCCCAAATTGCTACTCTGTGGGAGGGCTGTCAATCAAGTGTTCTTGGACCATTTCACCACCCTAATGAATCGAGCTCTTGGTGGAGAGTGTTGAAAAGCCTACTTTTTGAAGTTTGCTTGGCTGCTGGGAACTTGGAAAAGGTTTGCCTCTTGATGATGTTTAGACCAAGAATTTTAATGCTGATGTTCTTTAGGAGACAAAAGGATACTGGGTGAGGGGAGGAGGAGTGAAAAGTGCTTAATGGAGATGCTCTCTTCTATGGAAGGGCAATGCAGGAGAATTTGTTGTTGGTCTTTTCTGTTACAGGGAAAGGGGGAGGGCTCAGGCTCTAAAGGGGTAGATAATAGGGCATTCCTTTGCTCATCCTCAATTCACTAAACATTTACGGGACATCCCCTACTGTTAGAGACCTCAGCCCGGATGAGTCCCAGGCAGATCTGAAACGTCACATTAGTTACCTACTTGTGTTCCTACGAGGATGGATCAGCCACTTATGAAAACAAAGAGGAATTATAACTGCTACCCAAACCTTAATCACAATCATAAGTGAAATAAAATGAAGCAATTTATTTCATTTGGAAGATTCTTTTATAAAGTAAGTGAATATGACCTTCCCC
Source organism: Hipposideros armiger (assembly GCF_001890085.2). Taxonomy (NCBI): domain Eukaryota; kingdom Metazoa; phylum Chordata; class Mammalia; order Chiroptera; family Hipposideridae; genus Hipposideros; species Hipposideros armiger. The sequence goes on from NW_017731474.1 coordinate 1,796,838, forward strand.
AACCTCCTTTAATGGCATGAAATGAGAATTCTTTCTGCAAATCAAATACATTTAAACGGCGATATTAACTCTTTTAGGCAACCAGAGAATTATCGGTTGCTTAAAAAAAAAACCCAAAAAACCAAAAAACAAAAAGCAACAACAACAAAAAACCCCCCAAAACAAAATCAGAGAAGTCTTAGGTCCTTCTTACATCATAATTTTACTGAGGATGATGGTGTGGTGTTCTAGAGTACTGGGTGGAAGGTGGGCGACATGAATTTTAGTTCTAACCCAGGGCAGAGTGGTGAGCAGTCGCCTCGATCCCTTGCTCCTCTTTCTTCACTTGGAGAGTGGAAGCCTTCACTAATCAACCCTAAGGTCCTGTGGTCAGCAGAATAATGCCCCCACATCCCCAAATCTACATTCTCTTCCCCAGGACCTGTGACTATGTTATGCTACATGGTAATAAGGGATTCTGCAGTTGTGGTTAAATATCTTAAAATAGGGAGACATTCTGGATTATTTAGGTGAGCCCACTATAATCACAAGGGTCCTTAAAAGATGTAAGAGAGAGCAGAAGAATCAGAGAAGGAGGTGTGACAGCAAAAGTAAGGCTGGAGGGATACAAGGTGAGAAGGACTCAACCTGCCATTGGTGGCTTTGAAGATAGATGGAGGCCATGAGCCAAGGAATGTTGGTGGCCTTGAGAAGCTAGAAAAAAGGCAAGAAAATGACTTCTCTAGACCTCCAAAAGGAAGGCAGATCTGCTGTTGCCTTGATTTTAGCCCATTGAGACCCATTTTGGAATTCTGACCTCCAGAGCTATAAGATCATGAATTTGTGTTGCCTTTAAGCTACTGTTTGATTTATTACAGCAAACTAATGGAAAACTAATATAGGACACTTTTAGCAATAACTTTCTATGAAACTATGTACATGCAGTATATGGAGAGTCACTGGAAAATTCCAAATCAGGTAGTGATATGCACAAAAAGATGGCTACTACTAATAATCTGAGTCTGAGTTTTAGGGCTGACTGAAGGTAAAGCCTATAAGAGCAGAAACCAGTAAGGAAGTAAGATAGTACACTACAGCCCGTGGAGGAATAGAAGGATGGAAAAGATATTTGAGGAGGAAGAAGCATACTTTAGCATTTGCTTAAGCTTGAGCTATTTGAAACAGTTCTAAGTATTTTCTTTTTCTTTGACTGGCAGAATGGAGAATGTCAACAGATATGGCTTTAGAAGAAAGAGAATCTTAAAATTAGGAGAGGTCACTGAGGTTGATATCTTTGTAATGAATGTCAAAATAGATTCTACAGCACCCCTGAAAAGTGTTAGAATATTGCTAGAGAGAAGACCCTCGCCTCTCTGTGGAACAGCCCCTTCTTTTGAGCAGCCCTAATGCTTAAATGACTTCTCTTATATGAAGCCTATATAATCTTCTCATAATGTTCACTCTTTGATCTTGGTATCTTTTTTTTTTTTCTTAAATAATTTTATTTTTAATTGTTAGTTTCAGGTGTATAGAACAATGGAATAGTAATCCTTTTCAGCCCTTGGTTTCTTTTTTATGTGAATTTTTGATGCTCAGAAAAACCTCAAGATGAACACATTTATTAGTGAAGGAGATGTGGGCATGGGTTTACCAGAGAAATAAGCATCAAAACCCCAAAGCATCTGCATATTGACATAGGCATTCTGATTTTTTTTTTTTGGTGGGGGGAGGATTTAAAAGAACTGAAAAGTCTAAAATAGCTATGAGCTGTTTTATTATTTTTACTGCTCTCTTCCCAGTGCCACCAACAGTGCTAGAGCATAGTAGGCATTTTATAAATATTTGCTGACTCAGTGAATACATTCCATTAATGACAATGAAGGACAGCAGTAGTAAGTTAAAAAATTATGAAAAAACAACTTGAATAATCAGTTTTGATTTACTAAATTGGGACCAAGGCATACTTTGAATATAATAGCTTCTCTTCTCTGCCCCCCACCCCCCACCTCCATTTGAAAGTCTGCAAGTGGTACTCTGCTAATATCTTCAAAGGGACTTGCTGTTTTCACTGGGACCATAAATGATATGCAGAAGTCCTTGTATGCTTTCCTTTAAGAAACCTGTGAGGTCACTGGAAAACCAGGAGGCCTCTTATTGAAGAGCATCTAGCACTTTTTCCTCTCAGACAAATCTAACGAAGTCACGTGGGTAGCTGTAACCGCCCAGTAACACAGGATGTGGAGGTTACAGTGGGCCATGAACAATTAATCAGCATTATGGCATAACAGCTCGAATATGGAAATTCTAAAGGTCCTACATGTTGATAAATGGCCAATTTATGCTAAGATCCATCAAGTGTGTTGGGGCATTTAGAGCTATCACTGCACAATCATGACATGGTCATTATCAGACCGCAAATCGTCCAAAGAAATGACATGCCTCAGGAAGCAAGATTTGCTGGCGGAGCCTGCCTCTTTCTAAACTCAGTGTGAGGCCAGCTTGCTGTAAACGAAGCCATACAGCATGTAGATTAGCTCATGTGCGGCAGCTGCATGGCGGAAAGCAATTATAACACACAGGCAACTCCACACGCAGGAACTAGCACCTCCTGAAATATGATCACCTCCGCTTCACTACGAAGGGAGGTGCCAAACTGAAATACACACACAGCCGTAATGGAAGAGACCTGAATATATTACGGCAAGGAGCTGGGGTTGCAGCTAAGCAGCTGGCAGAGGCCGCTGTTGAAAACTCTTTTAGCTCCTCTGAACTCTGAAATAGGATTCTTCTAGTGATAGTGCAGTCCACTCTTCCTTTGTTTAAAGTGGAGGATATTCAAGTGAGGGCATCATGGTTTTCTTTCTGTTGATTGTACTAGACAGGATAGTGACTTCCTTACCATTGGCATACCCTCTTCCTAGAGGATCCCTTTCTTGGAAATGAGTGAGCATTGGGTCAGAAGGGCAGACTCAGTGGATTGTATGATTGATGGACACTAGACCCCAGCTGGACCAACCTAACTCTACCCCCCCCACACACATAATTCAAAGGCTTATTTAGTATTAGGATATATGGTGATGTAAAGCTGGGCCTGGTGTGGTCATTTCTGGCACGTGCACAGTGAAGCAGGAATAGACAGTATGCAGAGTGAGAAGGAGCCCAGTAGATAATACAGACACATGGACCAGAAATAACATGGTTGGAAGGAGATGATTCAGTCAGCTTCTGACTTTCCATATCCTAGTGAGCCTCCCATGAAGTCCTGCTGTAATTTCTTCTCTGGGTTTCTATGAAATATTTCTACATCCTTTCATAAAGGCTTCCTTTCCTTTATTCTACTTTGAGTGGCTTTCTGTTTCTCAGACACTGACTAAATGATGCCCCCCCACTCCCCGCCCCAGACTTCCTGTACAGCTTTGGCTGAGAACTTACCATATACCAGAATTTGTTTTGGTGATTTAGGTATATCATCTTATTCAATGCTTTCACCAACATTCAAAGTCAGATATGGTTATTATTATTTTTTTTAATGAGGAAATAGACTTGAAAAGGCTAGATAATATCTCTAAAGTCACACAGTTGATAAGTGGAGGAAGTGGTGATTTCTATTGAAGTTACATTTGCATCGAAATTGATTTTACATTTTCTGTGAAATCATTAAACCACCTACTATATAGTAAATGATTTATGCTATAATTTGAGAACAGAATCTATGCTGAATTACTGAATCAACTTGGGAATATGACTAGAAACCAAATCATCTTTATTTAAAAAGCTAACACTACCTATGTTTACTTGCATAAGCGTTAAAGAAAATAGGTTATGTATAAGGATCTTTCTGGGGTAGAAAGAAGGGGTAAATGTTTTAGAAGTGTCACCTAGACTATTTATAGCATATTCTTGCTTACAGCTTGCTGATGTATCAATTTTGATGCTCAAAGGGTGACAGAGGCCACTGGTTATTTTGAGAATTGCTCATATTAGCCTCTTATATGGAGAAAATAATCAGATAATAAGATTAACGTTATTTTATCTAAATCAAAGTGTTCTGATACTCACTACTCTTTCCTTTTTTCGTGTTTCTTTAGAGCATAAGGACATAAATGTATTTCTTAGCTTGTAACATTTAGGATCTTTGTTCTCTTTAATTTTTATTTTGCCTTGAGCTTTTCTTACCATGATGTTTATAAGACAATCCATGATCTGTCTGCAATCAGTGTCTTCTTTGTGGCCATTACTACCCTTTACATGTTCAATATTTCAGCCAAACTGAATTGCTTAGAGTTCCTCATACATTCCCATACTCGGTCTGCCTTGTCTGGTGCTTTCTGCCTATCAACACGTCACCCCTAAGTCTAAACACATAAATATATTACCTGTCCTTCAAGACTCAGTCAAATATTACTCTTTCATAATGAAACTTTCCTTGGTTACCATAGATTTCAAGCAACATTGTCTTCATCTGAATACCTGCCATTTCTAGTTGCACCACTCTCATAATCCCTAATAGTCAAAACCTAGATATTGTAGCAATTTCTGCACATGCCTTCTCATTGCTGTGCTGTAAGCAACTGGAGGGCAGGATGAATTTTGGTCTAATCTATCTATCCTCCCTAACACAAAAACAGCTTTTGTGAAATACTCAATAAATATGTTAAAATTAACAAATGACTAAGAAAAACTTTTATGTGGGTAATTTTAATGTAGTTCTGATATTTGTATTTCTCATCTCCTGGAACACTAAGATGTAGTGTACACATTTGTTATACTTAGCATACTTCTGCTTTATTACAATACATATTTATTTAGTGAAGGAGGAAGGAAAGAAAGAGTCACTGAAAAATGTTTTCTCTTTTTTTTTTTTAAGAATTTATTGGGGAGTTGGGGGAGAGGAACAACGTTGAGGAATTGGGGAAGGGGAGCAGCCAAGTAGTTGTCCTTCAATCTTAGTTGTGGAGGGCACAGCAAGCTCAGCTTCAAGTCCAGTCACACCACTCAGTTCAAAGTGCTGTGTTCAATTAGTTGCGGGTGGGTGTAACCAGCATTCCATGTGGGAGTCCAACCAGCAGCCTTGTTGTTAAGAGTGCACGCTCTATCGCCTGAGCCACCTAGGGGGCAGCTGAGCTCAAGGTGCCCAGTTCAGTCTTTAGTTGCGGGCGGGCATAGCCCACCATCTGGAATAGGCAACCTTGTTGTTAGGAGCATGTGCTCTCACCAGCTGAGCCATCCTACCACCTGTTGGCAGCACAGTGGCAGCTCAGCTCGGCTGTAGCTCACTGGCCCATGTGGAAATTGAACCAGCGACCCCGTTGCTCAGAGCTCGCACTCTTGGGCAAGCTCTTAACCAACTGAGCTACTTGGCCGGCCTCTGAAAAATGTTTTCTAACATGATTCATTGAGGAGGAAAAAACACTGAATGGCCTACTTTTCAGTATTACTTGTTCTTTTTAATTATGTGGAAGCAGCCTTGGTGAAACAGGCCCTGTAGGCTGAGGTTGATGGCCACTATATCAATGCGATATGTGGAGTGTATTAGAAAGGATGCTTAGCTCTCATTAATATGAAACCCTGATTGAACTGGCTTAAAAAAAGGGCAAATTATTAATACACTTTACAAAATGTCTGGAGGTGGTGAAGCTTCAGAGTCAGTTAAATTCATGACTCAACTACATCAAAGATCCAGGTTTTCTACTCTTAGCTTGTTGCCTTTGTTCCTGTAATAGGTCAAGTAGTCATGATTTTAGTGGTTTTAATAATCATATACAGGTACAATACTATCCAAGGTAAAAGAGGACACGTCTTCCTTTGAGGTTTTCTTTTTCTTTTAATTTTTAAATTTTTTTTGACAGCAATAAAACCCATTGTAGAATCCCTGCAGCAGTCTCCTCCTTATTTCTAATTAGCCAGAGTTGAGTCACATGACTAATCCTAAACCATTTCTGGTAAAGGTATTAGGTTACCATAATAGGACTAGACTTTGAGGATTTACCTCTGATTTTGGAATAGGGTCACCATCACTTCTGGAAAGTGTGTCTCTCAGTGAAATCAGGAATCTGTTATCAAGGGCAAAATGTGTAGTCGCTTTTGGAAGGCAGCACCAGTATTTGTCATAAACAAAATAAAAATATTCCTTTATATAGATCAGTGATTCTCAATTGTGGAGGGTGGAAAGATGTGGGCAATTTTGCCCCCCTACTACCAGGGGGCATTTGGTAATGCCTGGAGACATTTTTGGTGATCACAGCTCAGGGGAGTGGAGAGGCTGCTACTTGCCTTCTGGTGGGTGGAGGTCAGGGATGCAGACTACAGTGCACAGGACAAACCCCACAACAAAGAATTAACTAGCCCTAAATGTCAATAGTGCTGAGGTTGAGAATCTTTGACATGAATATAACTGCCCTTTGGGTCTGACACATTGTTTAAAAATCTTACTGTTTATTCATTACATTGACTTGAGACAGTGAGGACTACTGTCCATCTATATTTTACTTTGGAGAAATATTATACCAATGAATTATCATCCATTCAAACAACAGCAAAAAGATTGCATCAAATTACCTGGCTGGTCACTTAGCAAGACCCTAAGGGATTGAATAGGACATATAACAGGATAGGTTCTGAAAATGAGTCTGAAGTCAAAGAATGAACCAGGAGACCAACCTGGGAGAGGTATAATTACTATTTCCTTTATTGAATGAAGTAAAAAAAATAACCAAGGGTCAAGAAAAGGTGGAGGAATATTTTTTATTTGAATGCCTACTATTGTAGCAGGCACTAACAAAAGAAATTTAGAATATGTATTATAATATTCCAGATGAAAAAACTGAATTTCAGTGATGTTAAGAGAATGGTTGAAAAAAATCTTATGTTCAACAGAAAAAAAGGTCTCTTCAAACTTTATAATCAGGGAATCATTTTCTCTTTGGATGTTTTTACCATTTCTAAGTATGTGAGGAGGTTTAGTTGACCTCATCACTTAGGAGGAATTTGGAATATACCAGTTGGAATTTTGAGACTGGCTAGTTCTGTAAACAGTATTTGTCACACTTTCTTGCTATTGTTTTATTCCTTTGTATTATCCTTGAAATAACAGCTGATTCTGTAGGTCAATCTCTCAAGGCATTAGAATATCATTTTCTTTGAAAACTGCAGTCATGCATTATTGTTTTTGTGTTTTATGCAGCTTCTGGCACAATGGGCCACACACTGTAGATATAATGAACATTTCTTAGTATTTTTGACTCTACAACTTCCAATTTCTCTTTGTATTAATGGGCAATCCATCATTGTGTTTAGAAGCAGAACACTGTGTCTCACCAAGAAGGATGAAAGAGTCATACTCTCCCACTCTCAGCCCTCTGGTCACCAGCACAAGGGGCATTTGACCTAAGCATCACCGGTGTGATGCTCTCCTCTTGGAAGTTATGCCACAGAAAGCTTTGAAGCTAAGGATTCTAGATGGTGTAGTTGCAAGATGGAAGCTCTATGGTTCCTTAAGTTGCTGCTTGGAAAACAGCTTCCTGGGAGAACTGCTTGATCCACATTGGACTGTGTGACATGTCAAGCAGTAAGATTTCAGATATTATTTGTTTATTGCAACCTAGCCAAGTCTTCCTGACTAATGCACCAATGAAAAAGTATTTGCCAATAAAAGTGCTTAAAAACTACCCAGTGAGGGTAGTGAAGGGGGAAAGAACAAAATTGTTATAGTCTGACAGGGCTATTTGGAACTCCAATTTTACCACCTATTAATTGAGTGACTTTAGGCATTAGTTGAAGGGAAGCTGGAGGTAAGAACTGGGCAATGTTTTTTCATATCCTGGATAGAGAGAGGATACAGGTCCAGGGAAACTTGAATGAGACAGATCCCATTAAAACCTTCTCAGCTCCAGGACAATATATTCACCAAGAAACCTCTCATCTCATTTTGGTTTCCCAAAATGTCTTCTCTATTTTTCTCTGAAAAGTATTCTATTGTGTTTGTCACACAAACTAATCTCTTGTGAATTTTGATGACACAGGCTTTTTAAAAATAGGCCTTATGCCTGCATTGATGAGCTAAAATGTCATGCTTCAAGTCGGGCGGGTGGCTGGAGATTAAAATTCCACAGTTCATAGGGTGATCTTGAGCCTTCTCTTGCCCATATACTTCTCCCCTATACTTGCTGCAGAACCCGCAGGTGGTTGCCCAGTTGATTATTCAGATTTAAGCTTTACTGTTGCTCCTTCATTTTGCATCCTCAAATCAGTGTGATGGAAATTCAGTGTTATGCAACCTGAAACTAGCATTTCACAGACATTATTCTTTTGTGCCAAAGAGCTTGCTCTAATATAATGTCCAGCCTTCCCACACTTATCACATTTCCTTTCCCTACTGAGTTCTCTGAAGCATTTTTGCTAAGTAGTTACAGAGCCACAGTAGAAATAGTCCTATCTCTGGTGGTCAGATTTGCAGATTTATCCCAAACCATTGTAAACCCCATACCCATGCTTCACATATGCAGAACGTCCAGTGTTATGGCAAACAGGTGAGTCATTCTGGGGTGCCCTCTTTGCCATTAGCCTTACTGCAACGGGCTTGTGGTGCACTGGACTAGAACTCCCAACAGCTCCAGTTGCTGCCTGCTGCCTCAATGAATTTTAGATTAACAGGCAAATGAAACACTCAACCAAGTGAAAGGAATTCAGAAGGCAGAGGCTTCCTAGGATCAGACTGTGCTGGGCGTTTGGCAAAAAGGACCGTGGCTATCTGTGTGCAAAAATTAATCCAGATAAATCAACCCTTTACAACAAACCTGGCCTCAAATCACTTAAATTAGTGAAGTTCAGCTGTAGAACAGTATCTGAACAGAACCTACACATTTGCATGCTTCCTACACATGCATACATGCTAAATGATGAGCTTGGTAATGATTGGGAACCCCTCATTTCTGAGACTGATAACTTTCTACAGTGTTTCTTTGTTGAACATTAATTAGGATAGAGTAATAAAGCTTCAGATGTAGTCTCCCAAGCAAGATAGCTTGAATTCATGTTTATGAAAGCATTTTACTAACCTGAGAATACACTTCAATGGGAATATGAGAATAGCTTTTTTCCCCCTTAATCTGACATTTTAGTAAATATTGCAAATCTTTCCATTTTATACCTATTATAACCATGGCCCAGCTTTGGTAGTCCAGCTTCTTATCCCCCTTTTTATTTGGATAGAATTCACCATTGTGCTGAGGTGTAGAACTCACAGGCCATGAATTTAATTTGGGGTGTGGATCTGTATTTCTTCCTGGTTTAAAATAAGCATATTTATTGGGTTGTCCGAAAAGTCATGACATATTTTGTCTATGTTTTTCAAAGGTCACTTATTTATATAAAGAACAAAGATCAATCAATGATATATTGCCCATTTTGTTCAATAACCTTTTGCCATCTTTCAATGAGCTTCAAAATTCCTCCTTCATAGAAGGACCTGTCTTTATTTGCAAAAAACTGAACAAGGTGCTGATTTACAGCCTCATTTGAATTGAACGTTACACCATGCAAGGAGTATTGAGGAGAGCTAAACAAGTGGAAATCTAATGGCACAAGGTCAGGCGAGTACGGTGGGTGTGGCAACAGATCCCATCCAAGCTCCAGTAATTTTTGATGGGTGATCAAACTTGTGTGTGGTCTCACATTGTCGCGATGAAACACAACTCCTTTATAATTAACAAGCTCTGGATGTTTCTGGTTGATGGATTCATTCAAACTGTCCAATTGCCTATATTCGAATTGATTGTTTGGTTCCTTAGTAGGAGCTTGAAAAACACGACGCTTTTAAAATCCCACCACACTGAGAGCATAAACTTCCTTTGATGAATGTCTGCTTTCGATGTCATTTGAGGCAAATCATCACATTGGGACCAAGACCGTTTTTGCACCACATTGTTGTAAACAATCCACTTCTCATCACCAGTTATCAGTCACTTCAAAAAAGGATTGTTTTCCTCATGTTTAATGAGCATATTGCAGATGTTTATATGCACCGTCAAATGAACTTCTTTAAGTTCATGTGGAACCCAAATATCTAAAAAAAAAAAAGCTTACTTACGTATCCCAGCTTCTTCAGGTTGTCGTGAATACTTGAATGATGGATGTTCAATGTTTCTACAATCTCTCGTGTCATATAAAGTGGGTTTGACTCGATCAATGCCTTTATTTTGTCATCATCAACCTCGGTGGGCCTCCCTGACCAAGGAGAGTCATTGAGATAAAAATCACCAGCATGGAATTTCGTGAACCATTGTTGGCACTGACATTCTTGTAGAGCATTGTCATCATAAACTTGATGCAACTTTTCATAAGCTTGGCGTGCATTTTTCCCTTTATGGAAGTAAAACAGTAAAATATGGCAAAAATGCACAGTTTGGTCTCCCATCTTCAACTTGTTGTAAAATCTCCAAAACTCAACCAAATTGCTCAATTTTTTTTTAGAATGAAGCTAGAACTGTCAGCTGTCAAATGATATAGCAATAACATAGATGCGAATGACTTTAGTACTTCCGAAAATGAACTAGTGCCATCTGTTTCAAACATGCGTCATGACTTTTCCCAATAGATCAAAGATCCTCAACAAAAAACACTCAAGTACTTAAGGGATTCTCTAATCACATCTTAGTAAAGGATATTTTAAAAATTTAATTAGTATATCATATAAAAACTCTGATTATATGGAGATACTTAATTAGGAGACCTCATAGGTTTTTGTTTTTCATGAAGCATAAGAACTCTATTTGGTTGAGAAAATACATCTTCAATTAATCAAATTGTGTATAATTTATTGCAAAATTAGAAAGTATTAATAAAAGCTATCATTAGCTTTATTACTAAACATAATTACATATATGTTACTTTATATTTCATGTAAATATTTTTGAATATATACTATGTGCTAGACACAGAACCTAGTGCTTTATAGGTATTATCTTAATCTTTACTGTATTCAATGATGATAGATAGCTTTATTATTCCATGTTTTACAAATATGGGAATTAAAGTCTATAAATGTCACATGGCAGGTAACTGTTGGTGCTAGGATTTGAACTCAGATTTGTTTGGCTCCAGAGTCCACATCTTAACCATTCTACTACTCTGTCTCCCACACTTACTGGGTGAAAAAACTTGTTAGATAATTAGATGATTACACAAAACCATGTCATGGAACAGTTTCAGTTAGGTCATTTTGTGGCTTCGGAATGTGTCAATTTCACTGGGCTGAACCACATTTCCCAGAACTCCCTCTTGTATACATCCAGCTATGGTAGGCCATAAGAAATAGCCTCATGGGAGATTTGGAGGGTGGAAGTGAAGCAGCAACAATGCTGCAGATCACATGCAGCATCCCTTTCTGCTGGCTCACCTTATTGGCGGGAGGCAGTGGCTAGGCCTGCACTGCTTACCTTCCCTGAGACTATCCATCAGCTCTTCTAGCACATGGGCCAAGTGTGTGGATGTTTAGCTCCGTGACAAGACCTCTCTCTCCAGCTTCTGCAGGACTCTCATCCCATCGAGGTCAGAGTCAGTAAGAACTTGCAGGGGCTTTATGCCATCCTTCTGGGTTTCCAGCTTACCCTTGAACTTCCCCACTTTATCTCATCCCTTCCCAACAGCCTTTCCTGCAGGCTTCAGGCTTCAGCAGTACCACCAAGGACAATGACCTCACAGAGACTGCTTAACCAGCTCCATAATTGCCTAAGTCAAGCACCTGTAACAAAGTACATATATCCTCACTCCAACCTACTGCTATCAGTCAGCCAGGGTTCAGTCTTTTACGTACTTTCTACTGCTTCTCGGATTGAACCCTGAGCAAGTGATAGGAGTACACTGGAAAATTACCTAGATTTGTGGATTGAAGCTGGCACATATCCTATCTTCTATATTACAGACCTTATTTCTGGATCCTGGAAACTTCAGAGTAATCTGTGAAACAGTAAATCTGTCTCTCCACATTTTAGCCCTAAGAGAAAAGAAATATGGGATGTAACAGGAAGACAGTATGAGCAAATGAACACTTCCAACCCACAGGAGTCAGCCTAGAGAGGGCAGAGATAGGCTGCCAGGTTTAAGTCTTGGTTCTTTTACAACTTACGTGCTTAGTGATGCTGGGAAAGTTCTTTATCCACTCGGGGCCTGTTTTCTCATCTGCTAAAAGGGATAATATAAGTATTTACCTCATATGGTGTGTGAGGGTTGAATGAGTTAACATATGTGAAGTGCTTAGAACATTATAAGGTTTACATTATGTTGGCTGTTATTGCTATTTTCTATTAAGAGGGAAGTGATCTGCCTATCCTTTTCCAGGAGTGTTTAATTCCATCCGAACATTTTAGGGAGTGAAAACCCATGCTAGAGGTCCTCTGTAGACTTGCTTCAGGCCTTTTTTTTATCCCATATCACCACTCACTTCTCTCCTTTGACTATATCTTGCCTCTCTTTAAATCTTTTTTTTTGGGGGGTGGGAGGAGTTCAAGATAGGAAACAGGTATGTGAGAAAGACATCAGAAGTACGGGTCTAAGAGACAAGAAAGAAATTAAGAGTTTCATTAAATTCTTTCCTTACATCAAGGCATGTAGGGGACATAATGTACTAGGAAAAAAAAATGGTCCTGACTAAAGAGGACTCATGTCAGTGGCAGGCCCTTATAATAACCAAGGTCTTGGTGGAGTTCGCAGATTCTCACTGTGTGTGCTCTACATTCAGACATACTGAAAAGGAGGTGGAATGGTGGTCAAGAGAAAGTACTCTTGTCATCCTACCATTGAGCTCCATTATTCTCCTTTAAGAAATAAGTGCGGTGTTTTTTTTCCCCTCACACACATTCTAGTACATTTTTCTCTGGCTTATCCTGGAACAGCTCACCTTCTCTGGCTCGACAAGATAGGAGAAACCTTTTGAATGCAGCTGCTTGTTTGGGCTGATAGAGGGCCTGGGCAGACATTTATTCATTCCTTTTAGAAGACAGCCTCTTCCCTTCCCCCCAGGAGTTACCTTTTGCCGAAGTGGCTGCTGTCTGGCAACCAGGAGGTCTAGGATGGTCAAGTTTCAAATGTCACCATGCAAAAGGCAGTCCCAAGAACTGAAGTCAAGGATTGAAATGCCAGACCTTAAATGTCCCTCAAATACATGTTTTCCCAACTAGCAACTTGCTATAGAAATAAACAGAAATTATACGAAAGTCCCTTTCTCCCTGCCTCTCCATTTCCCTCCCAGTGTTCCAAGACCATTACATGGAGTACTTTGTGATAAAAAGGTATCTTGGCATGGCCCATTTAGTATTTTGAAGCATAGAAATGAAATACGGTAGGGCACATATGCCACAGAACCACTAAATGACAGAATCATCACTGGCCTAGTTTTCTGAGTCACTGTGACAGACACAAGGGGATTGCTTTTAAAGCTCTTGATGACACATCAGGAACAGGGAAGAGGATGTCTGCTTTAGAAAAGAGACTTACAGAATCTTACATTCTGACTTGGAAATAAGTTTTTAAATTCAGACTTATTTTTTTAGATGGTGCAGAGAAAATGAAAGGCAAATGACAGGTACTTACCTGAAAACCTCAGATAGAGAGTCCTTATCCAATAGCCTGTCAACGCCCCAGCAGAGAGAATGGGACAAGCCCACTCTTTGCTACTTAGGGTACTGGGGATGCCGTCAGCTACTGCAGGGGAAATTTAGCCACAGACTAATGAGCCAAAGAAAACATTACTATTTAACTATTATAGGCTACTGTAATTGTAATTCAGTCTCCTCACCATGAACAACAAATGAGTGAAGCTAACTAATGCAGAAGGTTGAACTCGTTTTCTTTTGAAGACCCCCAGGAGAATTTTCACAGTGTCTTTCTGCTCATGCGACCCAGTTGTTTTCTTGCTTGTACAGTTACTCATCTGTCTCTGGATCTGGGTGGGATCAAGAGAAACAAGGGAATGAAATTTCAAAAAGAACTGGACTAGCTTTTGATGATGCTGAGAGAAATGGGCTTTTGGGGGACCTCTAATGTCTTTAATATCTGCCCTGTGGAGAAGGCTGGTAGCTCAAGTATAAAACTTGCACACAACTCCCAAGTGAAAGGAAAGAAACCCAAAATAACAGAAACTCTCTCATTGAAGCAAACAAATCAACAAACAGAAAAGAAGTCCATACTATATGCCCTGGTTGAGTAATTATATTGGAAAGGGTCTCTGGGACAATCCATTTGCTTTATACTACAACTTTTTTTCTTTAGTTACTGGACTGTCTACTATATTAGTTGAAGCATACAGACCTTAAATGAAAAGTAGGCTGATTAAATACAGCAGTTTGGGGGAATAGATCTAAGATGGTGGAGTAGATAAACGCTGTGCTTGACTCCTTCCATGAACACATGAAAATTAAAACTAAATTATAGAAAAATCAACCTGGAGAACCATTTGAAGTCTAGCTGGACAGAAGCTTTATAACTAGGAATAGAAAGAAGAAGCCATGTTGAAACTGGCAGGAGTGGCAGAGATGAGAAACAGGCTGTCTCAAACCTCCATGTGGCAGTTGAGAATCCAGAGGGATATCTTGGCCACAGAGGTTACCCTGGAGGAATGAGAACCCCCGGCCATACACCAGGCTCCCCAGCCTGGGGTACTGTTGCCAGGAAGTATAGCCCGTACAACATCTGGCTGTGAAAAATAGTGGGGATTCCAACCTTTGGGTAGAACAGAAGGCTGTGGTAAAGCTAGACATCCTCTTAAAAGGCCCATACACAGATTTACTCACACGCTGGGTTCTGGAGGGATACTGACAGAGGAGGCATCAAAGACATACAGGGAAAGACTGAGCTGTGTGGTTTTGGAGTGAGGACTGGAGGGACAGTCGCCATTTTCCCTGTGTGGTGTCCTTCTCTTGTGAAGCTGGCAGGTAGGCACTGTCTTGCCTGTGTTAAGCCCTCACCCCATATCCTGGCCATATCTGAATCTGAATTGGCCTGTTGAGCTCCATGTTCCACCCTGCTGTCTCCCTGGGACCCTGCCCTACCCAAGTCCCCTAATGCTAAAGATACTCAAAAGCAGCCAGCCCAGCCCACATTGCACTCTTTCTTGAAAAACTATCAGGGTCTGTGGTCCCCAGATGGTTCGTATTGGCCTCAGTGTGCTCTGAGACTTTTCTGAGTAGCTCCAGGCTCAGCACTGGCAACAAAGTAGAATCTAATCTGGTGACCACAACTCTTCCCACTCTTGTGACTTCCTGAGACCCTGTCTCATCAAACTCACATACCTCATGAGGCTTTATCAGTGACTGAACCTTAAGGGAAACAGCAGGTGGCAGCAGGCCTCGGGGTGTCCTGGGCTTTTGGCAGAGCTACCCCAGGTCAGGTACTGGAGGAAGCTGTCCTTGGTTCACAGTGTGGCCTCTTTCACATATCTCCTATTTTAGCACAGGTAGCAAACAACTGCAGATCACTTTGTAGCTCCTACCAGGTAGTCCCTGGCCAGTCACAGGCAGTGGCTGACCTGGACCTGCACCAGAACCCCTCCCAAGAAGCTCCAGAAATAACATACATCTGAAGTTTGGCTTCAGACCACAGCAGAGCACAACCCAATTTGCCCTACAAGTAGCACACACAAAGGGCAGTCTCAACCGGCACCGGAATCTGCTGGGGCAAATCCTTCTCAGTGGAGTAAGCCCCCACACAGTAGCCTGTAAGCTATCGATGTGTCCAAATCCCACAGCCAATGAGCCTGAGGGCCAATCCTGCCCACTGATGTGCCCACTGCAATCAAGACTCAACTATAACAGGAGGGTACACACAACCCACACAAGGGACGCTCCTGGAGCACCCAGAGCAGATGACCAAGGAGATTGCACCAGGGCCCCATGGAGCACCTACTACATAAGGCCACCCACCCAAGACTGGGAGACATAACAGATTGACCTAAAACAAACACAGAGAGGTAGCCACAGTGAGGAAACAAAGAAATACATCCCAAATGAAAGAACAAGTGAAAACTCCAGAAAAAGAGCTAAATAAAATGGAGGCAAGCAACCTACCAGAGACAGAGTTCAAAACAATGGTTATAAGGATGCTCAAGGAGCTTAGTGAGAACTTCAACAAAGAGATAGCAAGCATAGAAAAGGACTTAGAAATCATAACAAGAACCAGTCAGAAGTGAAGAATACAGAACTGAAATGACGAATTCACTAAAAGGAATTACCAGCAGACTAGATGAAGCAGAAGATTGACTCAGTGATTTGGAAGACAGTGTAGCAGAAAACACCCAATTGGAACAGCAAAAAGAAAAAGGAATCCAAAAAATCAGCGTAGTTTAAGAGACCTCTGGGACAAAAATCAAGCATACCAATATTCGCAGCATAGGGGTATGAGACAAGGTATTGAGAAGTTATTTGAAGAAATAATGACTGAAAACTTTCCTAACATAGTAAAGGAAGTAGACATACAAGCCCAGGAAGTGCAGAGTCCCAAACAAGATGAACCCAAACAGGCCCACAACAAGACATATGATTAAAATGGCAAAGGTGAAAGACAAAGAGAGAATCCTCAAAGTAGCAAGAAAAGGCAACTAGCAACTTATAAGGAAGCTCCCATAAGATTGTCAGCTGATTTCTCAACACAAACTTTGCAGGCTGGAAGGGTTTGGCATGAAATATTCAATGTGATGAGAAGTAAGGACCTATGACCAAGTGTACTCTACCCAGGAAAGCTATCATTTAAAATTGAAGGACAGATAAAGTGCTCGCCAGACAAGAAAAAGCTAAAGGAGTTCATCACCACCAAACCATTATGATAAGAAATGTTAGAGGGACTTCTTTAAGATGAAAAAAAGTGAAAAAATATGAATAATAAAATTGCAATAGCTACATATCTATCAACAATTACTTTCAATGTACATGGTTTAAATTCTCCACTCAAAAGACATAAGAGAGCTGAATAGATAAGAAAACTAAACCCTTACATATGCTGCCTGAAAGAGACTCACTTTAGATTGAGACACACACTGACATAAAATAAAGGGATGGAAAACGTATTTCATGAACACGTAAACAACAGCAACAACAAAACTGGGGTAGCAATATTTATACTTGACAAAGTACACTTTAAAACAAAGGTTTAACAAGAGACTAAGAAGGACTCAGTAATCCTACTTCAGGGTATTCATGTGAAGAAACCCAAAATGTTACTTCAAGGGGCTGATGTGTGTATCCATATATTCATTGTAGCATTGTTTACAATCACCAAGATGTGGAGGCAGCCAGGGTGTCATTTGATGGAAGAATGGATACAGAGGAGGTGGTACATACATACAATGGAATATTTCTTGGCCAGGGGAGGGAATGGGATCTTGCCATCTGCAGAGTCATGGATGGACCTGGAAGGTATTATGCTGAGTGGAGTGCATCAGAAAGAGCAAGACACATGCAATGTGATTTCACTTATATGTGTAATGTAAAGAACAAAATGAACAAACAAAACAGAAAAAAACCCACAGATACAGCAAACATTTTGATGGTTGCCAGATGAGAGGGTGGTTGGGGAACAGGGTGTAAAAGGTGAAGAGATTAAGAAGTACAAATTAGTAGTTACAAAATAATCATGGGGGTGTAAACTAAAGCATAGGGAATATAGTTAATGATATGGTAATAACTATGCATAGTGCCAGGTGGGTACTAGACTAGTCAGGGGATCATTTCTTAAATTATGTAAATGTGTAGCCACTATGCTGTACACCTGAAATTAATATAAAATAATATTGAATGTCAACTGTAATTGAAACATTTTAAAAAGGAGGGGAAAGGTGAAGGGGAATAAGAGGTCCAGATTTCCAGATATAAAACAAATGAGTCATGGGGATGTAATGTACAGCATAGGGAATATAGTTAATAATATTGTGATGGGGTGGTGTGGTGTTAGATGGAGCTGGACTTATCATGGTGATCACTTCTTTAGGTATATAATTATTTAATATGGTGTACACCTGAAACTAATATAATATTGTATGTTAAACATATTTTTAATAAAAATCTTAATAAAAAGTAAATGTAATAGGTTGAATTTTGATGACTTATGGAGTATGCAGCTTTAGGAACTAAAAATATAGGACTCCTCATTAAATTTAAATTCCAGATAAACAATGACTATTTTGTAATATAAGTATGTCTCAAATATTGTATGGGCTATATTTATACTAAAAGTGTTCACTATTCAACTGAAATACTTATAGTAAGAATATTTGTTTACCTGAAATTCATTTTTAACTGAGAGCTCAGTATCTTATTGCAACCCTAGTGCCATGCTAAGTTTAAATAGTAAGATTTTAATGGACTCACAGATAAACATTTTTAAGGGATTGGATGGGATAATGTGTGGGATGTGTTTACTTATGGCTGGGCAATCTTGCTCCTGAACACCAGGCTGTACTTGCTAATGAGGACTACTGTCATTGTTCTTGTACCAGGGCCACAGGTGGCCACCCCTCCAGGGCAGCTTGAGGCCTGGAGTGTGCTGCTTGCCTTTTAGGGAATCTGTTGGTGAGGAGCTGTATCTCCTAGAGACCCTCAGACAGCTGTAGCAACCCCACCTCTCCTCTCAGTGTCCAGTAGGTCCTGCTGGGAATGATGGGAACTTAAAATGTTTCACCCTCTCTTTGGTTAGGAATATTCTTTTTTCCCCACCTCAATTAGAGGGGGGAAAAAAATCTGTATCAGAGCTTACTTTTGGATGTACTCAGTCTGTTTTCTATGTAATGAATGGCTAACCACCGAACCTGAAAATTCATCTCTAAGTAGATTTCTGTAGACATTCATGCAGAGCAGAGTGATGTAAGTACTGTCATGAAGTGTAAAGTTGGGCCACAAAAGAGTTGTTTGGTAATGACTTCTGTTTGCTTTAGGGAGATGATTTTGTAGAAGTCTGAGTGAATAAATTTTTAAAAATAATATAACTTGGAAAAGAACGCATTTTGACAGGTGTTAAAGTGAGACTGGAAGTGGAATGTTGTTTGACTGACCAATATTTTCTTCATTTACTAACTCATTGATTCATTTTAAAAGAGTTTATTGATGACTTATTGTGTACTAAGCATGACCCTGGGTATTCACTGGTGAATATGACATGATTCTTGACTGCAGTTGGCTACTTGTGTTGGTCGAAAGTCTGGCAGAAGAGACGTATAAATAATTGAAGATAATACAGTATGACCAGTGTTATGAGGAAGGTAAATTGGGGTTGTTTTTGAGTGACAGAGGAGAGACTTGTCACAGATCGGGTGGCAGGGGGAGAATAGAAGGTTCTTGGAGGAGGAGATAGCTGAAATGGGTCCTGAAGGGGAGGAAGGAGTTAAGCAGATGAAGAACTGGAAGAAGGTTGTTCCAGGTAGAGAGGGTAGCATATGTGAAGGCCGCAGGGGGAGGGCTCATCATGTTAAAGGTGCTGGTGGTAGTCCAGTGGTATTGTTACAATACCTGGTAAGGGGTAGTATAGAGAAAAGTGAGTATAGGGCAGTAGGGCAGTATAGAGAAAAGTAAGGCTGGAAACATGAGATAGGGGCCCGGTCTCCAGGGCTGCTTGTAAAGCTTAGGGATTTGGATTTTAACCAGAGAGCAGTGGTGGTGGTGGGGGGAGGATGGTCAACAAAAGCTTCCAATATGGGAGTAACACAACCAGATTTGCATTTTAGAGTAATCTACATTCTGGCTGCAGGTTGGAGAAGAGAGAGGAGGGAGGCGAGACCTGAGTCAGGTGACCACTGTAAAGATAGTTTCATTAATCCAAAAGCAGTCGTGACTGTAGTCAAAACACGGTGTTAGAAGTGGAGGGAGAGAAGTTGGGAGAGCTTGTTTCGGGGGATTTAGAACAGATTGGTGTTTAGTGGTAGGCTGGATTTGAAGTGTGGGTCAGGGGGAGATGTCAGTCACTTAGACAACTGGGAGCTGGGAGCGCTGACACAGGTAAAAAGAAGGACCGGTTAGGGCTGTATGTGAAGAAGCTGAGAGGGCATTGCATTGCTTCATAGCTTTCTCAAAGCAAGTGGCATGACCACTTAATTCAGTTATGTCCAATAGCCGTTTTTGACAACTTAATGTGGGCCAGAAACTGGGCACATGAGGATGATGTCAGGGCTTCCTCTGCACTGCAGAAACTCATGGGAGACCATGGGGCTTATGGTCTGCTGAGGGATAGGGTCACACACATCCACAGCTTAACCATAATAGGATGTAGTGTAAGTATTTACATTGATTAAAGTGGTTTTCCATTGCTTCTAACAGAAAACCTAATTTCACTGGGTTTGAGCAATAAAGGACATTTTTTTTTCTCTTATGTAGCGTGTCCATCTGGCTTGAATTGATTTATGTTTAGTCTGATTTAGTGGATCAAAGGTGTTGTTAAGGACCCTTAGTATCTCATGCTTGTCTTCCACAGCATCAAGGTCATTATAAAACTGTCGTCTACTCATGTTCACAGAAGTTTTTTCCCTTCTCCAGGAGCTCTCCTAAGAAAAGCAGGAGAGCTGCTTTCTCCCTCCTCTTGTATCTTTGGCTTGATTTGGGAATGTGTCCATATCTGAATCATTAATTGCAGCCAGCAACCATATGGGTTGCACAGGGAGGTATATGGATGTCCAGATAAAAACCTGGGAAGTGACCAAAAGAAAGAAAAGTGCTTGGTGCAGTGAGAGCTCTCACCTCTGCAGGTATGTACAAGGCACTGAGAAGCACAGAGTGGGGAAGACCAGTTGTTCCTGATCAAGTCATAGACGCATTTACAAAGTCAGGAGGACTTCATTGGAGCTGAACCCTGACACATGAAAAGGACCTTTCAAGATGGAGAATAAGGGGAGGGGAGAAGGGTGGAGGCTGCTATCTGTGGACTGAAGACGGGACATGTTGGTTTAGAGACAGAGGGTGGTTGAAGTGCAAATAGGAGGGCATGTATGTGGAGCTGGTGTGAGATGAAGCTTAAATTAGAGGGTCCTAAGGAGCTTGAATATTTTGCTAAGAGAATCCAACCCCATCTAGCAAAGAGTAAGGACCACACCACAGTACTTCTACCTCCATAAAGAAAATGTCGCAAATTCACACCATCAGGTCGGTCTGCATGTGTACTAACCAGGAATCACAACTTGAATGAGACATTGCATAGTATTCGCAGTCAGTCAAAACCTGGTGTCCTTGTTCCTTTGGAGGGGAATCATCACTGAAAACCTGAGGCAGCGTATTGCACTTGGTTGTCATTTCCTGTTGTTCTTTGGATCTTGAAGGACATTTGCTAGCTTGAGGCTGGAAGCTCACTTGTAAGCTCCTCTGGCTGACGGTCAACCTGTCCAGGCTCTGAGAACCCATTTTGGCCCTCCTACTCCCCTTCTCAATCTTTAGTAATAGATTCTTCCAGAAATCTTTTTGTCATTTGTTCCACTCTGAAAATACATTCTGTTTTCTTAGTACCCCTTGATCTTATTGCTGCTCACTTTCCCTCCTTTCATATTATCCCTCAGAACTCTTTCGCCAACATCTTGTGTGTCTTGTTTCCCTGTCTCACTTTCACTGTTCACTCACAGTTGAGCAGAGACCCATATTCCCTTCAGGAACTCACATGACATCTTTTTGTATTAATGACAACTGTTGCCTTTCTTGGTAGGCTCCTTATCCTGCCTTATGGATTTTAAAATACGAAGAACCCCAACCTTTCAGTTTAGCACATTGGTTTCCTGGAGGCAGTATTTTGTTTGCAATCTTTGCAGAGGGGATGTGGGAGTAGCCTCCATAGTGTCACCTCTGTCACTGACATATAGAGCATGGACCTGGCCTCAAATATCAGCTCTCTGCTTGTTGTGCCTAAGCCTTCAAATGCACAGCATGCCATTCAATTTTCTTCTGTCTTCCAGGCTCATGCCCACCCTTCTACATAGTGCCTATTGGGGCTGGGAGTCTGCAAGCTACATTTTCCAGGCTCTCTTAGCAGCAGCTGGCTTTCTGTTGGCATCTGCCAGTAGGAGGCAACAGACAGGAAGAAGAAAGGGTCTGTGGCTGCAGGCTCACTGAGTGTGGTGATTCCTGAGGTGTGGTGATTCTCAACTGTAGACACAACACCACTGTTTCAGTGTTTCCAGCCTTAGCTGAGGAGACGCCTCTTCTGTGGATCGAACAGTAGCATCAGTAGAGGCTTATAGGCTGTATTCAATACAGTGTTATTAGCAAACTCTGGACCTCACCCCTTTTCAGTTTTGCAAATCCAGCCCCTTCTTCCTTCTGTTGTGTAGTCTTTCAGCACCTTTAAAATCCGTTCCCTGAATTAAATTCCCTGTGTGAAATGCCTAGAATGCTTTCTATTTTCCTGACTGGATATAGCAAAATACATGGCAAATCAAATGCAAAAACAGGGTAGCTTTTTTTTCTTTGTTTATGATAGGTTTCATGATCAACTAAAGGAAACTTTTATTATAACTCTTCTCTCAAAGTCCATATATTGGAGCAACTTTGTAGGTATCATAAACATAAAATCAGCACCATCTTTGGTGTGGGAAAACAAAATGGGTGGAGGTCAAGGACAGATCGTCTTACAACAGAAATCTAAGAGGTTAGAGGAGAAACGCTTGTACAGAGGAAAGAACACTATGCTTAAAGTCAAATTCCTGGATTCAAAGTCTGTCTTTATTTACTAACCATACTTCGATGGAAAAATCTTGCGTTCTCTTCGAATCTGCATTTCCTCACTTGTAAAATGGTGACATCAACATCCAATCTGATTCATAATGTCATAATGAAGGTCAGGTGAGAAATGTGTGTGCAAATATTGTTCAAACTTCCTATTGGTCTGAGGGAATTATAGGGAATATTAAAAAGAAAAGGCTGGGTTCCTGCCCTCAGGTTAATGCACACCTAGTTGATGATTTTATAAACAGTTAATACAATTATAGGTACTTACCTGTTTGAAAGCTCAATGCATGAAAAGTAATTCTTAACTAAAATTAGGCATCAAGAATGATTGATACTGCTCTCATTTGGATAAATTGGCTGGAAATGCCTCATCCTTTTGGGACCACAGTTATTTTGCTTTTGTTTTTATCTGTAACTGGGGACCAGAAAGCTGACCTGCCTTCTAAATGTGTTGTATGCATTAATTAACTGCATGTGATTGAATAGCATCCTCAAGACGAGCATGTAAATGCCAAGTGTTCTCATTGATAATAAAGCAGATACTTTCTTGATGGGGTTGTCATGAGGATTAATGATTTAATTGCGACCAAGTGCTCTGATAGTCTTAGATGAAAAGTGCCATAAAACTTTGAAGAGGGATATTATCAAATAGCTTCTGCTTTGGTGCTTGAAAGAGCAACTCAAAATAAGGCAGTGCTGATCTGCATATACCCATCTAAATTTTCCCACCTCCTTTTAACACAGCAGAAATTCAGACAGTGGGAATTGAGGAATGGGGTTCAGAAGCAGGCCTGTAAGAGTAATTAGGAATTTCTGATTTTTGTTCACTTGTAGGCTCATGGGGCCACTTCAAGATTACTTCTTCAAAGTTGTTAACAAATATTGTTAACTGAGAATTAACCGGTGCAAACACTTTTCTATTGATGAGGACGAAGTCTAGTCTTGGCGATTTTGCAAGTAAAACTGTGTGACTCGGTCATTTCCTTACTCCGGCCACACTGGCTTCCTCGCCTTTCCTCCTACTTTCTAGGCTCTTTTATTTTGTCTGCTGACTTTGACATTGTTATTTTTAGCTTCTCAAAGGTCTGTCCTTCCAAATTTCAGATTATGCCCCCTCCTCAAAGAGGTCACACTCTCAGGGCTCTCCCTTGTCCCTAGGCTCATTCCTTTCTGTCACACCAACTTTTCTGATTGTCATAAGTATTCACTTGCAGATCAATTTATCTTTTTATTGGCTCGTTTAAAGATATACTGTCTGTTTTCTTCCGTTAAAACATAAATGCGTGGAGGTAGATATTACCAGTGTCTAGAATGTATTGGCTGTTCAGTGGGGTTTGTTGAGTGAATGAATGATTTATGCTATTTTTGTCTTGAACAAAATTATGCAACTGGCCATCAGTAAGTTAGGCTCACTTTGAAGTATTTATAATAGAGGCTTGGGGTGAAAAATTGAAACTGTCTCTTGGCAAATTTCTATAAAATTGTGAATATCAAAACAGATGTGAAAATAATAGATAATACAGAATCCAATAATACAGGACAAAACCCTTGCCCAACCTAAACCATTATCACTGACATTTCCTTCTCTCTGTACTTGATTTTGTGATTCTACATTATGCAACTTTTGGTCTTAAGCAAATGCAAAAATTAGGTACATTAATGTTCTAGATCAGAGGTCAGTCTGCAAACTAAGGCATGCAGCAACTGCTGGTTTTGGTGAATAAACCTTCATTACAATACAATCATGTTCATTCATTCCATATTTTCTACTTCTGTTTTTGCACAACCAGGGCAGAATTCAGCCAGCAAAGCCAAACATATTTACCTTTACAGAAAAGTTTGCTCACCCCTTTCCAAGAGTTGTTTTTCCCAACTCTTTTTTTAAAAATTGAAATATATTTGACATATTGTGTAAGTTTAAGGTGTACATGTTAATTTGATACATTTATATATTGTAACATGATTGCCATTATAGTGATAATTTTCCCAACTCTTTGAGGGCTAGAAAAATTACTAGAACTTTCAAGTATGTAAAGTGATCCAAATATCATTAGTGGCAGGTTCTGTTTGAAGGAGTTTTGTGCCATAATTTTCTACCCTTTTAAGAGCAAGAAGGTAAATAAACATAGAAAAGAAAAAGTAAAATGAAACTGGCAAGCCAGAGGAACCTCTTTAAAATATCCTCAGGCAAAACTTGGAGTGTTTCACTCCAAAAGGAGCTTTGTTGGAAAAAATGAAATACTGTAATTGTTTGTGCTTTTATGCTGACTTTTATTTATAAGAAGGAGGCTATTTTATCAGCATGCAGATTTGGAGTCTCCTGTTTTAGATTGGAGAAATTGGAGGAGAGAGAAGGGAAAAGATTGGCCCAGTTTTAACAACAAAGCATGTTGTTAATTATAACAAAAATGATTGTCATTGTGTATCTACAATGTAAGCCATGGATTGTGTTGGGTATCTACATGGACGATATCTTATTCTTGCAGGCGGCCTCCATTCTACAGATAAATGCTCTAGGGCTCAGAGGACTACAGCCGCTTGCTCAGGGACCCCTGGGTGACTGATCAGAGGTGGCCTAGCATTAGAATCCATATCTATTTGCTCTTACTTGGGAGAGCAGCAGTTAGAGAAATAGGGGCTGCACTTTACATACAGGGAAGGCATGTTGTATACTTTGATGCACTTTAAATACAGACAATTTTATTTGTCAGTTATGCTTCATTAAAGCTGGGGAAACATAAAACACATATATGCATATGGACATGCATCCATACATGTACATATGCACAGGAAAGGCAGAGCTTCTACAAAGAAAATGTTAATTCTCACACCCTTTCTTTGTGAGTGAGCCCAGACTAAGGGCTCTCAGCAGTGTGCAGCCGCCAGCAGGCCACTGACTGAGCTGCTTTAACTTGAAGGAGGGAGGCAAAACACCTTTCCCATGTTAACTCCCAGATCTTTCTTTTGGAGGAGTAAGAGGTGGCTTTGATAGAAGGGGGGGGAAAGAACCAGAAGAAAGTGCTCTCCTTAGCACTTACCTGTTAATTTGAAATGCCTTTAGCAAAGTCGGCTCCCTGCAAGTTTTTAAGGCGAAACACTTTCCTTTGCATTTTCTTTGCAAAGACAGCTTTTGAGAAAAAGCCTCCTTTTAAACATTCCATGACTTTGGTCAGAGAGCCGGGAACCTGGTATTAAAGATTTCAGCACTGTCAGAAGCTTCCACCAATGAGAGTGCTCCTGTCATTCACACTGGGGCTTGCTCAATATTTCTCGTGTTCCTTGCTTTCACTCTGACAGCTTCTAAGTCTCAGGGGACTAGGGGATTTTTCTTTATCTTTCTATTTCCTCTCCAAAGTTGTGTGTATATTTATGGGGAGACTACCAAGTGGGGCTGGGGGATGGGGAGAAGGTTGGGGAGAATAGATAAAAGAAAAGAACAAGGGTGGAACAATTTTGTGCCTCTTTTGTTACTCTTGACGGAATTTTAAGTAAAAATATTGGCAATTTGTTCAGCCGTTCCCCCCCTTGCTAGTATTTAAAAGCATTCAATTAAGATTTTCTAATGTGTTCAATGAGTTAAACTGTCCTATGGTATTAGAAAAATATTACCCATATAAATAAAATACGTCAAAGCATTAAAAAGCTATTACACACACTGAACATAAAATGGCAGAATAATGATGGGTCCCGCCATGCAGGAAACATATTCAAAAATATTATCTTCCTGGTAATGAAATGCCATCCGTTTCATTTTAAGCTAAATACGTTAGACATATCAGTGGAGTCTGTGCTGACACAGCAGTGAGTTGAAATTGAAAATCTGAAATTATATATATGATTGGACACAGTGTTAAAGTAATTTATAGGAAAAACCACGAATGTGCTGGGTCTGCACCTTCTGGTGAACTCATTTTATAGAATCAGATAGAGGAAAACTCTACCATTTCTAATGTGCAGTTAGAATGGCAGCCTGCCAGGGCCCCAGTATATTCAGTATGAAAAGGGAGAAGACAGACAGAGACGGGGTGGGAGGGGCTAGAGAGGGGGGAGCAGCCAGGGGAGAGGGGTGTCAGGGGGTGAGGGAAAGAGACTGGGAGAAGTAGGGCCAAAGAGGCTTGCCTCAAATTACAGCAATTCTGCATAAGCCATCAAGAAAATGGCATTTGTTTTCATTGCTTTGACCCTAATGGGACATAGCGGCTGTGGGAGCTGTATTACCTATCAAGACAAGTGGGAGATAACAGGAGAACCCATGCAGGGGCAGGTTTCAGGGAGGCTGTGGCCAGGTGCTCTGTGACACCACTTGCTGAGGTGACAGTCAAGCCCCTGATGGAGATCATCTGACCCCAAAAGTTCAGGGGGATCCAGAAGGCTGATAGGAAAGGAGACGGCGACGGAGGGCACTTACAGGCCCACTCCAATCGCCTGTCTGGCGGCTGTCTATCTCCCTGCCCCACTTCTTTCTTGATCTTTTTCAATGTTGTGCATGTTTGGGCACAAAGTGCAATGGGAAGTGGAGTAAGCTGGGGATGAGGAGAAAAACAAGGCTGCGCTTTTGTGTGGAGATGTGTGACGAATGGGTACCCTGATGTGCTTTCCGTCTTTCATTTATATCCATAATCCTGCTTGAAATGTGGATTATTTATTCATACAGAGAGAGCTCCTCTCTTCCTGGAATGCCAGGAAGCCGCTGCTGTAAATTTTCATTTGGTGGCTGCCCTGGCCCAGGCAGAGGTGGTCTAGTTTCTCCCGAAGAGTTCTTTATAGCTTCTGATTTTTAAAGAGAAGGAAGAAAGGGCTGAACATGAAAAAAAGAGACAAGGAAAGCTGTTTTTCATCCCATAGCAGACAACTACCTCTAAGGAAAGAAATGTAGAGTGGAGGGAGAAGTGTTGATGCCCTCAAGTGAAATTGAGATAAAATATCAACAAATCCTTTGACTATCTTACTCCCGCCTTTCACCAAATTGCCATGGGATTTTAGAAGCCTGAGGGATAACTAGAAGAGTAAAAATTCACAGGTCTAGAATGTATCTGGCATCTTTCTTTTTAAGCACTCAGGGTGTTTCCTATTTATTTTAGTAACACTATCAGCCAGTTCTTGGGGATTTTACTCTATGACAGACACGGGGCTCTCAGGCATCATCTCACAGCATCACGACCTACGGGTTATTGTACTTCCCATTTTGATGAAGAGGAAACAGGTTTATAGAGGTCAGATGACCTTCTCCAAGGTTGCAAAGAAAATGAGTGCCCCAGGTTACCAACTCTAAATTCTTCAAAGTCATGATGAGGCAAGAATTTTCTGCCCAGTTTAATAGCAATTCTTATGGGTGAATAGATGGGTTAGATGATTTGTAGCAAGAAAGCCTTTTTCTGAACTCTCCAACCAGCTTAGCTGTCTCTTGTAGCAAGCATCCCATGCCTTTCTTCATAGCATGTACCATGGGTTGTAATTTCTATGTATAAATGCTTATTATTGTCTGCACTAATCACTAAGTTCATGCACACAGCAACTGTGTCAGTTTTGCTCACTGCTATATCTTCAGAACTTGGGACAGTACTTGACACTCAGCAGGTGCTCATTAAATGTTAGTTGGCTGGATAGATGAATGGATGGGTGAATAGGTGCATTTTCATGGCTAGCCTGTAATAGAGCTGGAGCTGGAAATTCATAGGTCATTCCCTAGAAGACTTGTCATTTTTAAATTGTGCCTGTGGTTATGGTGGTTCTCTCCAGACAATGAAGTAATGTTGATAATATCAAAGAATTTGAAAATTGCACGAAGCCCAGTTAGATATCTAATCTACCATTCTATCCAGTGCTGATTCCCTCTTAGCCCTTAAGGTTCTGCTTTGATACATCTTGTGATGGGATGTTCACTATATCACAAGATACCCAGTTTCATTGCTTCACAGCAGTGGTTTGTAAAGGCATTTTGTATAGAGAATCAGATCTACTCCTGGGACTGTCATCATACTGGTCTCTGCTTCTCTGGAGCTCCACACATCAGACCCTTTTACACCTACAGAGACAGTCCTTCAAATGTGTGAAGACAACTATAATATTTTACACTGGCTTCCATTTTGCAGGCTATATCTACCCAATTTTTTTAACCTTGCCTTCTAAGCCAAAAATCATCCTGGTCATCCTGGATGGTCAATGTCTCCTTTAAAATATTTAATACAATTAAAATACTAAACACTGTATTCCAAATGTAATTGAGTCTTTCTGTGATTATTGTTTTTTGTCATCCAAATATGATGCAGTCCTATATTATATACATTTTCATAGCAGCCAGACCAGAGTGTTGAACCATATAAATTTTATGGCCTGCTAAAACTTATTTGTTCAGCTCTTTCATTCACTCAACAAATATTTCTTGAGCCAATACTGTATGCTAGCCACTGGGCAAACAGTGATAATATTATGAATGAGACATGATTTTTGCCGCTGGCTGAGGACCTGCCAATCTAGTGGGTAAGGCATACAAGTTAAAATTATTGTATTCCCTAATCAAAGGATGCGTATTTTAAAGTATTTTATCACATTTGGAATCATGCATTTTACAACCAATGTAAAGAGTTAATACAGCATTTAATTTTATATCCCATTTGTATGTCATTAATGTTTTTGAAAACATTTTATAACTGAGGGAATATGGCAGTTGGAATATTATAAACTTGCCTAACAGCAGTATGTGCCAGGTAAAAGTGTGGTACAAAGGAATGATGCTAATTTCTACTTAGGATGAAGAGAAAATGCTTCACAGAAGAGAAAAACAAATATTTTTAGACCTTGATAGAAGAGCCATAGTTCGCCACTCTTGTGGTAGGAAGCTTATAGGGTAAGAGGGAAATATCTCTGCCAGGCTGAACAGTCTTTTCCTGTGTGAGCAGCAGGAGGAAAACTGGGCTTCACTGTTTAGAAAGCCTTCCCCTGTAAGAAAGAACATGATAAATAAAATAAAAAGGCATACACCATTGCTATAAAAATTTGCAAATGATAAAGAAAAGAGGGCATCTACTTGGAGTTGTATGAAGGGAAGTCTGGAACGATATCACACATTTGCATCCAAGGGCAGCATTTTAAATGTACCTTAAAAGGCTAGTAGGTTTTCAGAGAAGGTGGGAGGAAGGCTTTCCAAAGAGAGAAGTCAACATGAGTGGGGGCCTAGAGGTGGGAGAGATCAGATGGGGTGTGCACAATGGGAAGCAGTTCAGTTTGAATGGAGCCAGGCGTTCCAGCAGAGAAGTGAGAAGGGATAACTTGGAACATACAGAAAAGACCTGAGTATCCGTTGTCCCTTCCAAGTTTAAGTGTTTGACAACCCAGCATGTCTGTCTGGGCTCAAGAACTTGGCTTTTACTCTGGAATGTGTGGTAAGAAACAGGCCGACTCTTTAATTGGTATTGGTTTGCTATAAATAGGAATAAATGGGATTATTGATGTTCTTTTTTATCAAAAGCTACAGAGTTGGGGGTGGGGAATAAATGAGGGAAATACATCATCATGCTAGGAATTTGATTCTAAGCTCCAATATGTTCATGACTTACACCATTTTCTTGTCTGAGGATTCCCATTTAGGGCCTCTTTTTGCATGTTTGTCTTTCCACAATTCCCAATTTCCACAGCTTTGTTTCTCCTGCTTTCAGGTTGGACTTGCTCAACTCTGCCTTCCCACAGTTGCCTTTTCCACTGCAGAACCTCTCATTTACCATGGTTAAATGTAACTATGTTGGCTTTGTTTGCACATTCCATCCTGTCATGATTTCTTTGGATCCTGAACCTTTCATTCCGCATATCACTTACCACTCCCAATTTCTATTTTTTGATATTGAAAATTTTAGAAGTGTGCTTTGCCTCTGTATCCAAATTGGTGACACCAAGTTTCAAAAAAGACAGAACCAAGGAAAGAACTCTGTAGCATTCGGCTAGAGATGGGGCTGGAGCTTGACGCTGTCAATGAGTATGAGTGTTTGAGTATTTTCACCCACCACAGAGGTACCATCATGGAGTCCTTCTAAAATGTTTTTGCTGACATCAAGACAAAAAATATTCATGAGAAACTTCTAAACACCTTCAAAATTATCAAGAACTATCAAGAAGGAAACAGAGTTAGTTTGGCTTGGAGGTATGGTTGAAAATCGTTTTGCAAGATAAAAACTTTCCTCCCCAAAAAGCTGTTCTCTCTGATCTACCTCTTCCTGGTGCCACCCCTGTCAGTTCTCTTCTGTGAAGTCTCAGCAGCCTCAGTCTCCTATCCTCTCTATGGCTGAACTTTGATGAAATGTGCACTCTGGCCCTTGGCCACCCAGGAAGTCATCCAACATTCAAGGAGACCAGAGGGAAGGTCCTTTCTGGGAAGGCAGAATCTAATTTCCACGTCAGTTTTGTTTTTTCTTATGTAACCAGTATCAGTTCTCCATATGTTATGGACTGAATTGTGTTCTTTCCCTTGCCCCACCCCCCAAGTCATATGTAGAAGTCCTCACCCCCAATGTGACTGTATTTGGAGATAGGGCCTTTGAAGAGGTAAAGTTAAATACAATCATAAGGGTGGGGCCCTAATTCAATAGGACTGTCATCCTTATAAGAAGAGGAAGAGATATCAGAGAACAAACTCTCTCCATGTGCACACAGAAGGCTCAGTAAGAAAGGCACACACATAAGGACACAGAGAGAAGGCCACCATCTGCAAAGGAGAGAGATCGCAGGAGAAAACAAACCCGTTGAGACGTCAATCTTAGGCTTCTCACCTCCAGAACTGGGTCACTCAGTCTGTGGTACATGGTAGCCCTAGCAGACGAAGACAAATATTATTGCTAAACACTGCATCCCTCTCCACTTCCCATGGAAATAATCTTACTTTAAAATAGCTTTTTGGGAAGAAAAGTCACTATTTTAAGAGAATACACTATTTCTAATACACATTTTTACTGCAAATGTATTAAACTCTGAAAAAGACCGCTTCAATATTGTTGATATGTAATGCCTCTGTATTTGTGCACACGCACATGCATCCTTCATATTTGAGGATAGCTTGATTCAGAGAAATGGAGTGTTAAGCTGCCTCTCATTTTTTAAAAATATCTGATATTTAGTGTGACATTAATTATAGTGAGTTTCTTCCTAGTTAGCAGTCACCAACCTGGCAGAAAGATCATTAAAAGTTGAGTGTCATGGTAGATTTGCATCTTGTAAATCACCTCAGGTTGATTACCTCATCCTACCCTAAATAACAATCTATGAGAAGACTCATATGTAGAAGGAAATAGTATTCATTCCTCATTTCCAGAAACACATTTTGGTCTGGAGTTCAAGAATCTTAGGGAACACTGTGGCTTTATTGCAGGGGTTCCCTTGAATCTCTGCTGTTGCTCTTTAATCATGGGCCTCTAGTTCTTTTTCTCTTTTTTACTGTGTTTTAAAAATCCTTTAAGGCCATGTAGCTAGATGGGAGACATTTATTTATTCAACAAATATATGCTGGGACTCTATGAAGTGTTGTACATTGTTATGCCAGTAAATTATGGTGAACAAGTCAGAGTACCTGTCCTTGGGGACTTTCACTAAATGGGAGGAGACACGTAAAAATAAATATGATTACAATTGTTTTGAGCACTAGAAAAGAAAAAAAGCAAAAGAGTGTGAGAGAGACTCACAGAGAGAATTCTAGATAACATAAAGGCTTCTTTGAGGAAATGATGTTGAAGCTGAGATGAGAAGTAGAAGAATCCAACCCTGCTGCATATGGACTAGGGAGAGCTAGGCAGAGGGTAGGGCATGTGCAAATAACACGCAGTTCACATACGGTAACTCATTTGACCCTTCTAACAGTCTTACATGGTCGGCACTATTATTGTTCCCATTTTCCAAAGCAGACACTCAAAGATTCAGGCCCAAATAATTTATTTGGGAGGTGATTCCAGAAGGCACTGTGGGGGAGTATAGAAGTGAGAAAGAAATGGAAGAAAAAAAGTGGGAATACATTAATGAGCAGATGATTGCTATGGGCAACCCTACCCGCAGACAGAGATGCTAATTTAATTTTTTAGGTAGAACCCAAACATTAAAAAAAAGTGTGTGTGTGTGTGTGTGTGTGTGTGTGTGTGTGTGT